>NC_143397.1:242836414-243137274 GCF_052110815.1 Crocodylus siamensis | reverse complement strand
AGTGGATATGACTTGCTTGATGTCCTCTGAGTGAAGGGTGATAAAGGACTGTGTTAAGTGCCCAGGATGCTATACAAAGACTAGGTAGATGACTTAACAGAGAGGGACCCTAGACTCAGCATGTCTGCCTATTATATAATGATTGTCAATTCCAAAGTGTTCGAGAATGTTTTAACATCCAGGCATATCCCTAATGGTGCTGGTGCCACTTTTCCTTCACAGCTTCTGCCCATCTGCTGCTGCTGCTCAGTGTGGACAGGCAGTCCGGAGCAGGCATGGGGCAGGGGCTGCGCACTGTTGGTGGTGGCAGGGAGGAACCGCAGGGTATGCGGGCTCCGGGCTGTTGCAGGGGGTGAGGGGTGCTGACCAGCCTACGGCAGCTCCCCAGAAATGCCTATATAGCCCGTGGGCCAAGTAATCGCCCGCCCCTGTTCTATTCTGTGTCGGTTCAGGCAGGGTAAGCCAGCTCTGCATGGGGCTGGAGCTCAGCTTCACCTGTGCCAGGCTTGGCCACTTCCCCAGGTGGAGGGAATGAATACAATGGCAATCTGACTGTAATCAGAAGAACCTGGGGTGGGGATCACAAGGGCAGCCCGAGCTCATTATGAAAGTGTGCGCTCCAGTAAAGAGCGGGAAGAACAGCTGGGAACGTATCAGGGCCCACAGCCAGACTGGATAAACCCTGCCACAGTTGCCCTCTTTCATCCTCCCCTCCCAGCTGCTGCTTCAGGCAGCCCGGGAACATTTCCTCCTTTAACTTTTTTCTGTTTTCTTGGGTCATTAATGGTTCAGATTATAGCATGTTCTTTCTTTCACAACCTGCTGAAAGATGTGCAAGAAGATTAGTCATAGCATTCCACCAGCTCCACTGCCTCTTTCTTTAGCTCTGCGTGTGCAAAGAAAAGGAGCCACTTCCCTTTGCCCCTAAACTTTCCACCAGTATTTCTTGAGCTTTTTTTTTTTTTATCTCTAAAAACTGGACTTTTAGAGAACCACATTTCAAATTCTAAAAATTGAAAAATGTTTCAGAAATGAAAAATCCCAATTAAAAAATAAAAATTTCTTGTATTAACTTAAGCTGTTGCAGTTGGCAGCTGGTACCTCTCTCCAAATCAAACCAATAAAAAGTGAATGTTAAAAATCTATTAAAATGGTTTTCCTTTGAGAACATTTATTGTAGAAAAATGAAAAAAAAATCATGAAGAAACTGGGGGGTGAGGGAGAGGAAGTGAACTAATGTTATATCAGATTCGCAAGACACACAGCTTTCTCACAGGAGCAAAAAACTCATCGCCTCTTCAGTTTAAAAAATAATTTAAAATAAATTAATTGATGGTTCACTACGTCAGACTTAAAATGCACGATTTATTTGCCCATAGTAGAGAAGAGCAGGCAATAAAACAGAGAAGCAGAGTTATTATTTAAAAAAACTAAAATTCACTCTGGCTAAATTGAAAGTCTTTATTTTATAAAGTCACTGAAACTTCTTTTGTGTTTTGGCCTATTGGGCCCCGTTCATTTATGTGGGTTTCACCTTGGCCTTCGATTTAGTTCAACTTACTGCTTAAAGAAATTAACTTGGGGGTTGGGGCCAGGGCCTGCTGATTATCATATTTGCAGCTGCTTGCTTGAACAGTCTGAGATAATACGTTCTCATGTTTCGGTCCTGTTTACTGACTAAAAAATAAACTGCCTTTCAGTGCCAGCTTGGGGGGTTCTCACTAAAAACAAAAGTGAAAGGAGAGATCTGAGTCATTTTAAACTAACTACTGGTAAAATATTTGGTCTCATTTAATTAAAACCTGCCTCCCCCCCTAACCTCCCACATTGTCCCAACAGTCACATGAGTAAAAAAAGGCAGAATTTTAGCCCCTGGGGCCTTTTCTTTGTACCCTGTGGTGCAAATAACATTTACTGATGGGAAAAAAAAATGGTTCTAATTAGGTAGACAATGTTATTTGGGTAGATGTGATATCTTTTATGAGACCAACTAAATAGTTGGACATATTGTTCCTTGCAAGCTTTTGGGCACAGATACCCTTCTTCAGGCACAGGGAGAGTCTGCTGCTGCTTTGTGCTCTCCTGGATGGAATAGACTCTCCCTGTGCCTGAAGATTTCATAGATTTCATAGATTTCACAGACATCAGGGCTGGAAGGGACCTCGGGAGATCATCGAGTCCAGCCCCCTGCCCAAAGGGCAGGAAGTCAGCTGGGGTCATAGGATCCCAGCAAGATAAGCATCCAATTTACCCTTGAAGGTGTTCAATGTAGGTGCTTGAACCACCTCCGCTGGCAGACTGTTTCAGACCTTGGGGGCTCGGACAGTAAAGAAATTCTTCCTTATGTCCAGCCTGAAATGGTCTTGCAGGAGTTTGTGACCATTCGACCTCGTCATCCCTTGGGGCGCTCTGGTGAACAAACGTTCCCCCAGATCCTGGTGGTCACCCCTGATAAACTTATAGGTGGCCATCAGATCACCCCTGAGCCTGCGCTTTTCCAGGCTAAAGACCCAAAAGACATGCTGTGTTGGCTCAGGACAGGGGGTTGAGGGAGGGAATTGAGCTACATCTTGGAGCCTATCCAGGAGAAGCTGCGAGTCTGCAGGCTCTCTCCCCTAGGCCCCCTTCCCTCCTCCCAGCTCAGGTGCTGTCTGCAGGATGGGAGGTGGGAGAAGAAGTGGAGGGAGCTCCAGTTGTGGTTTGCCCACCATGTGTTGGAGGAGAGGAGGGGAGGGCGTGGACTGGTGCCCCAGCTCATTGCTCCCTCCCTCCCTCCCTGCTCCCCTCTCCCTTCCCGCAGACAGCACTGCGGGCCAGACTGGGCTGCATCAGCCCAGCCCCAATCAGACAGAAGTTAATGAAAGTGTTCTGCTTTGGAGCACCTTCATCTGAACCCTCATTAAATGAAGGCTAATTTGTCACATGATCAGTTACTTTTAAAGCACTCTGCAGCCATGCACTTCTGTCAGGGCACAGCTGTAGAGCACTTTGAAGGGGCCAGTCGTGCAGTGTATTACTTCTATCAGCTCCCTCAAAGGTATTTAGGCACCCAGCTAACATTTGACTCAGTGTGTGTGAGGCACTTGCATAGCAGTGTGGAGCTGGCCTGAGTCTCTTTGCCCCTCAGTTTTGAATCTCTAAGATAGAGTGTAATAACCCTTCCTTTTTCTTGCCTATTAGAATTTAATCTCTGATAACAGGGGCAGTCCCTGAGTATGAATTTGAACAGGGCTTAGCTTTGCTGGGTCTCCTTGCTCACATGAAGCCTCACAACATTAAATGTGTAATACTGCTACTACCAGGGAACATATAGCTTTTTAGGCCTAATCCTGCTACGCTTTCTTATCTGTGTCCTTATTTACATGAGAAGCCTGTGAACTCAACTGAGGGGAAAAAACCATAAATGCATTTTTATTGGCTGGGTTTAAAACAAAGCATCAATTTAAAATGCCCCATGTTTTCTGCTAAGACACTGCTATAAAAACAGCAGCACAGTTAGATTACTTTTAGGACACTCAGTGAAATCCTCATAACTTTGCTTTGAAGATTCAGAGGAGGATTTTCTTATGTTGTCAGTGCTATCACCTACCCTTCCCGTTATGAGTTTGTGAAGCCCCTACAGTCATCTCCATAGTCCTGGGTGGGAAGTTTCTGGTAGAGATTGCAGAATATTCTAAAATTTGCTGCTAAATGGTGAATAAATGTAAGTCAGCAATAACTTAAGCATATCTGTTTGGGAAAGAAATGGTACATTGTCTGTGTGAGAAGCCTCATTGGTCTCTCCCTGTTTGAGTGCCTTTGAGGAGGGGGTGATTTTTTCTTTCTTTGTCTTGCTCCAGTCTCTCATCTTCTACACCATCTAGTAGTGTATTAGCAGGCTACTCTGGGTCTCCACTGGCAAGGCAGCTACTTTCTATACTCTTCCGGCATCATCCATTGCATGGGCGACAGGTGCCTACTGAGTCTGGGGTGGGGCACTCACAGAAGCTGCTGGCAGTGGGGCCAGAGCTGGTGAGCATATTCAGATGCCACCCCTCACTGCCCACCCACAGACCTCTGGGCCCTGCTGGTGCCCCTTACTCCTCACCCACAGCCCCCTGCCCTCCCCAGCAGCACCCAAGCTCTGGCTGCCACCTTTGGGAAGCAGCGGCTTATGCAGCCTGAGCAGGGTGAGAATCCTGGCTCCCCTTCCCCCATGGGTACCACAGATGGAGCATTGCCCATGGGGGAAGAGGGGCAGATGTGGGCTACCCACTGCAGGCTCAGGGCTCTCTGCCCTGCTGCCCTCCCCCCTTAGTGCAGGCTGGTGGCTATGGGCTCAGGGCTTCCTGCCCTGATGCCCTCCCTCTGGGGCCTCCATGGCCTAGTATGGGAGGACCCAGTGTGGCAGGGCACAGCAGGGTGCAGAGGGACAGTTTTGCTGCCAGGAGCCCCACGCTGCCATGGTGAGGCACATGGCAGCAGCAGGGGCTACAACTCCACCCCACCACTTCCCACTGCTGATGGGTGGGCAGGGGGTGCCTCACCAAGATAGTGCAGGGCTCCCAGTAGTGGCACTGAGCCTCCTTGCCTGGCCTTGCTCTGCCCTGCCATGCTGGGTTCCAGTCACTGGGCAGGAGAGGCCCTGGGGGAAGGGCAGCAGAGCAGGGAGCCCCAAGCCTTCAGCTGTCAGCCCACCCCTGCCCTGCACACAAATCTAGTGGGCATATGCCTCCCAATGCCCCTCCGAGGAGTGCACATAGAGGTGAGAAGCTACCTCTCCTACTGCCCTGTGGACAAGCCACCTGCTCCTCCATCTCACTCCCTGCTTGGGCCCAGTGGCTGCATGTAGTCCCAAGCCACAAGCCCCATGTACCACCCTGGCTTGGCAGCAGCCCCAGCCTCAGTCCTGCCCACCTCCCTCCCTTACTATGGGGGCCTCAATCCCTCCCCCACCAGACTTACCTGTGGGGAGCTGCTCTCCACCCTGCCTGACTGACATGGCATCCCCTGCCTGACTGCCCTCCTCGCACATTCCCCAGCCCCTTGCAGGCTGCAACTGGCAGAAAAACAAGGGGAAATCCTCCTTTTCCCCTGTTTTTCTCCTTAAAAAGAGAACATACAGGTTTTTTTCCTTAACATGCCAAAATCCAGGTTTTATCGTGTTTTGCTGTGGTGAATGGAAAACCCAGATCCCTGCTGGTAACAGGCTGCTGAGCTTTTATGTGAGATTCTCTCTGAAACATAGATGCTATGATGCCTTTTTTTTTTACAACATATGTGACAGAGTATGGGGCCCTTTGTAGCTGTCATAGAGGGATGTATCAGTTGGAAGAAGGCAGTACGGTAGTGGTATATCCATGGTTGTGAATGGCAAATGGAACGAGAATACATTTTGAGTTTTCATTTTACTTCTTAGTGGAGCATTGCTACTAATGCAGAACTGTCTCAGCCTTTGTTTTTATTCTTTATGTGTTATCTAACTCAAGAAATACTTCCGTTGCTCATTCAGTCTTTTCATCAGAAGTGACTCAATTCATTTAAAGTATTCAGATACAAACGAAAGGCTATCCTATTTAATTTCTTGTTACTGGTAGACTCAAATAATTTTTTTTAATGGATAATCCCTAAGATATGAGTGTATACAACGTGGAACCAGTACATGCCCTTCAATTATCACTTTACCTTGGCCTCCACAGTCCTTTACCCTTCAGGGACCTCTATTAAGGGTGCAATTGTGGGTGTGGGGGGCGGGATTTATCTATGTAGACACTTGACCTCTGGAAACTAGATTGAACCCAATTTATAAATAACTTATTTCACCAAATAGCCATTGGATAGTAATTAGTTTGTTTTCATTAATACCACACTAGGAACATAGAGGGGAAAAGCATCATACCTCACCTCAGTTGGCCAGCTCAGTAGGCCTCTGGTTGAACAAAATATAGCATGCTGCTTCTTGTTAATGCAATGGCATGGGTGGCAACAATTTATGGCAGCAGGAATGTCTGAAATATGCTTCCAGTAACCCATAGCAACCAAAGTAAGTGCTGCATGCCCACAAATCACATGCAAACTCTGCTTTCCGTATTATTTGTTTTGTGATTTATCACTCAAGCCTGGTGAAAATCTTAAAAGAAACGATCACAGCCAGCATGCTGGCTTTGACAGGTATACATTGTTATCTCGGCATTTGTTATTTTCTACCATTTCTTCCTAATGACTGACTTCATGGTCAGGTATCGTGTACTAATCTCTAGTTCCATTCTAGGGTGGAAAAGGTACAGCAAGCACAGACTGGAAAAGAACTAGTGACTCATATGCCTAAACATTCGTAATAGTTAGCAGGAAAACAAATATTGATGCTGAGGAAATCTGCATGTAATAACAATTGAAAAATGAAAGGGGAATCATTCCGCGTTTGATGTAGCTTTCCTGTGTCCTCAAGACGTGCACTGACCTCATGATGGCTGTGTTTGTGTCTACACGTGCTTGGAGTGAAAGCAGAATCGGACCCTTAGGAGTTGATATTTTGATCTATTGTGGGGGGTCTAAGGGCAAGGAAGAAGAAATTTTTGCCTTTGGAATTTGCAGTTTGTTCTTTAGCAATAACTAACAAAGGAAAGCGTTTCACCATAGCGATGAGCCTTGCTTTCCATGAAATGTTCATGTATTTAGGATGATTAATCATTTTTAAGGCTTCAATCTGCTTGGAGCTCAATATTTTTTGTTGTTTTTTTTAAAAGCCTGATTATTTGCACCCGGGCAAAATGCCATGCACAGGTAAGTGTATGCCATGAAAATCATGGGGTCACATGCCTCCCTGTGGCACTTCTCCTACTTCTCAGCCCGTTAGAACAGTGGAGGTTCAGCATGGGCAAGGGGTGAGGTGTAAAAGCCAGGGGACCCCCTGTGGGAACCGTGTCTCCTACTTCAACAAAGCAATTCCAGCTGACTCTCTGGCAGCTGTCCACTGCTGCTCCTCTATCCTGCCAATGCCTGGAGTTTGTAGCTCTTACATTTCCTCCCTGCAACAGAAATGTAACACCTTGGCACCTCCTCTGTAATTTAGGGAGCAAAACGTGAAGCAATGCACTTCAATTCCAGTTTGCAAAAGAAGCAGGGGAGAGGCCAGCTCCCAGTATCCCCACTCCTATTATAAATACAAAGGGATTTACGAAAAAAGACCCAATGATTATGAAGACGTTGGGTCTGCTTCTCAGCTGACATAAATCTGCCTGACACACTGAATTTCATGGAACTTTATTGATACACTTGAGTTGAAGATATTGCTCCTTCTGGCTTCAAGTTGGACCCGTTAACCAAGGGAAACTCGTATTAAAATCAAGTTAAATGTTTCCAAAACAACTAGTACACAGTCAAACAAAATGTTTTGCCAGGTTAAATTCACTGTTATCCAGAGTAATTACAATCTCACTGATTTACAAGCAGGTGTGTGGAAGTGAAGGAGAGCAGGGTTGCTCAGCCCCCAGCTCTCATGCCATATCTGCCCCCTAATGCCATGCTCTCTGGCTCATGGGGCTCCTCATAAGCTGTGACCCTGCAGGGCACATGGGATTTGGCAAGGACAGCATGGGATCATAGGGCTTCACCCCAGTGCATGGGGCTGCACAGGGTCCTGGAGCCCAATCTTGGCATGCAGGACTGGGAGGGGGCAGCACAAGGCGCCAGGGCCCAGTCCCCCCATACAGGGCTAGATGGAGGCACAGTGGGGCCCCAGGGCCTGAACCTAGCACACATGGTCTGATCTGGCCTTTGCATTGGCCCCATGCTACTCATGTAGCCCACAGGACCAAAAGGTTGAGCACCACAGAATTAGGTCACTTGCTTAAGAAGTGAATCCCGGTTTGTGGGTCTGCATTAATGTTTGGAAGATTCTGGCTCACAGTCCTGCACTCAGCCCATCAGACTATGCTGTCTTTGGCCCATATTAATTCAGGACTATGTAGCAACAGTTGAACAGATTCAGACATTGATCTGAAGCCCAAGGGAGCCCTCATGTAATGTAAAAAAAAAATCCATACTAATTGCCATTTAACTTCCCTCTTACTATTACAACCTAGCAAAACACTAGCATTTCCCCTTAAATCTTGCAGAAACAATGCAGTGTGGCTTTGAAGCATACACCTCAACTGACATATGGGGTAGATTTCATTAGCTATTTCCTATGTGATAAATAACACTGCATTATTAATGTCCTGCTAAGCAAACATTAACTGTATTAAAAATGAATATTGAAAAAATCATGAAATGGTAGTATATTAACACAAGTGGCCATTCAGCTCATCCATCATTAGAAAAATCCTTTCCTGTAATCAAAGGAATTCAGAGCTGAAAATAAATGATAAAATGTGTTCCGTCTATTTATTTCAATCTCTGAGATCAGACCTGGTGTCACTGTGTCCTGCTCCCATGTTTTTGATAGCTGGAAAAAGGGAGATTCACTTAGAGAAGAACTGAAATAGAAATGATTATTCATTAACTGTTTTGCATACACAAACATACATGGAATCATATATGACCCAAAGTATAAGTAGTCCCTACTCAGAAGAGTTTACAGTCTATGGAAAACAAATGGAGACTAGAGTAGACATGCTAGGAAGTCCAGAAAAATAAATTAATGTGATCTCCCCAATTATTATATTATATTATATTATATTATATTATATTATATTATATTATATTATATTATGGAACACTAAACTCACTACAGGTCTACAACAGGAAAACTAGTAATTTTCCTATATGCATATCCCATGGTATCAGATGATTTTCCAGCTACTTCTTTGCAATCTTTACCATCATATAAACTCAGGCAGTTGATGCCTCCAGATATTTTAGGTAAATGGGGAAAGTGTATTCATGACTGTAACAGAGTCTTTCTCTATGACAAGAGAGGGAAGCAAAAGAGAGAATAAGAAAAGGGCTGGGAGAAGGGTGATCCAGTTGGTAGGGCGCTACTCAAGGACTGCTGCTCCATTGATTTCTGAGCTTCTTCTCTCCAGCTTCTGAAATGGGGCCAGAACCAGACTTAGATTTATGGGGTCCTGGGACAATTTTGGAGTGTGGCAACAATGTGATTGATTAGTTTGGAGTAATTTACCTGGATTTAACTTTTTTAGTAATTCATGCAATTGTAAAGATGAGACAACCCACCAGCTCTCCCAAACCTGGCAGTGGGTGGTGGTACAACTTCTGGCCATGAGGTGGCAAGGGACAGTTTGCATGGAGCAAAAATCTTTTCTGGGGATGAAACTGCTGACCGGTGCCAAGGGCTGGCTTTCCCACGTAGTAATGTTTCTACGTATTTCCCAAGGGATAACTTTATCCTGGATTCAAGCGCTTTACTAGGCATTAGGGCTATGCATGACGTGTCCACTTCACTTCTTCCGTGTAGTAAAGTCGGTTTCATATGGAGTAAATGTGTTGTGTGTCCACACTCTCATCCAACAGACCTCAGATCAGTGCACTGAATGATTTGCACAAACTTAGCTGAGTGGGGCCCTCCCTGGCCTAGGGCTCCAGACACTTTACCTGGTTGTATATCCTGACGATTCGCTCTGCTTTCAGGGGTGTTGTGAGGCTAAATGTCTTAAAGTTCATCAGACACTCAGAGACTACGGAGGTGGGGGTCTGTGCCTGTATCACAGGGTGTTTTTAAACAGGGGGTGGAAAGGGGGTGCTTTAAAGCGTCTTGTGTCTCAGTGTCCCTGTGCCTCAAAGTGGCAGTGAATGAACTTTAGTTAAGGTGAGCTTTAGTGAGTGAAGCTTGTCAAATGAGCGTTAGTTAAAGTGCCCCTACCACCATTTTCAAGTGCAGGGATGCTGATACACGAGACATGGAAGCTGGCTGGAGCACAGTAATTACCACACTCCAGCAGACTTGATTAACTGAGTTGGCTCCAATGCGCTGTAATTGCAGCACATCAGAGCAGCCTCCCGGCTCGTGTACCAACACCCATAGATAGATGGAGCAAGGCCGTCTGCACAGTCTCTTCAAGTCTCTGTCTTGAATTCAGCTGCTCTGCAATGTCCAGCCAGTGCTGGTCCCAGTGCACCTGGGACTAATGGTGCTTATTGTTGCTACCTATTTTGAAGCATTTGTATTGTGGAGCCTATTGTGCGAGGCACTTTACTGTACGTGCTTCCAGCCTACTGACTTTATAGTAAGTCAGTACCACTCAGCGAAGTCCTCCGCAGACAGGTGAGTTTGGGGCAGCGGTTCCCTGTGTGCCGGGTGAAACTGTTGAGCAGAGTTCCAGGAACAAGTTGCTCAAAAGACCAAATTTATCTCTAGCCCTTTTAACGCCTTCAAATCTCTGCGGAAAGCATTTGTCAGGCAGCGGGAGGAAGCTCACTTAACACCTGCATGTTCACACCTCTCTGTGTATACAAACAATGAACTTTAGTTTCCAGGGGTGTCCTTTCCCTAACCTCCAAACCACAAACACATGCTCACCTCAGCCAGTTTTACTGGCAGCTCAAAATTGTATCCGCTGGAATCGCCAAACATCACTAGCAAAGGACTAGGATATCCTAGCAGATATCCTGACAACCTAATTGTCAGGATAGTAACCACTCTTATTGCCACTTCTTCCTCTGCCATATTTTCCCCTACATCTCATAAATGCAACTTTGTTTTATGACCGAGATCCATGAAATTACAATACAAGGAAGGGTTTTTCCAAGGATTGACCGGATGTTTGCTTTCTGTTGTCTGTGAATAAATATTGAAATTCCTAATCTTAAAACTCACAAATGCAATAAAAAATAAACACCATGGCTTTGCTGTTAATGAGTAATTGGGTATCAAGTACATTTGTGCAAGGCAGATATGCAAAGTTGGTCGTAATATGATGGGAATCAGTTTCCATTTATTTGTTCTACCATAGACAGTATCTATGCTTTCGTTTTCAGTTAAATGATTCTCCATAAAACAAAATGGGAAGCAAATATGGTCCCTGCAAGGTAAATGCATTTAAATTATAACAATTTGCACTTAAATATGGTGGCGGCTCTGCCTTCCATCATTCTGCTCCTATATGTCATTCACAGTTGTTAATTTAATAGCCTAGTGCTTGGTTCCTCCAAGGTGCATTATGCATATCGCACTGCAACAAGATCACCAGCAGTGGGCTCCAGAGGGGCAGCCCCAGGAGCATCAGGGATGCTGATGGCCAAGCTGCCTGGTCTCTACAATGGAAGTCAGAGGCCCTTACAGAGGCTCTCCTAATAACCAAAGAGCCCACACACTGACATGGTGTTATACCACATGCTGTCCTTCCCCCAGAGAACCATACCTAACAGGCTTGGGCTTGATTTTCTAAAGTAACCCCATCCTATTTATGAAAGCAGGCACTGGTGGAAGTGTGGCATGTGCTATCCTTTTCTGCAGCATCCAGGAGAAGTGCTGAGTGATGGGGAAGGTTTCTGTCTTTGTCTCCTCTGACACCAACTCCACGTAAAAGACACACAGTTTGACCTCCAGCATCCCAAGAAGACATATCTTGTGCGGTATACAAGGGAGTCAAACTCATCTAGGCTTGCGGGAGCCAACCAGCATGACACATCCAGCACAAGTCCCGGAGCAGGCACCACATGCACGTGTCCCAGACTGGCAGCTCTGAAACCATGCTGCACATGACGCCCATTCCAGCATGCGTCTGCTCCATGCTGTATCCAGAGTGGGTGCCGTGTGTGGTGCATGCCCTGGAGTGGCCAATCCAGGGTCAGGACCAGGACCAGGACCAGGACCAGACCACACTTGGTCTCAATCTGGGCCCATGCTGTATGCAGCACCGGCTGTGGTTGCTCCAGGACTCACACTGAAGCAGTGCTACATTCGGTGGGATCCGAGAGCAGCAGGAGTGGGCATCTAGTGCACCCTGCATGCTGCCTGGAGGCTGGATAATATAGCTTCATAGGTCAAATCCAGTCTCTGGGACACATCTTTGACACTCCTGCATTACCTTATGTCTGTGATGTGACTAAGCAAGTCACTGTGTTGGTATATTCAGGAGGGCATAAGGAGTGGCACTGCATGGGCATCTTTGTGTGAGGTGCTATGTATGCTCAGTTCCTGTAGGCTTGAGGAGTCTCAGTAGTTTGAGGGGTTGGGACACTGCGTTCCTTATCATTCCTTTACTTCTGAAGACTTTAATGATCTTCTAAAATTGAATTAAACACTATGATCTATTATTCATAAAAAAGAGTATTAACCTTGTCTTGTGACCTAAAGTGTTATGCATAATCCTTGCAAATACTTACACATTAAAATATACCATGGCTTTCTATTTGGCTTAATCTTACACTACCAAGGTTTGCCAGCACAGCTGGGAAGATCACACCCTGCTGCCAACAGAAGTGTGCCAGTAAAACTCTGGTTTGGCTGCAGCTACATTGACAGAATAATATTTTTGTCAGCTTAGCTTGGGTTGTTTGTGGAGGTGGCATAGCCACCCAGCAGAAAACCCTCCTGTCTTGGCATACACTCTAGCAGCAGAGACTCTGTCATGTGATAAACTTTTAGTTACCTGAATTGAACCCGGTTTACATAGGCTCAGCATACAGCTTTAAATGCTGATCATGTTATGTTACCGTTTAAGCAAAGTGTTAGCAAATTAGCTTACTGTGGGAACGGGATTTTTTTTTGTCTTTATTTTTTCTGTCTTCTATGAAAATGTACTGAAAATACTGAACAGCACACAATGTTAAAGTGATGCAAATGAGTTCATTTTCCTCCTGAAATTAGAACAGCACTCATTTCCGTACTCAGTTCTACTTTCAGTCGGAAAAAAAAAAAAGATTTAATGAGAAAGTTGGGTTAATTGAAATACCATGAGGTTATGACACCTACAGAGATCTGTGGCTGATCTAAAAAAAAATGTTCATCTGTCATGCTTTTCCCCTCCTCATTTGTGTGTAATGGCATCAGCTGACAGGGGTAGAGATAAAATGTTATCACATATGGTGTCACTTCCACTAAGGCCTTTTTACATTTAAAATATTAATACAAACAAAAACTAGTTGGACTGATTTCCAAATTTTTACACAATTTACCTCTCCAGTTCAGTGTAGTTACCTTGTAACTGTGTGTGAGGGAAGGGTTTTTTATTGTATTTAGAGCAAGAACAATTCTGATCTTCCTTGATCGTGTGCAGATAGGACTTCCTGGCCTTAGTGTCTTTTACATACACTGGGCTCTACCTGCCTGTTCGGGGATCTACCGAACCCTCTTCTGCTTTGCATGATAATGATTTACTAGCTTATAGCATATCTAGTAAAGCATCTAGTTTCACTTATTTGCTCAAGCAGCAATCCTCTGTGTGTCATTTGCTTAAGGAAATCTTTCAATGATTGCAATATTTTATGGATATTTTGTAGCTACCTACTCATCTGCTCCTGGTCTTGTAAACATTACCGGGAGTTGGTAATATACTGTCTGGCTTCTTGTGATCAGGGACCTGATGAAGAATGCCTTGCTTTCAAAAGCTTATCTAACTGTATCCCAATTACATAGTTGGTCCAATAAAAGATATTCTAAGAAATGCTTGCCTCTCGCATATAAATCGAACTGGTTCTGTGCTTTATGCTCCATTCTTTAGCAAACATCCCAAATCGGCATTTTATACTTGCTGTGCACATGTGCAGGCCAGCAAAGAACTAGATCAATGAAAGAGAGGAGTAGTTTGGATCATTTTTATCAGTGAATTGGGCACGAGCACGGTATGTAGGTACATGCCTAATGTTCAGCACAAGGCTTATCTCTACCATGGCAGGATTGTGTCCTAGAGAGGACAGAACTGGGAAAGCCCTGCTCCCTCGGTCCACAGGCACTCTCCATGGCTGGAAGTTTGCCAGTGAGACTGCTTTGGGCTCATCCCAGGCACCTGCTCTCAAGCTCTTGGTCTCTGCTGGTCCTGAGAGTGGGTGGTAGGGATAAGTCAAGAGCAGCCTCAGTGGCAAACTTTTGGGTGTAGGTTGCATTTCCAGACTCAGGTGTGGAGGGTGGTTCACAGCTGTGTCCCTGCTGGGGCCGGATACTACAGTGGTAGCGACAAGCCCAAATAGTCTGCTTGACTCCAGAGAGGACACTTATAAACTTAGTGAGGCTTATGCCCCATATGTGTATGCGCAGCACTGAGCACACCAATAATCCCTTTGTCATCCAGAAATGAGTTTATGCAAACCCTTCATTAAGAGTTGCAATATTGTTTCCTATGATGTACTAATCCAGCAGCATACCAGGCCCAAACTGTTGTGGCAAAACTATGATATATATATTTAATGCATATATTAAAAATGCATTTAATGTTAATGAGTGTAGCGTGCCTTATCTCACATAATGGGTAATGTTAAAAACAAGAAAAAAATATAAAGATGTACATGAGCTGAAACTTTAAGACAGAAGGGGTACACTAGGTAAAAAAAGGTTAAAAACCACTGATCTAGAAGGTGATTTTCCCAGGGTGAGGCTTGGCTCTTGCACACTTGGGCCTGGTTCCCACATGCTGGACAGCAGGGAGAGGGGGCTGCAGCCACTCACGTGGAGCATCAAGAAAGGGAGTGATTGGTGGGGGTGGCTGTGTCATAGGCGGAGGGAGAAAAAAATATTTGTTGAGGGAAAAGCACATACACGTGTGCTCCGACCCCCACAAGCAGATAAGTTTGTGGTGGAAGGGGGAAAGGGCCTGGGGTGCAGATTGAGGCCCCTGCAATGAGGGAGAGAGAGAGGCACAGGCAGGGCTGGGGTGAATGGGGCCCCAGCCAGGTTGGGCAGTGGGACAATTGGAGCCCAAGTGGCTTATCCAGGGGCATGAGGGTGCTCCTGCTACTGTGCACACCCTGGTGCAGGCCCAGAGAGCACGCGCCCCTCGATCTGTGCACAGGGTGGAGGCATCTGCTGCTATAGGCTGTACTTGGTGCCCAGCTGCAGCTGTCACTGCCTCCGGACCCATGTGAAGCCATGTGTGTCCCACTGTGGGGCAGGCAGGGGCATGGTGCAGACCAGCAGTGGCAGGCATGTGGCATCACAGTGCTCCTGGGGCAGCAGTAGCTGGGCACAAAGCGCAGCGTCCAGTGGCAGCCACCTCCACCCCACACACAGATCAGGGGGGCATGTGCTCCCTGGGCCTTCACTGGTTCACTGGGGTGCACACAGCAGTGGGAGCTCCCCCCCACCCTTGCACCCATGAACGAGCCTCCCAGGCTCTGATTGTCCCAACACCTGGCCCAGCTGGGTCCCCATTCACCCCAGCCCTGCTCCTGCCTATGCCTGCCTCGATCTGCTCCTCCCAGCCCCTTCCCTTTCCTCGTCACACAATTGTCAGGTACTTGCCTGCAGGTTGGGCAGCCAGTGATCCATGTGCTGGGCTGCAATCCTGGCTGCATGCGCGCCCCTCCCCACCTTGCTGCAGCCACCCGGAGCCTGCAGCCAGGCTGCCTTGCATCTCTACCTGCTACCCCACATTTGGGGTTCATTCTGCATACCCCATATGACCTTTTTAAGTACCCCCAGGGGTATGTGTACCCCCAGTTGACAACCACTGTTCTAGATCATGGTGTCTCCCCTGCCAGGTGGCTCAATTTGAATCAACGGGATTAAAGGCACCTGATTTGCAGACGGTATTTCAGTATTTGCCCTGCAAAAATCAGGCTTCTATAACATAACTCCAGTGGGGCACCCAAACATCAAATCCTCTAAGATTGCCTTGTCATGAGGTGAGCTGGCCCTTTAGGGAGGTTGGGATTTAGAGGTAGGTGCAACAAAGGATATAGGTGCTGCAAGATCTCTGCCCCTCAGGGTGGAATCCAGAGCCCTGTGCTAGCTACTTAGGCTCCTTGCACAGGGTATGTGGAGAGTTAGTTGCCTCCAAATAGGATCCGAAAGCCGGTCCACTGAGCGGGGAGCTGTTTAGAGCCAGCTCTGTTATTGGTCATTTTTGAAACAATAGGGGCTGGCTCTAAAGGGATGTGCTTGGAATCCTTCCTGTCTCCAGGATCGGGCACCTGAGTCAGGCCTGCAGGGAGGTATCTCTAACCCAGGGGCGGGCAATTATTTTGGGCGGAGGGCCACTTACTGAGTTTTGGCAAGCCATCGAGGGGCAGCTAAATATTAATTTTCTAAAATTTTTGGGGGCCCCATGGGCAAGAAGAATGGCTTGGTGGGCAGCATCTGGCCCCTGGGCCGCATTTTGCCCACCGCTGCTGTAACCACTCGAGATTCAGAGCGTAAGTCTCTGCTCAGAGGGAAGGCACTTCCATTTATTTTCAAAGAGCTGAGTGGATTTCTTACACTATCTGGCGGTGGTTGTGGTGGCTGTTGCCAAATGCTTACATAATGGGCTCGCGGTTAGAGCACTCACCAAGGAAGTGGCAGACCCAGGTTCAGTGACCTTGTGAGCCGGAGTGGTTTAAAGCCACATATCTCAGATTTATAGAATAGTCCAGGAGAGGGCACCCTCCACTCCTCCTCTTGAAGCTGGACCACTGGGCAGCAAAGATTGCAAGTTGCAGAGTCCAGGGGTTCGGACTTTAGCTTAGCGCTTTGGCCACTCAGCTGGAGGAGGAGGACCAGCCTGGCTTCGTGTGATCGTGCTTGTGCTTTCCATCTAATCAGCATTGAATGCCAACTACAGAAGCTCGCCTGGGAACGGAGGCTATGTGATATTTTGATGGGTATATCTGAGCAGTGTCCTGTCACTGAACTCTACTCAGAACTCCCAACAGAGTAGATGCCCCATCTTTCATATTTCCTTATCATCACCTCATTCTCATTCTTATCTTACTAAGGGCAAGATGGTTTTGGTCCTGGGCACCTTTTTGTTTCTCTTCTGTGGTGCTGAGTAGACTCCGTGTCGTCACATCAGACACTTCCTTTTTTTTTTTTTTTTGTTGCATAGTAGCTACAGCCTCTGCTCTGCGGAGACTTGGTGGGAATTTGCTGGGCTTGCAGAAAGATGCTACAAGAGTTACTAAAAAAACTAAAAATAACTAGCAGAGCAGTATCCAATAATTTAGCTTTAGAATGACTCATGGCAAAGCCTGAGAATAGTATCAGGGTATAGTTATACAGTTTTCTATTTCATTTACATAGATGGTTCCTGAACTGAGAGAGAGTCCATCATGAATGATACTAAGCATGGCGATAGATAGGGCTGTGGATCTTCTAAGCACTGGAGAACACTAATATTTCCTCTTGAGAGTTTGCTTAACTTTATAGATGAAGGGATTGAGACAGGCAGGAAGGTTTGCTAATTGACTTCAGGAAGAGCAAGATGAGAGTCCATACAACATGCCCAAGGTCACAGAGGGAATCTCTATCAGAGCTGAAATGAAAATGCAGAAGGTCCAGGATCATGAGCTCTGTTGTGCTTCATTCAAGCAATAACACGCAGTCAAGTATCTGACATAATGCGGCAACTGCCAGCCAGCCATTGCTGTGAGAGAGGAAGTGCCCCCATTTTGCATGTGTTGCAGGCTGGCAGGCTAATGTGGTACGGGCCCATACACATCTTCTGAGAACAGCACTATTGAGATGGGGTTGCCCTGTTTTCCCCCTTGTTCTGCAGCTGTAGCAGAATAGAAAATGAATGAGTCAGAAAGGTGGAGGGTTAATCTGTTCTGCCAGCTGCTTGGTGGAAAAAAAGAATAAGCCCAAAGTAAAATTAAACACATTAAGACCCGCATCATTATTATTCGTATTTATTTGTGTTCCAACATAGGCCAAAAGTCCAACCAGGAACCTGCTGCTCCAGGCACTTGCAGAGGATGGGATCTGTTTAACTCTGGAGAGTTGAATGGACTAAAGCTGGGGGAAAAGGAGCAGCAATGTTAAGGGCAGCACAAGTAACTATGCAGGGAAGGCTGTCTGGTCCTTGATACCTTTGTTAAGCTCTAACTGCTGGGGCTGGAGTTTTCTTTTCTTAGCTGTCTGCTGAAGGTTGATTTTTTTCTGGAGTATGTTGGAAAAAATAGCTCAGCTATTTCTCAAAATGTGGAGGAACATACCTGTTAAAAATCATGTTACAAAATGCTAATAACCTTTCCACTGAGAAGCTCCAGTCCCTTCATACTTAGGAGCAGGGGCTTGAACTGTAGCTATCCTTGTGGCCAGGGATGTGCCTTTTACTTTCCTTGTAAAAATCCTCTCCAAAATTTGGCCAAGTTCGAGCCTGGGGTTCTCAGTTTGGCAGCTACATCCTTAGCCTAGTCCTCATGGACTGGGCAGGCTTGAGCTCTGGGTTTCAGAGGCCAAGCAAGCGTCTCCCTGAAGCTGCTCCTCCGAGAAAGCCAGGAGAGCCATCCCCTGTAGAGTTGGTGTCCCCCTTGGCTCACAACTGAATTTAAGTCTTTTGGCCGTGCCCGTGATGGTACAGCTTTCAACAACATGAGCTCATTTTACTTTTCCACAGGATGCTTGCCTCATCCAGTGCATAGGTCAGGCAGTGCTCAGGAAATGAATCAGGACCTGCAGTGCAAGACACTGTTGCTCTTTGCACCCCTCTCAGAAATGCAGCAGAAATTAAAAAGCATGGAGCAGAGGTGGGGGAAGGAGAGGTGCAGGGGGGTGAAGGCAGTTGCATGACCCCTGGGAATCTGAATGTCATCCCTGGCTCTGCTGGAGAGATTCTGTGTGATTTTAGGCAACTCCGTTAATCTAAATGGTTCACGGTGATAAGCAAACCCCAGGTTCCTTGTTTCAGAGGCGAGGCAAATGGTGCCAGATTTTTGGAGCATTTCTGGTTTCTCCCAGATTAGGGATAGAAGTTGCCCGTGAACTGGTTTAAGGGATTGGAAACTGGTTTAAACCTGTAACGGAACAGAAATTCAGTGCATACAAAACACTTCCAAAATGGCCACTTTCGAAATATCTCACACCCAGTTCAAGATAAACCTGGAAGGATGTAGTATCAGACTTAACTGATTTAGGTTAAACTGGTCTATGGAACTTCTGTCCTAGGTCCCCTCCTTACTGAAAATGAACTCTCAGTCCCCCAGCATCCCAGGTTGCTTTGCAGCCCTGGGTTGTGCTGCCTGCTCCAGTGGACTGGGGCTGGCCCTGCCTCCAGGTGTCAGAGAGCGGAGCACTAACTCCTGCTCCCCACCCTGCATCCTGCCTGCGCCTATCAGCCCGCTGGGCCGGGAGGCAGAGGAATGGACCCCCGGGCCCGCTAGTCCCCGTCTGTAAGGTGCAAGGGGAAGGAAAGCTCCAGCAGTGGGGGCTTTTCACTCTCCCCCCTCACAGCCCGGGGAGCTGGGCTGGGATCAGCTCAGGCCTGTATCCTCCCCAGCTTGCAAGGGGTGGGCAGGGGAGACAGGGGGAATGCACCCTCCTGGCCAGGCACTGGCCCCCGCAGCTGCAGTCTGCCTGGCATGGGGGGAAAGCCCCACCTGGGACTTTTTGTCTGCTGGGCTGGGATAAGCTCAGCCCTGCTCTTCCCTTAGCTGTCCACCTTATGAGAGGCTTTATGCCCCCTCTTCCTCCTCCCCCATGCCAGGAAGACCCCGGCTGGAGGTGGGCAAGTGCTGGGTGTGTGTGGGGTGCATTTTCCCCCTTGGGAAGTTCAGGAGCATTAGGCAGCGTGACCACGAGGGATGGTTCATGCGAGCCCCGCCCCCCCGGCTCCTGGCCTGGGCCAGTGCAGGCTTCTGCCTGTCTTGGTCATCTGAACACCAAACATCAGCTCAATTTCTTATCAGTTCAACCTGTGCAGCTTAGAAAAACCTGCAAAGACTGAATCGATTCCACCTTGGGCTTTTTGAACCTATCCTTAGCCCCAGTGGCAGCTGAAGTCAATGGGAGCAGGCCTTACAACATATGCAAGACTAAGCGATGCACAAAAGAATAACCAAACCCCGGGGTTTCTCAGGTTTAGCACCCAAAACATAGCAGTTTCTCTGGACAATTTTGGTTTAAGCCAGCCTGTGCCCCACTTCCCCATCTCTAAAGTGGAGGTAATAACACCTCACCTTACAGGAGCATAATGAAGAGACTTCATTAACGTTTGAGACATTTGGATAGTATAATGAGAAGATAATAGAAACTCCTATGAGGAAACAAATCATTCAGTATTCAGAGCAGGGTCTGATTGTATGCAGTAAATAGAGCCCCACAGTCAATGAGGGTGATAATAAAAACATTGAATAACTCAGCTATTCATTGAATGAGGCAAGGGTCCCAGGCAAAAACAGCATGAAACCACATCATTAAAGCCTATATTTTAATGCAATAAGCACCAGGGGACCAAGGTAAGGATACATGGGCACAGTTTCCTGACTGCAGTTTCCTGACTCCTGGATACTTGGCTTTGCTACTGAACATCCTTTGTTCATATGTAATAATGAATTCATATTACAGGGGCACCTACAAGGTGGGATGCCGAGGCCACAAACTGGAAGTGACTGCCCCTGCCTCAAAGAGTTTATAATGGATTAAGACAGGAGAAGGGTATGCAGAAGGGCTGGACTGGAACTCAGTATATGGGTTTTATGGAGATTGTTTTAAGTGTGTAGTTTATTTTTTTTAGGTAAATTAAAATTGAAAGAACTATAGGTTGGAATTGACTTCTTCCTTGAGAGCATTGTGGCATAAGAGGATCTTCCAGGGAAGTTGAATGAAGAGAGGCCAGGAAGGCTGTTCCATAAGTACAACAAAGACATACATGTTAGGAAAAGCCTTTTGTTTGGGGTAGGCAGGTCAAACAGTCACTAAATATATATTTTATGTAAGCATCGTGTTGGCCAAAGGCTATAATCTAGGTGACTACATATGACATGCAGATTGAGAGAAAATTGCTGCCGCACAGAACAACTCATTCCCAGATGGCTGGGCGCTGGGACTCTCTGAAAGCGGTTCTGCTCTGCTCTGTCAAACTCCAGAGAAATTAGATGCAGAAGATGAAAGAAAGTCTCCAAGAAAACCAATTCTGCAACCAAATAAGTTAGGAAAGGAAAGGAACTGGAAAGAAAGGCGGAAACATGCTCTCAACTGAAGGGTTTCTTTCCTTTGCACTCTGCTAGCTGCATGGTCATGGCTTGGCAGACATTCAGTCTTTAGGAGGCGTTGTGAAATTCCGCGATAGGAGGGGTTTCCTTTGATGAGCTGGCCATTGTGGCTTTACAAGAAATTGCACTGTACTTCCTCTCCCCTATTACAAACCACAGTTTTCTGAATGAATTTGTGCCTCAGTTTATTTAAAAAACAAAACAAATCACACACAACAGATTAACCCTTCACCTCTCTGACTCATTCATTTTCTATTCTGCTGCAGCTGCGGAACAAGGTGAAAAACGGGGCAACCCACTCATAACTGTGTGTGCAGTGGTGTGAAAGAAAGCAGAATAGCAGCAGGCAGCACATGGGCTGACAGCACAATGGAAACTAGGCAACACGAGATGAGCTAATAGTCTCTAGATTTGCACTAGCAGTCAAATAAAGAAGTCAGGGGGGCTAATAATCTGTTGCTGATTCATAGATAGTCTCTAGGTCAATAGCTGCCACTAATTGCTAGATTTTGTGGGGTGGTGCATGTAGGTTCAGAGCAAGTAGTAGAGTCAAGCAGTTAGTGAAATGATGATTAGGGGACTGAGCGAGTTTGTTGTGTCTTTCCTTCCCACAGCTAATACAATTACAATATACATGAAGTCAAAAATCCACAGCTTTGCCCTGCTCCAGTGAGGGAAAGCAGTCATAAAACCCAGTGTAACTTGGGGCTTTGCAGCACAAAATGGCAATTGGGCCATGCCCATGAATCTGGCCTGTTGGCTGCACTTCTTTAGAGAGTTTCTTCCAGCAGAGAGCCAATGCAAGAATTGTGTGTGTTAAGTGTAACCGAAAAAGTGCTAAATTGGGAGTGCAAGGGCATAAAGCATGTTATATGGGAGATACTGCTGCCAAGTACAGCAATTGCGACAACTCTGGTGAAGCTAATGGAGCTACACAGCTGTCAGCTCTGTTATGAGAAGAGGATCAAAGACACTCTACCTTGCCCATGGTCCAGATTATACTATAAACAGCTTCCAAATCATCATTGTTTAGCCAACATAAACTATTGTGGCAAGAACAGCCTTTCCACTGAACAAATTCCCCAAAAAGGGGTGAAAAGGAGGCAGAACTTTGACCCAGGGACCTATAATAGTGGGTGCTACAGTATCACAGGGCCAGGAGAGATGGAGCCTCAGCAAAGCATGGGTACTCTCTCTGTGTATATTTTAATCGATGGTGTGGATTAATACCCATTTGTATATTAAACAAAAAACTCCACAATCTGTTTGCTGGTTTCCTGTCTTAGAAGGTCATCAGTTCCATTTATGCTGTCATGTTGCCCAATGTTTAGTTTCTTTTCCCCATTTCATTTTCATTACTGATGAACAGGATAGCACAGCTAGACACACTAATGCAGTGGGAGTCTACCCTGAAGCTCAGCTCTACAATGCTCAGCATCCACTGGGTTTTATCCTGCTCGTGAGGGGATGCAGGTTTTGAAGGAGGAACCTTTTTATTAGCATATGAAGTCTTTCATCTTTAATTCTGAACACTGCTGTAAGCACTTTAGACTTTAAAGTGTAGCTATACTTAGCCAGCAAAAGGGGCTGAATAAAAAAAAAACACCCTCTCTCTCAGTTTACTGTTTCTCATGTGCGTTTGAGTCATAGCTTCTCAAAGGCTGATGAACAATTTATCACATGTAGTTTCTCTCACACCCAGCACTATTTCTCTCAGATTCTCAAAGTTTCCTAAACACCTCCTTAAAGTGAACGTGGTTTTGCAGACAGGTCCGCTAAGACATCCAGGGCCCAGTTCTGTCCTGTTACTGGCTTCAGTGCCCACTGGCACTATTGGCACCTACCTAACTGAGATAAGATACTGGCTCAGAGAAGCCAAGGGCACCGACTTGGTCCCAGGTTTTTCAGAGCTGCATAGATTGGACCAATAACGAACTGAACTAACATTCAGTGTCCTGGTGGGCAAAGCAGGAGGAAGCCTGCACTGGCCCAGGCCAGGAGCCTGGGGCATTCACTCGTGCCTCCCGCCACGCTGGACAATGTGCAAATGAGCCCAAAAGGTGTATTTAGGTGTAGCTGAAGATGTGTAAGCAGAAGAGAGCCCTTCTGCCAGGTCTCTCCTGTGTGGTTGAGCTACACTTGACAGGTTAGGGCCAGGATACACTTAATGTAGCCCATGTAATGGTTCACTACTGAGCTCCCTGAAGTTGTTCCTCATTTATACTATTTGTGTGGGCTCAGAACCAGTGCTGTCAGTCAGGATGAAGCCCAGTTCTTTTCAATGAACCTTGTTTTCTAGGCTAGCTTCTTGCAGTGCTAAAACATGCACTCTTCCAGACTTCTCTCTTGCACAGGAGTCAGGTGGACTGCACTGGAACTCGCGTCACTGGCCTGGACTGGCAGAGAGTTTGAGACAGGTGCTGCAACCCACTGCAGGTCCTTTCACGCTGCTGTGACAGCAGAGATCTGATGTGGGGTTAGTAAACTGGCTGAGCCCTCCAGTTTGAGGGGAGCTCCGGTTTGCACACAGATAGATGGCCAGGCCTCTGCCTACTAGGGTGCAGCTGTAGCACTTTGCATTCCTGGGTCCCTGAGTTGGCATCAAGCCTTTCAGGAGCTGTTGAAACAAATGTAACTCAGAGCAGCTGTAAACACTAAGGCTGATTTAAGGTATAAAGAACAGCCCAGGTTAGGAAATGAAAGGTGAAAGATGGGAGATGAAGGATGAAAGATGGCTGAGACCAAGGTTTTCTGCTCCCGTTCCTTCTCAGCTACTGAGAATGTAGCTCAGCTAAGGCTAAGGTGTGTGCATGTCGGTCTTACCACCCAGTAGAGCAGTTTGGGGAAATTTGCCTCAGCACCATGTCATAAAACAGGAAAGGGAAGTCAGTGTAGAAGGCAGTAAGGCCTGAAGCTGCAAACCCCAGCTGTTTTACTGCCAAAGTCGATGGGGAAATTAAAAAGTATGGTTCAAGCTGAAGAAATGGTGGGCTACTGTGCAGAAAGAAGGCTGTTTCTGTCCTGAAGTGAGTATTGGTTTAATACTGACAATGGCTAGTTAGTATACTATCTCAGAGCATGTTATATTGCTATCCAATTTCATAATACCACACATAAATATGAAGAGCTACCCAGGTGCTACACTATATGAAGCATAAACCTGCAAAGGGAAATAAAAAAACATCTGTGCAAAATTTCTGACTGCGGTAGCATTCACCAGGCATTGTGGTGCACACAGGTCTTTTTGGCTAGGGACAGAAGTTACACACACATCTGTATAAGTGATCAGAAACTGATTCAAACCTGTAACAGAACAGAAGTTCAGTGCACATAAACTGCTTTCGAAATGTCTGAACCTAGTTTAAGATAAGGCTGGGTGGATATAGTATCCGACTTAACTGATTTAGGTGAAATCAGCCTATTGCACTTGTGTCCCAGATCCCCTCCTGACTCAAATGAACTCACAGGCCCCCAGCATCCCGGGATGCTTTGCAGCCCTGGGCTGCGCTGTGCTGTCCGCTCTAGCAAAGCAGGGCCAGCCCTGCTCCCAGGTGTCACAGAGGTGAGGCAGTAAAGCCTCTGCTCCCTAGCCTGCTTCCTGCTTGCACCTGTCAGCCTGGTAGGATGGAGGGGAGGGGGAATGGACCCTGGCCCCCCCAGTCTAGGTCTGCACAGTGGGGGGTGGGAAAGGCCCCCTGGTGGGGGCTCCCCGCCAGCTCAGCAAGCTCCTGAGCTGCAAAATTCCCAGCTCTGCCGCCTTGCCAGCTGCTGGCCACTCTGAGAGCTGGGGGCAGGGGACATGCACCCTCTGTCCCAGCACAGCCCCCCCAGCAGGGTTTTGTACGAGGGGAGTATCCCCCACAGGGAAGACTTTCCCTCTGCCCACAACCCAGCCAACTAGGCTGGGAAACCCCCAGCCCTGCCCTCTTGCTAGCCACTGACTTCTCCAGGAGGCTGGGGGTAGAACGGGGAATGGGGCAGTGCTGGGGCTTTCCCAGCCCAGCTTGTTGATCTGCAGGTGGGGGGAACCCCAGCCATGAGGGCCCCCCTACCCCACCCATGCAGAGCCCTGCTGGAGGGGCTGGTGTCAAGCGGGGGTGGGGGGTGAAGTTTGCATCCCTCCCCCAAGCCTCTTAGAGAGGCAGAAGACAGGGCTGGGGAGAGATTGTCTGCTGGCTCTTCCCCTCCCTGGGGCTGACAGCAGGAGGGGGGGGGGCATGTGTCCAGCAGCCAGTCTGGCATGGGGTGCCAATTGGCTGGGTTCAGCAGCCTTCAGCAGTGTCCAGCGTGGCGGGAGGCACGAGTGAATGCCCCAGGCTCCTGGCCTGGGCCAGTGCAGGCTTCCTCCTGCTTTGCCCACCAGGACACTGAATGTTAGTTCAGTTCGTTATTGGTCCAATCTATGCAGCTCCGAAAAATCTGGGAAGATTGAACTGGTTCCACCTCGGGCATTTTGAACCTCTGTACTTAGCCTTAAAGAAAAATGTTATAGTTGCACTTTTTTGCATAAACTGTCTGAGCAACAAAAAGGCCGGCTTTCCCTCAGCTTGTAGTGATAGATTTCATAGATTTCACAGATTTCTGGGGTCGAAAGGGACCTACTAGATCATTGAGTCCGACCCCCTGTTCTGGGCAGGAAAGAGCACTGGGGTCCAGTGACCCCAGCCGGGTGCTCGCCTAATTTAAATGCCTCCAGTGTTGGGGAACGCACCACCTCCCTTGGAAGTCCATTTAATATTTTGGCAACCCTCACTGTAAAGAATTTTTTCCTGATGTCCAGTCTAAATCTGCTCTCCTTCAGTTTATGGCCATTGCTTCTAGTAACCTCGAGGGGTGCCCTGGTAAACAGAGTATCCCCTATTCCTTGCTGACCCCCCTGATGAGCTTGTAGACAGCCACAAGATCACCTCTTGGCCTTCTCTTGTGGTCAGATGCAACAGGAATGCTAGGTCTGGTCTTTTCTGTTTCTGTCGGAGGGCTCTCAGGAAAGAGGTCTTACACCCTAAGTGAAGAGGCTGTACCTTAAACAAAGAGGTCCCTGCTTTTTCCAGACTGTCAATTAGACCCTTAAATTAAATTGTCATTAAAGAGCTTCTAATCATTGATTGGAGTTCCCTTCACCCCTCAACAGTTCATCCTGCACCAAAGCTCAGGCTTATTTGTGGCCTCTCTGTTCAGTGTATGTTTTTGGTCCTCTTCTAAACTTGAGGTTCAGAGGCTGAGGCAAGATGTATTAGCTGAGTGTATTTGTTCAGATTGTAAAAGGACTTCCTGTACATTTTTGATGCCCCTGTTTTAATCCCTGGTCATAATCTCTGAGAGAGACAGAGTGGTTTAGTGCTGAGGACCCAAGCCTGGGACTTGAGAGATCAGAGTTTAATTCCCTGCTCTGCTACAGAGTCCCTGTGAGACCTTGGGCAATCTACTTGGTCTCCTCATGCTTCAGTTCTCCATGCTTAGTGCTTAGTTATCGGTGCTTAGTGTTATTTTTGTTCTTCTGTACCTTATGCATACATAAATTTCCTGCCTTGTATCTACTGCTAGTGAACAGAAACTATATGTGCATAAAAAATTATATAAATACTTCCTGCCTTGTGTAACTAAATGGGTTGTCCTATACCATGAAAATGGAGGGGCGACAGAGATCACTTAGAAATTGGATTGGTTTTGCATTCAGCCCATCCTTTATTAACTGTTAATAAATACTTTATAAAATCACTTCAATATTTCCTGCCATCTGAGGAGTGATCCTGTTTTAGAAGGAGGCATGATTTTTAAAAGCAAAATATATCATTACCGGCAATATACAACATATATTGTTGTATATAACATACATACAACAGTTTCTAAAGGCACTGATTAGTTTTACATCTTGTGGCAGGTAAAAAATCCCCCCAAATCAAACTAGAAGTAGTCGTTGGCTGAACCCATCCATAAAAGTTCAGCCTTCTTATCAGGATTTTGTTGTTTTGGGTTTTTTTGTTTTTTCAGATCCTTCTTTCTGCGTGTTTTCAGAGCAGAGAGAATGAGAAATCTTTCCTCCTTAATTCCCAAGCGATGCCACTTGACTGGGCGACTTTCAATTAGCTCTTTCAAGGCTGCTGCTGGTTGCAGAATGACAGTTAATTGGAAAGCAAAGCCAACTAATGCACTTACAAATATATTCAGTTGGTGACAAGCTGACATTATCAGGAGCGACTGCAGGAGCTGCTCCATGTTAAATAAGATTGCAAAATAATGCAACTTCAAAAGAAAAAAAAAATCACCTCAAAAAACAGGCAAGATAGTGGCCAAGAAGCATTTAAAATACCTAGGAGTCAAACCTGGGCCACAACGTAGCTCCGTTCACATTTTATAACCAAATGAAAAAAGCCACAGAAATCACAGACTGAATGCAGCACCCTGTTAGGAAGGGGAAATAGTGAGATGGACTTACAAGGCCAAACGTGGTCCTATCAAGATACTTCCATTGGCATCTTCAGTGAAGTCACATTACAATCAGCAGAAGCAGAATTTGGCTATTCAGCGAGACACAGATTAGTCCCCCAAATTAAGTTCTCTCCTGCATAAAATTAGCCTCTCCACAACTAGACAACCCTTGCATTCCTGGTGGAAGCTGTTCTGTATCATTGTACCCTTATCGGGTAAGATCTACAACACTACCAGGCCCACTCAGTTGTGCTGGGGGATATGATAGTTCAGTGATTTCTGGGTTCCCTTTATAGCTCTCTGACAGTAAGCAAAACAATTCACCTCTCCTACCTTTTGTATACCTGCACAATAGCATAAACCCTCTAAAATATGTGTTTCAGGGATCCACTTGCTAGACTTGCCAGCAGCCCTCACCTAGGAAAGAGCACTACCTTTTCTGGGATGGGATCATGCCTTCCCTCTTATTTATATGATGCCTAACCCAGTGGCATTCATTATCCTGATTGGGCCTTTGGCAACTGGTCCTTCTGGTATCCCACTGCAGATAAGGAACTCCTCAAACCCTCTTGCTGGATAACAAAATAAGGTGTGTAGTTTGTATCTCCTCTGGAAAATGCACTAACAAAATCCTATGGAACTGTTTCTGACCTAAAGCGCGGAGAAGTACAAATCAGAAGTAACTGTGGCCGAGTCAATGGAGTTGCACTGTTATGTCCAGGAGAATAAAGTCTTACTGGTTTAGCTTTGTATGGTTGCTATTCTCACTGGAATTAACCAGCCTGCATGTCATCTATGTAAGGTTTCATATGGTCTCTGTTACTGTATCTGAACCACTGTGGGGTCAGGAAGTTCTGCTCTCCACTGCTGCAGGTGGAGAACTGAGGCAGGAGGAGATTATGGACTAGATGTTTAACAGGTTTTAAGGGACTGAAGATGCATAGAGAAAATCTGTGATTCTCAGAATTGCTTACATGCATCTTTAGTCCCCTAAATACTTTTAAATATCTAAGTGAATTCCCAAGGTCAGAGCAGGGACTCGAATCCTTGTCTATTCCCTAACTCTTGACAAATTATAGTGGTGGAAGGACCCTCAGAAGGTATCATAGATTCATAGATTGTAGAGTCAGAAGGGACCACAAAGGATCATCGTGTCCGACCCCCTGCCCCTGGCAGGAAAGAGGACCAAGGTCAGACGACCCCAGCCAGATGTCTATCAAGCCTCCCCTTGAAACCTCCAAGTTAGGTGATGGCACTGCCTCTCTTGGAAGCCCATTCCAGACTCTGGCCACCTTACTGTAAAAAATTTCTTCCTAATGTCTAACCTGAATCTACTCTCCAGTAGTTTGCATCCATTATTCCTAGTTACTCCTAGGGGCGCTCTGATAAATAGTGCATCACCAATTCCCTGTTGTCCTCCCTTGATAAACTTATAGGGGGCTACAAGGTCTCCCCTCAGCCATCTCTTGTGAAGGCTGAAGAGATGCAGATCCCTCAACCTGCCCTCATAGGGCCTTGCATGGGTGGCCCTGCTTTGAACCCCCTTCTGGTTCTCCATGTCCCTCCTGAAGTGCAGCGCCCAAAACTGGATGCGGTACTCCAACTGTGGCCTGACCAATGCTTCATAGAGGGGGAGCATTGTGGTGAGCCAGTAGGGGGCGCTTCTGTGTTGAGCCGCCCACCTCCCTGCACCCGACTACCTTCCAGGCTCCGAATGCCTCCCTAGGGGCGCCTTATGCTCGGCCGACCCCTCTCCCAGAGCGCACTCGCTAGTCTGGGGGTAACGTAGCCGCCACCACCCCGAGAAGGGACTGTCTCGGCCCTGTGTCCTTGGGGAAACACAGGCCTAATAGTCTGACGGGTACTTGACCTGGTACAGGCACTTGGGGCACTTCCCCAAGTCAGGGGCCAGAAAGTAAAGTCTCCCTTAGTCTGCAGACCTAAGGGGTCTCTTAGGCATAATTTAGACCCACCCCTCAATAAGTCTCCCACACCATTCAAAAAGGAGAACTTTATTGATTACAAGGGGTAGGGTAAACTAGGGTACAGGATTGAGCAATATCTTAGAAATCCTAAAGAGCAAACAGTGTGGCTGAGGTAGCCTTTTGATTACACATCTGTGTTACTGCCAGCTAAATATCTAATCAGATCTCAAGTAGCTTACTCACAAGCATCTTCCAGAGGCCGGTGAAATTCCCCTCTGTAAGCAGACGGTTTCTAGCTCGTGAGTTTGGGGGAGAGAGCCAACTTTAGATGGTAAAGCTCCTCTGTGTCCCCCGCATGGCTGCTGCTTCACCTCATGGGTGAAGAGAGCCCCTCCTTCCCCCGTTTAACTTATATAGCCCCTGTGACCTCATTCACCTGGTCCAGTGGAGGTCAGCCCCAGTTGGCTATCAGCCAACCAATTTGTAATACATCACCTGTTACCGGGCAGATTCCAGCTCCCCAGGTAGAAACCCCTTACCCAGGTAATTGGTGCAAGTCACGTAGGCAGAGGGAGCAGGTTTCTCCCCTCCCTCAGGACTGCAGCCAGCTCAGGTTACCTAAAGAGACAGGCTGAGGTGTGAATCCTCTGCTGGCCCATCTAATCACATTGTCACAGGGCAGAGATTTTGGGGAGAAACCAAGGTGGCTTTCTGCCGCGAGCATCACCTCCCTTGATCTGTTGGTCATGCATCTGCTAATGCACGGCAAGGTGCAATTGGCCTTGTTGATGGCTTCGTTACACTGCCGGCTCATGTTCATCTTGGAGTCAGCTATGACTCCAACATCCCTCTCAGCCGCTGTGCAGCTGAGGAGGTCATCCCCCAACCTGAAGGGGTGCTGGGGATTCCTCCTCCCCAGGTGGAGTATCTTGCATTTATCTTCGTTGAATTGCATCCTATTTCGTTCTGCCCATTGGTCCAACCTGTCCAGATTGGCCTGTATCTGCTCCCTGCCCTCCAGTGTGTTAACTTTGCCCCATAATTTGGTATCATCTGTGAACTTGGAGAGGGTGCTCTCCACACCCTTGTCCAAATTGCTGATGAAGATACTAAATAACACCGGTCCAAGGACCAAACCCTGTGGGACCCCACTGCCCACCTTCTTCCAGGCCAAGAACGACCCATCATCTAGTCCAACCCCCTACTGAAAGCAGGATCATTCCTCTCTAAATCATCCCAGATAACTGTCTATCCTACACTTAAAAACGCTGAATGACAGAGATCTTACAACCTTTTTAGGTAATCTGTTCCAGTACTAAAATACCCTCACAGTTATAAAGCTCTTCCTAATATCCAACCTAAATCTCACTGGCTGCAGTTTAAGCCCCTTTTTTCTTATCTTCTGCCCAGTTGATGCCGATAACAACTGATCAGCATCCTGTTTAACACCTTTTTTTTTAATATTCAAAGACTGTTATTAAATCCCCACTCAGTCTTTTCTTTGCTAAGCTAATTAATCCCTGTTCTGCCAGGCTTTCATCATCTAAACATTTTGGTTGCTGTCTACTGAACTCTGTTTCAAATCTCTGTGTATTTTTTGAAGTTCAGTGCCAAAAACTGGATATCGTATCCTAGGTGAGGCCTTACCAGTGTTGAAAAATTGGAAGAATCACTTCCTGTGATTTACGAGCAACACTTGTGTTAATAAATCCCATTATACTATGAACTTTTTGGGCAACAATATTGTGTTGGTGACTCACTCAGCTCGCTCTCCACTGTAACTTTTAAGTCTTTTTCTTCAATACTGCAGTTTATCCAGGATTTTGTATTTGTGTGTTTGATTGTTTCTTCCTAAGCACAGTACTTTGCCTTTGTCCTTCTTCTCATCCTTCTAGGGTTGAATTAAACCCATGCTAGAGGAGTTAGAGTGGATTTGAACTGATGGCAAATGGTCTAATCTATTGGATTCTACATGGACTGGCTAGAAATCTACAAATTCCATGGAAATATTGAGATTTTGAGATTAACTTTGTTCTACTCCAAAGCCAAACCAAGATCTTGCGGTTTTGTATGTGTGGAAAGATGAGAGCTGATTTTCAGTATGGCCAATAGCTTGGTGCTTAGGCTGACCTAGGATATAGGAGACCCAGGTTCAAATCTTTGGTCCACGTGGAGCTCACACATCCCAGATGAGTACCCTAACTTCAGGCCTATGGGCTATTCTGGGCTGGCTGGCTAGCTAGCCTACCTCCCTTCCTCATTGCTCTGAAATCCCCTCCTGGTTCTGAGAAACTTTCCTGATGAAATCTGCATGGAAACAGATGCACTTTGCAAAAAGTTAGATCAAGGAGTCTTCATTTTCCCACAAAAAAAGGTTGGTTGAAAAACTCCCTTACCTCTCTTCAGGCAAAACTTCATTGACTGCACCAACAGTTTTTTTGAATGAAAGAGCTCTTGGCTCTCTTGTAAAGTGAATGCAAGCCACAGTACTTTGATAACTTCTGAAGATACAGCTCACTTTGATGAACAGTTTTCATTTAATCAAAACCTCTTTACTTGCAACCACTGGGGAAGAATTTGATCTTCGTGTAAATCAGGTAATTTAATGGATTTCGATTAAGTTATTCCAGATACGTATCAATAAAAGCTGACAATTGGGCACATTTACACAAGGTGCCACGTCGCTGCAGTGATGAGCGACAGTGTATAGCATTGGTGGGCACGAACTGTGATGCTGACGCTACTGTGCAGTAGCAATGAGCTCATTGCTCGTTGGTCATTGCTTCTGAGCTGATCAGAAGCAAGCCATGCAACACTGGGACTGCTCAGTAACGGCAGTTATGGAGCAATAACAACTGCACAGCCCAGCCCAGCACACATGTAGATGCGCCCATTAGAATTTACCCCATAGACAGCGTTCCCTCTAAGCTGTGTGGTGTGTGTGGCCACACAGGCGTGCCTGGCAGCATGGCATGAGCACACCTGTGCAGCCATACACACCACACAGCTTAGAGGGAATGCTGCCTATAGGGCTAAGCTCCGTTCTCTGTTTCCCTACTATATTTGATAGCTCTGACTTCTAAAGTGCAGAGAAACAAAAGCTCCAGATAAAAGGCAGCTGCTCCCCAGCCTTCACAATGAATGTTTGTGGCCTGCACAAATCATCATATTCTGCAGAATCTATGCTTTTATTTGAAAAACAAGTCTATGTAATCAATATGTTAAAAATTAATTGTCCTGGATGCTTCAAGTTTTTGGGTGTGTAATTTGAGATAAGGCCTAAATTTCAGTACAGAGCACCTATTCTCTGAAAATCAGACCCTTCAAGCTATCTCAGATTGGTCACCCAATTCACTAATAATCATTGCAGATTAATAGGTGATGCACAGAGGATTTAAAGGTGCATATAGTCCATATAGGGTGCATATGTATGCTGTGACAAGGGGTTTCAACCTCCCCTCCACACACTATTTGACATGGCTGATCTTCATATACAAGCTGGAATTTCTAAGTCATCTAAGACAGTTAGTGACTCCAAACCCACCAACATTCAATGAAATATTTTTGCTTACCTCCTTTAGGTACTCTTGAAACTCCCAGCCCTAAAGAACAGTAAAAGAAGAAAAAGATCTCTGCTATATGTTCCTTTCTGGGTGATATTTCATCCTTATTAATTACACCGGACCAGGGATCAGCGACCTATGCGCCACCCGCTGAATCTAGCCCACAAAACCATTAGATGTGGCCCATGGAAATAGAAGGCTTTGGTGGTATTCAGTGGCAGGGGCCTTGCTTGAGCCAGGCTGGGTGGTGGGAAGCTTCACGTGTCCCACGACAGAATAGTGGGGGAAAACGGCATCACCACCTGAATGCTAGTACTGGCTCACTTTGGATCCAGGCTGGGTCATTGTGGCTCACTGCTAGAAAAAGTTGCTGACTGCTGCACTAGACCATCCATAGCTGGCTGGCAGCGAGCGCTTTGGAGCCACTGAAAAATACAATTTACATTTCCCTGGTGCATTCCACTTACAGAAACACCTCCAGTCCATAGCTTTGAGCACTGGCAGGCTGTTTGGTAGCTATCAAAAGTTCCCTTTTTTTTGCCTGTGCTGAAATTGCATAGGGTAACCCAGGTGAGATGGCTGGCTGGAGCCACCTCTGGCGGTGTTGTTTTTAACACAGTACGGGCCCTTATCAAGGCCTTGCTATTCCACTTAATAGCACATATTAGATGTCTTTTGTCCCTCCCAAGTTTACAGACTTAATAGGTAGATAGTAAACTCAGGTTACTGCCACTGACTTGCTTATTTCACCACCGATGGCTATACAAGAGCATGATGGTTTAATCCTCCTTGCTGGTGCCTTCTGTTTGGTTTGCCTTGATTAGTCATGTTATCTCAAGCAGGGAAAGGTAAGTGCTGTGGGGCCAGGACTGCTACTCATAAAAATTGCCATCATGAATGGGCCTGTTTGCTAGCCATGGGGAAAGCAAGTGTCCAAGGCACCAAGGCACTTCTCTTTTTGGGCAAGTGGTAGGGAATGAGTGGATTTATCTCTCTCTTGGGCTTCTCCTATCACCCCCTTTCTCAGTGCCATGAGGGAAGCTTGCTCTTGCACCAAGAAACAGGCAGCTTTCCTCCCTAGTGGGAAGTAGCAAGAGGCTTGAGACCCAAAATGGGTCCCTGCTATGCTCACAACACAGTGGCCCTTTACTCGGACAGAAATGCAACATGCCAGTCTTGTGCTTTCGAGCTCTGATTCTGGAAGGATCACAGAATCATAGAAGATCAGGGCTGGAGGGGACCTCAGGAGGTCACATCTAAGCCAACCCCCTGCTCAAAGCAGGACCATCCCCAACTAGATCGTCCCAGCCAAGGCTTTGTCTAGCTGAGTCTTGAAAACCTCCAAGGATGGAGATGACTTGGCAATCCTTTCCTGGATAATCTGTTCCAATGCTTTACTACCCTCCGAGTGATAAAATTCTTCCAAATATCTAACCTAAACTTCTCTTGCTGCAACTTGAGATCATTGCTCCTTGTTTGTCATCTCCCACCACTGAGAATAGTCTAGCTTCATCCTCTTTCGAATCCCCCTTCAGGTAGTTGAAGGCTACTCTTAAATCCCCTCTCCATCTTCTCTTCTCCAGGCTAAATAAGCCCAGTTCCCTCAGTCTCTCCTCCTTATAAGTCATGTGCCCCAACCATTTTTGTTGCCTTCCATTGGACTGTCTCCAATTTGTCCACAAATGGAGCGTTTGATTCAGGTAACAGTAACACAACCCGAAATACTTAATACCAGCTGCTGCCAAAACTTGGAGGGAGGTGAGTGAGAAGTGGTAGAACTGGGTGCCTGACTTCCCGTGGCACACACTGGCTTTGCACGTATTTACATAGCACATCAGAGAAACAAAGGAAGAGCAAACATAGGCTCAAATGTGTCAGGAGCCTGGCAGTAATACAAGCACAGACTGGTAGATCAAGATGTCTTTTTCTCTTCCTTTTTCAAAGAGCATAGCTGGGGCGTGGAAAAGGATACAGTCTTTTATGTCCATGACTGTGCTTTGCATTCAGTGTCCAGCTTAAAGAAGTGTGTATGTGTTTGTGTGAGGGGGTGCAGCTGGGGGACACCAGCGCTGTGGGCAGTGTTGGCAGAATAACAAGAATTCCATTTTGCATGAAGCTTTGATTTTGGAGGCTTGGCAACTGTCATTCTCTATTCACTGGGTTATTGGTAAGAGTGATCCACAACAACTCAAAAGCCTGTTGCTTCTGGGTTTGGTTAATGGGTCTGTTCTGCAGTCTTTAAATTGGCTACCCTTAACGTGGCAGATTCAGTTTAAATTAGTCTTTTGGTATATGAAACTCTAATGGCCCTGGTTATATTCAAATCCTCCATGTGTCCGCTTTCAAGGTTTCCCCTTGTGCCTCAGTTAATAGAGGATTAGGTGGCCTCAGTGGTGTGGAACGTGCCCCCTTGTGAAATCCTGTTCGCTCTATGTCTCACCCAGTTTAAAAACCACTTAAGCTTTTATTTTTCCTAGAGATGATTTTTCATTACCACCCCATTGGGATTTTTTTTTGTGGTTTGTTTGTTCATCCGCTTGTAATTCTGTTGGGATCAGGGTGATTTTCATAGAATCACAGAAAATTAGGGTTGGAAGGGACCTCAGGAGGTCCTCTGTTCAAATCAGGGCCATCTCCATTTTAGTTAAATGCTGCTTTAATTAAATAGCCAGTAATTTATTTATGGCATTTATAATCATTCAGCACCCTGAGCCTGTTGTGGGGAGAGGGTGCTTCAGCACTATTACTATTATTGGACCTTGTTTCCATTTTGTGTTGGGAGAAAACAGATCTTTTAAAATACATTGCAGAAGGTGGGGCACATCACAGGCGATAGTCATAATCCAGTGTCTAGGACACTTGGCTGGGCTGTGGGAGGCCCAGGGTCCACCCTCTTCTCTGCCCAGCTAAGAGCAGACACTCAAACCTAGGTTTTGCTCATCTCGGATGTATGCCCTTCTGGGCTATAGTCAGTCAAATCCAGAAGTCCCTTGAGGGACTTCCTTGACAAAAGTCTTATTGAAACCAATATATTCCTACAGAAAAGTGTCTGTTTTCACTAAGTGATGCTTTCCAACAAACCCTTCAACATGCTATCAAAACATTTTGTTTGCAAAGATCCTAACCCACTCTATTTGTAATAAAACAAATAGGAAAAATGACCTTTTCTTTGTTTTTCTTAGAATCTGGAGTTGCTTCATAAAGAAAGCATCATTTCTCCTTGTTCTGCACAAGGAAGCTGAGGCACAGAAGATAAATGACTTTGACGAACGAGGAGCCAAAGAAAGCATTTGGGCATATTCAGTGGTCTGGTCTACCCCACTGAAATCAATGGAAGGAAGGTTTGCAGTCCTGACGGATTTACGCGTTTCATTTAATGTTGCTTTACTGAAAGCCTCAGTATAGCCCGGAGCACTGACATCTTTAGTGCAGCCACATACCAGTAGATAAGTGAAAAATATCTATGGCAGTCTTGTTGTGATAAGTCTCTGAGCCGTAGCCAGGTATAGACATTATACCTTTATAAGTGATCGCAAACTGATCTAAACTTGTAAAAGAACGGATGTTCGGTGCACAGAGACTGGTTTAAAAATGGCAGAACCTGGTCTGATGCTCCCCTGTGCCCCCCACTAAAGGTTGAATGTGTGTTCACTACCGATCTAAACTACGCCGCTTACAGAAAACCACATGACTTAGATCTATCCCACCTCGGGCTTTTATACCTAGCCCTTTCGGGTTCAACTTCCTCTTCTACCACAGGCTTTTAATGTGAACTCAGTCGAGTCCTTTACTTTCCTTTGCTTAGTGAAGATTCTTCCTGGGTGGGGTTTTTTCTCCAGGACTTCAGCTCCCTGCTGGAACTCTCCTAACAATGTGTGTAGTGATAAGAGGGTAAAATGTAAAACCAGACTTTGATTAGGTCTTGCATGCTATGCTTCCCTCTGGGGCCTAGGCTTCATGGCTAAACCCCCAATTTTTTGCAAAATGTTGAACAAATCTGTTCTTTTGGGGGCAAAAGAATGTCAAAAAAATTGCTGTCCCACTGTAATCAGAAGGACGCAGGCCTAACTCTACATCTCTGAAAGGAACGTACAAAGCATGGGTAAACATTCCAGGTTTGGGTGCTCATCAAGATCAAGCCCTCAAATCTTCTGTGGTTTACCAGTTACTAATGTTTTATTAAGTCCAGATTTTCCCTATCATCAAACCATCTATTATAACCTTATAAGTAGTGTCTACAGGATCTAGCACCCCAACGTCCTACTTATTAAAAATGCAGAAGGAATTCTGTGCAGACCCAACCTTTCACCCACTAAAGGCAAGGATAAAGCTGCCATTAACACCAGTGGCTCAGGATAAGGCTTCTGATCATTTTATAGCACTTGCCTTCAGTAAGCACGCTGGAATTTATTTTGCCAGAAGAATCAATACTGAATATTTATCTTGTTATTAGCCTGGATGAATGAAGTCTTCAGAGCTCTGCAGGCCGCATCTTGCCCAATCTCTCAGAAAGGTAGTGTCATGTAAATGATCCACTTGATTGTTATATATTAAAACTTCCTCTCTTTTATGTTGTTAGCCATGCATGCTTTCACCATGAGAGGGCAGGGGAGAAAGCTCTTGAAGAAAGTAAATCATTCTTCTCACTAGTAGTGATCTAGATATCACTCCCCCCCTGCACTGACTCAAAGTTAATCTATTTCTAAACTGTCACCTCCAAATTAACAGGAAAATTAAGGACAGTGTCCAGTTTTTATACTTACTGGGTATGTCTACACATTCAGCAATGTGCCATAGTTACTGCGCATTAAGTTTAGTTCTTGGCTAACCAGTTACTATCAATGCACAGTAACTTGCACTACTGTGCAGTAGTGCCAGCTCAAAAGTTTTTTTGGACACTAACTATGCAGTAGCGACTGTGCAGTAGTGTGTTAGCATGGGGTTTGCCTGGCATGCTGCTGCGCAGTGTTATTAGGTTCTTATGCATAGTTAGCATCTTGTGTAGATACTCCCACTGTGGTGGTTTTCTACCCACTCCTTGTTAATTTGATCTGAACAACTGGTAAGATTTCAGTTTTGCCCATGTTCAGGAACACCGTTCTGTCATATCCCTCACTCCCTCTACCCATCCCTTAAAATGAACTCTTTTAGTAATAATGATATGAAAGAATCTAGGCCTGATCAAAAGCCCCCCGAGCTTAGTAGAAAGACTTAAACTGTAGGTTTTAGATCAGGTATGTGCTACAGCTGGTTGTAAACTTTCTAAGAAGCCCTTTTGGCAGATAAGATTGATCTGTTGGAAATTTTTCAGTGGAGTTTACTTGGGAAAGGTTCTCACCTCTTGTGTGGACTTTCTGGTCAGACAGCAAGCAAGTTCCTCCACCCTACTGGTTTGGGTACTTGCCAGGGTCGTGGCAGGCCCAAGTTCAAGTACCATTCTGGGGCAGTGGTCTAAGCTCTAGGCTATTGACGATTCTGGAAAGCCCCTTGTTGGAGTGGTTAAATAATCATTGTTGGAGTGAGAGAAACTGACCCTGTACCTAGTAGTCATCGGGGCACTCCCCTTGGGTGGAGGACATTGAGGTTCCAGTTCTTCGGCATCGGTTCTGAATTAGACAAAACAGGAATTCACATCCAGAGTCTCGGCAGACAGGGTTCTTTGGATGAATCTGATATCTTTTATTAGACCAACTTAACTAGTTGGAAAAGCTATTAACTATTTAAACTATTTGAGTTGGTCTAATAAAAGATATCAGATTCATCCAAAGAACCTTGTCTGCCTATGTCCTTAGACCAAGACAACTACAACCAACACCCCCATCCAGACTCTCCACATCTCTGATGAGTGCCCTGACCCCCGAGCCATCCTGGGGTGAATTATTCCATTATAATGAAGCAACTTCAGCTTTATCACATCAGTGCCATATAGATATGTTCTATATACATCTAACCAAAAGAGATATTCCATGTTACCAGCCCAATTTTTCACCTGAAAAAGTCATCATGGAGGGGGGAAAAAAGAGTGACCAAGTAAAATGTAGAGGGCTGTGAGCATTTACTTGGCTTACTATTCAGTGAGTGTGCTGCAGAATTGTATTTTAAATGGCTTTGTAACTCTGTTGAAGAGACCATAATCAGAGCTACGATTGGTAACCTTAGAATAATATCTCTGTTTCTGCTTTTGTCTTGATTTTACATCAACCGAATATTTGTGCACATCAGTGGATTTACACACATTGATATGGAACTTCATTTTGCACACTTCTACATCTGCCAGGTCAGTAGTACTCCCAAATTTGGTCCCCATGTGAATGTTCACTTTCCATGCAGTAGTTTTGTTTATTGTGCTGCACATGGAGAGGAAGGATGTTGAAGTTTTTGTCGTTTCATTCCTAGTTTTTGGGATTAACTGAGGCATCTTGCTTTAGTTTTTTGGTTATTTTCGGATCTTCAATTACACCTTGTTAAGAACCCCGGAGGCCTTTTGGCACAGGTTATAATAAATTATCATTTACTATCTGTATAGCAGATGAGCATAACTTCTAATCTTTGTCTCTGTACAAGATTGCACAAAGGGTAGAAATCATCCTTCTGTGGCAGGCCAGCACAAACCCTCTGACCATTTAAACTGTATTTTTATATAGCTGGGACCTCTGTGGGTCATAAGTTTCCTGCTTCACAGGGGTAAATTCCTCTGTCTCCCAGATAATATCAGATCTGCTTAAATATGTGAGACATGGTTGGTCCCCTACTGTGAAGACATGAAGCTTATAACTGCAACAGCTAGGGACCTGGCCCTATGTGCTATTGTGGCATCAGTCTATCCAAGTCAGTGGAGCCATGTGAGAGTCTGACCCACAAACTATACCCTGCAAGTGAGAGGCCATATCATTTTCTGCAAGCTGTAGTTGATGGAGGCTCTGCGCTCAGAATTAGCCCAGGAAGTCAAATGTGTCCTGGGTCACAGCCACTTATGATTGTGGCTGCTCTTCCATTTTTTTCCAGAGCATTAATTTGGGAAGGGCCCACATGCCAAAGTAAATTCCACTTATTTTGAAATGTGGGAGGGAGCACAGAAACAATTACCTTCCCTGACCTTTGTTAAACAATCGAGCTTTTCACATCAGTATGCAGAAAACTCTTCACAAAACCTTTCAGCTAAAGCGCGCATCTCTCTTGAAGCACCTTTGAGTAAATGCACAGTTGTTGGAGGAAACTGGCTCATAATAGATAGCTCAAAATAATATTGCTCCAGCTGGGATGTCACATCATGCAGTTATCTCCTCGCTGAAACCACATCACATAGATTTAGAGGCATATCGGAAATAAGAATAATTACAAACAGTATTATATGTAGGCTGGTTCATCTGAGGACTCGGGGCCTGATTCTCCTTTTGTTTTTGCTGGTATGAAGCAAGAGGAAATCTACTGAAATCAGCAGTTACACTGGGGCAAAATGAGTGCCAGTGAGAGGAGAATTAGACTCCCTAGGCCTCTGATCACTCATATTATGTAAAAAAAACCCCCCTGTATTTGAAACATAATGACAGGAAACCAAGTGTGTAGGCACATTTCTGTGGTTCAGCAAGTACAAAGCTTAGAAGATGCATCAGAAAACTTACACAGGAAGGATTGAAGTCAGTTCAAAGTCTTTTGGTAGAAAACAGAACTGTTCTTTTAATTTTTACCACAGTTCTCGCTATATGAGTAGGGGCAACAGTGGAGAAGGAGGGAGATCAACCACCCCAGGGCTTTTGTTTCTCATAATTTATACCATGGGGATCTCCTTGTCACGGTGGCTGATTTTCCGTTGCTGAAGACATCAGTTCTTTTGAAGACACCCCATATTAAGGGGGGCTTTGGAAAATACTGTTTCTTTACTGGAAAGAAATATATACAGTAAGGAAAAAAGTGAACTTGGGCTTTTGTCATATCACCTACAGATTATTAATTGCTCACCTTCTTTGAAGAAAAGGAAAAAGGGGCTATTTTTGAGCAAGGAAAAAGACTGATGTCAACAGTAGTGGTGACACTATGGTACTAGTTAGAGTGAAACCTGTCATCTTGAGATCACCTACAGATAATGACTTCATGTGCTATAATATACATTTCATAGGCTGATAGGTTCACTCTCAGCTCAAAATTAATGTGTTTGCTGTGCACTGTTTTGTGAAACTGCCTTCAGACATTTAGGTACAACTGTGTAAAGCTTTGTGAAAATGTTAAGCTAGTCTAAAAAAAATAAAAAACAAAATATTTTAAAAGGTAAGCATTAAGAAAATGCAACTTTGAATACTTTCTATCAAGGAAGCTCTGCTCAACCATGTAGTCAATGCAAACCCTAAGAAAACAGTTACAAAATTGTATAAGACTATTTTGTCCAATCAATTTTTGGGTGGCCGAGACTGTTTTACTTCTTTGCGTTTATAAAGCAACTAGCAGGATGGGTCTTAATCTTAGCTGGAGCCTCTAGACCTTAGCATGATATCAGCATATAGGGTTTCTCGAGCCACCCTCTAGAAATTTTTAGATAAATTCATCCCTGTTTCAGAATAACGACAGGATTCACAAGACTTGTAGATAGGTTCTCTATCATTCTCGAGCAAGTTCTGCTCATTTCAGTGTAATTTCCATAAGGGCCAGTTCTATTTCTCTATGGGTTTTAGTCTTGATAATTTCTGTAGAACTCTTTTATAAGGCAACTCTTTTATCTTTTCAGCATTAGTATGAAAGGATTTGCAGAGAAGTGCCCCAAAATATGTAAATCTGCCTGGCAGCCTGGGCCCAATTTTTAGCAAATTTTAGCCAATTTAAGGTTTAACATAAACACTTCCACTGACTTCAGTGAAGCCATAATTTTACCCGTTTTGATGATGATGATTAAGTTTCTTTGAATCTGAAACTCCAAGCAAAGTCCTGAGAATGTGGCTCCATGCAAATCACAATCTAAGAATGTTTTCTTGATGTTCTGTGAACCAAAACTGATGAGTTTCACATCTTACTAGTTTAAAGCAACCAAGCAGGAGGGAGGAAAGAAGTTTTGGGTGAATGAAGACACTTCTCTAATGCAGTTTTGTACCTAGATATTTTTTAAAAAGAGTTCAGATTTTCAAATTTGAATTCGATCTTCTGCGCTTACAAGAGGTTTCAAAACTTGTGTTTGTTTTGCATTAGAACAGAAAACCCATTCAGATAATTTCACAGAATGAAGTTATGTCAAAAATATGTAGTTTTAGATTGAGAAACTCCATTTTTTTCTTACAAATTCAGTTCTCTTTAAGTCAGAAGTGACCAGAGAAGACTAGGCTACAAAAACTGCTTCACTGAAACCAGTTTGCCTCCACAACTTTCCAAATGCCAGGTTACAGCTTATTTTGACAACATTTAATTTAATTTATATCTTTATTTTATATTCTGGCCCAGATTCCCTTTTTACTGAATCTTTCCTAAATGACAGGCATAGTGGAAAATGTGCCGCAAGTTGCAAAAACTTCATAATTCAAGGTTTTTTAACTAAATTCACATTTGTGAAAACAAGCCAATTTAAAAAATCCCCCCCATTGTCCTGGCTTTACACTTGCACCTCTTGTAGTTTTTCCTTTTAGAATGAAGGGAAAAAGTTTCAGCCGAAAATATTTTGGCCATAACTGTTTTTCCAAGGGGTTTTCATGTGAAAACAGCTATTTAAAAAAAAGAAAAGCTAAATTAAATATCTACACCACTACTGCAGCAGCGAAGGGAAAAAAGGACCAAAACATTAACATGGAATGGTAGCACCTGCCCGTTTTCTGTTTTACAGGATGACTCTCATCCTCACGTAAGATTGGAGCCCACTGTACTAGGCTCTGTAGGAACAAAAATGAAAGCCAGATCCTGCTCCCAATTGGTTATGAAATAACTCAGACTAAGGATGGAGTTATAATTATCAGCATTTTACTGGTGGACACTTTGAGGCACAGAAAGAAAAGTTGTGTTTTGTTCAAGCCTTAAGTAGAAATTAAACTTTAAGCATCTGAATAGGATGGTCCAGATATTATAGCAGTGATTCTCAAGCAGGGTGACACCAGCTCCTTTGAAGGGTACGTTGAGGTGTGAGGAGATAGTGCCATGTGAGGAGGCAAGCAGATATACTAAACAGGTAAGTGCAGACTCAGGATTGATCCTACCTATAACCCAAGTTATTAAAGTTTAAAAGTGAACAAGGACTTTATGAAGACCCTGTATAGAGAGAGAAGATATACGTATGTGTATATATATTGGGGTGGCATGGGTGGGGTAGGGGGGAAGGGAATGATTTGGTGGTGGGATGAGCACTGGCAGCGTTATTCTCTGCAGCTCCCTGAGCTGGCGGAGTTTGTCAAGGAACCACAGGGATTAATGACACTGAATTCCTGGGTACAGGGCCCCATTGGGATTTTTTCAGCAGCAGCAGGGCAAGCAATAGTGGCATGAATCCTCCCAGCTCCCTGAACCCATGCAGCATCTCAGGCAGTCGCAAGAGTGAATGCTGCTGTTCCTTGCCCTGCTGCCAGAGATGAGTCTTATTATCAAAGGGAAAAACCCATGGGTTATGCCTTCTCGACACGTGCTCTAACTACCGAGCAGATTCCCTGTTTTGGTTATACCCTAATCTTTGGCGGCTGCAGTCCCTGAAAGCTTATTTTCTTTCAGCTCTCTAAAGATCCTTCCCACACCCATGATTTCCTGCCATTTTCCATACTATATTCTGTGCAACTGATCTCTGAAAATAGTAATGTGAAAATAGTAATGACCTCCTCAGCAGCTCAGTGGCTGAGAGAGATCTTGGAGGCTCAGTGTAACAAGGCCATCAACAAAGCCAATCACATCTTGTCATGTATTAGCAGATGCATGACCAACAGATTGAGGGAGATGATGCTCTGACTCTGACTGGTCAGGCCGCAGTTGGAGTACTGTGTCCAGTTTTGGGTGCCGCACTTCAGGAGGGACACGGAGAACCTGGAGAGGGTCCAGAGGATGGCCACTCGCGTGACTAGTGGTCTCTGTGAAAGACCCTACAAGGGGAGGTTGAGGGATCTGGATCTCTTCAGCCTTCACAAGAGACGGCTGAGGGGAGACCTTGTAGCCGCCTATAAGTTTATCAAGGGAGAACAACAGGGAATTGGTGATGCGCTATTTAGGGAGTAACTAGCAATAATGGGTGCAAACTAGTAGAGAGTAGATTCAGGTTAGACATTAGGAAGAATTTTTTTACAGTAAGGTGGCCAGAGTCTGGAATGGGCTTCCAAGAGAGGCAGTGCCGTCACCTAACTTGGAGGTCTTCAAGAAGAGGCTTGATAGACATCTGGCTGGGGTCGTCTGACCTCGGTCCTCTTTCCTGCCAGGGGCAGGGGGTCGGACACGATGATCCTTTGTGGTCCCTTCCAACTCTACAATCTATTAATCTATGAACCTAGCAGCTGTTCTACATCCCAGGTCTCAAACCCACTCTTCAGTCTGATATGAAAGATATCGGCACATAGTATGCAAAGATGAAACATTGTCATGGAATGTGTATGCATTTGTGTAATCCCACTTCCTCTTGCCCACTCCGGCCATTCACTGCACATTAGTCACCAGTCACAAATGCTAAGAATTTTCCTGCTGCGCTATCTTAATGTCATCTGGCTCCAAGAGAAATGTGGAAATGGCTTCAGTTTGTGCCAGCAGCATCTCCAACCACACATCTCTGTGTATTTAGGAATAACTCTCTTTTGCGGGGGGCCAAGGTTAAAAACTAATGAGTGTACCACTGCCAGCAAAAGTGCTGATGCGAGCTTCACGATGCATGGGCTAATGAGGTAGAAAATAATTGTTTGACGACATAAATTAATTAGCAATTGCAGATTCCTGAAAACAGCCACTGCATTCATATGATTTAATCAGTCTGGGATGACCTCCACCAAGAAGCTTTCGTTTTTGAAATGAGATGGCACAAAAAGCACTTGCGATATTTCTAGGTGATTTTCCATTAAGGGAATTGACTTCATGATATCACAGCTCAGCATCAGCTAAAGGCTGGGCTCCTACCTACTGCAACACTGGTCAGTACTCTTTATGCACTGTGTAGCTTTGTTGTATAATGTTTAAACATTGCTGCCTACTACTGTGCAAGCAACAGCAACCTGCAGGAGGGAGAAAAGATTCTTGCATGTCCCTTGTCTCCCTACCTGGGGCTCTGTGAACCTCGTTTGTAAATATTTCTAACGCATTTTGAGTTAAGACTGCAGTTGGGTCAGAGAGTAAGAATGGGGTGCTGGGTAGGACAACAGGCTTGGACTCAGGAGACGCAGGCTCAGTGCCTAGACACAGATTGCCTGTATGACCTTGAGCAAATCGCTTGATCTACTCTATTCACTTTCTTTTGAGGGAGGGATAATGAATCCTTGCTTACACAGGCAAAGAGAAGATAGAACTTGCTAGTAATAGCATGGTGCTGAGACACTGCAGTAACAAGGGCCATGTGTGTGTCTAGACACACTTCTGGCAATTCATTCAGACATACCCCAGCAGAGACAGCACTTTGTCAAATTTCACATTCAGCTGTATACCTTGATCCAAATTTGGGGTCCCATTCTCTCCCCTTTGCTTTATACTGGATGCATCTACATATGCACATTTTACAGTAGAGTTGACTAATTAACTTCACCGTAAAGCGTCAGTCTACACATGTGCCAGTATTAGGGCACAATAAACTAATTAGCTCTGCCATAGGATAGTAGTGTTGGTGACAGTACTATCTTATGACAGAATAATAAAACTGCATTGAAAGGCATGTGTAGATGGTGACTGGGCAGGGGCAGCTTACTACTATGCTGAGTTACCAGCTAAAGTATAGCAGCAATTCTGTCACACCCTCTGGGTGCATAAGTGCTCCAGTATAGGAACAGGCGGACGTGCATATTTCTGATACTCTGAGTGCCGCAGGCAGATAATGGAAGGGGGGAATAAAATCACACCTACAAATTAATTGGGATAATTCAGAATTGGTTGCAAGTTGTACTTTAACTGTCTCCTATATGAAACAGCCACAGCCAAGTCTGGCTCACATTTTTGTGTGTGGGAGCCATCTTTTCCTGTGCTAAAGAAGCACGAGGCTTTCTTGGGGTGAGACACATTAGACTCAAACCACACTGCATCCGTGGAGTGTTAAAGTTAGAACATGCTGTGGGCAGTTTTACATTAAGGGTTAATTCTGTTTCTTGCTTACCCAGCGCCGACTTGGCACCAGAGGGCTAGAGACCAGGGGCAGGGCTAAGAGCCAGAGCACCTAGGCTCTGCTTCTGCTCTGGCTGGTGGGTGAGGGGGCATCTGGGAGTGATGCATCCTGGGATGCTGGAGGACCACAAATTGCTCATTTTACCTCTGTCGAGTAGACTGAAGTTACCCTAATGTGAGCTAAGTAGCCCAGAGCTAACCTTTGCCTGAAATAGTGTAATTTAGAGACACACAAAGAGCACTTGGCATGAGTTAATAAGCCTTAATATGCAGATGCTTATGTTCTAAAAGCCCTTAGTATGGTCTAAGAGTCATGTGTAACTTCACCTTGATTTAGACATACCCTGGTGGGAATAACACTCTTACTGCTGTAAAAGTAGGTGTAGCTACGCGTTTAGTCACAGAAAGTATGTCTAGATAGGATGGAAAGGCCTAGAGCAATGGTTCTTATTCTTTTCAGACTCGAGCACCTCTCCATATCTTTTGTGCATTGAGTGGCACCCTATTTCAAAAACTGATTTATTAATTGCAGTGCTTACCTCCTTGCAGAGGCAGTAGGCAGTGAGGGGCCAGGTCGGGGGCGTGTGTGTGGAGGGGGGGCGCGTGGGGAGTGGAGCAACTAGGCAGGGACAGTCTAAGCCTGCCCTTATCTGCTTATGTCCTCACACCTGAAGCCTGAGCTGGACTTTATTTGCTTATCTTCTCACATCTTGCTTATCTCCTTACACTTCCTATGGCACTCTTCAACGGATGTCATGGCAAACCAGGGTGCCCCGCCACCCTGGTTGAGAAACACCAGCCTAGCAGAAGGTGATGGTACCTCCAGTATTAAATAATGGACTAAAAGCATGTGGATACTCAGGTCTTTTGCTGCGGCTGCCTGCCACCCTGGGGTTGCAGCGTGTCTTAAGGCCATGGCACAGTATAGAGAATGTCGTGTTGGTCTGGGGCATTGACATTTAGCCAAGTAAGGCTTTACTCTCCGTCAGTGGAACCTGAACTGTAGGTCTGCCAGGAACTGAGGCTCAGCAAAGAGAGATGCCCTCACTGCACACTTGGCCAGCACATCTCACACAGTGCTGGAGCTCTGAGCTGGATGAATGCTGGATGAATGCAACCAGGACCCCAAATGCTGATTTAGAGCGGGTACAAGAGCAGAGCTGCCACTGCCGCTGGCCCAGCCAATGCAACCTTGGCCACTGCCCTGGCTGTCACAGCTGGCTTAGGCACAGACTTTCTTGTTACACCTCTGGCCCTACCTCAGAAAGGTTCTTCTGCTTTCAAGCCCCAGCTCTGCCATGTTGCAATAGGAGTTCTGGGGGATTTGTCAATGCTGGAGCCTGGCACTGGGCTGCACTGTCACAAAGGAAGTGGGTTAGGGTACTCACACAAGTATTTTGATAAGCCCCCATGGGTTGACTATTTCAGATAATCTCTAATTAAAAATTGGTGCCTGTGGGTATTGCTAAGCACTGGAGGAGAAATCCTAGCTGCCTGTGTGTCAATTTGCATAACAATGCTTTCCACAGCCTTGGGCTGTAATTTTTGCTTTTCAGACTCTGCCTTCCCTGGCTTTTCAGACTCTGCCTTCCCTGTTCCTTACACAATTACGTGGAAACTGGTTCTCCTCTCTTTTCCTTTGTGACTCTGACGCTCCTAATTAACAACACTTTGCTGGCTGAAAAACTCCTTAGGACTTGCTGAAATCAATAGCTATTTTCCCCTTTCACCGGCTGTTTGAGCATTGTGACAACCCCAATGTTGCTAAGGGAGGGGAGAAGAGCGCTCTGTTTCCTCCTTACACACTTTCCTGGAGGATGAAGAAGGCTGGAGGGCCAAGAAAGGGACCAGAAAGGAAGAGTTATTGGAGGGTTGTAGATGAATGGGTGTTCTGTAAATCTGAATGGAGACTGCCCTGAAGAGCCTCAACTGCATGCACTGCCTTACCCCAAGATGATCCCTGTGACGCCTGCACAAGCCCCGTATAGATCAGACAGGCCGCAGAGGCCCATTTACTTCCTAGGGAGAGCAAGGAGTAATAATGTGTTGCTAGCCTTAAAATAGCAGCAATTTTTAACGCTTGCTGTGCCAGCTCCTGAATTGGTGGGGGTGGATCCAAGGATTTATCCTACTCTTAACCCATCTGGTTCAGAGCGGTAAGAAGATGTTCCAGTGCACCAAATGCCTTGATGGAAAATATGTAGGAGAAACCAAATATCAAATAGAGTTGTGCAAAATTCTCTATTGGCTCCGGTTCTGGATATTCAAAAACCAAATCTGAAAGCCGTAACTTAAATCCATGCATTTTTTTCCTGAGGGATTCCATTTAACAATCACAAGAAAAAAATATGCTTGGTTACCTCTGTGAAGCCTGTGTCTTGCATTAAGAAATGAAGAACTGTTTCATAATCATGCTAATTTAAACATAATGTCTTACACAGACATACTTCTATCTATATAATTCTATAGTCTATATGGCCTCTGTATGGCTATATGCCATTTATATGGCTTGTAGTCTAGGGAAACTAAAGATTCTTCACAGTTTTCAAATGGAGGACCTACACTTTTTGGTTGGAGGTATGACTACTATTCCCAACCTTCCCATGGCCTTCCTGTGTGATCTTAAAGTCATAGACCATCACTGCGCCTCCATTTTCTGCTGCATTTTCTCATGCTCCTGCTTCCTACTGTGATGATGACCAGTTCACTAATGCTTGCAAGCACTTTGGGACCCTTGAATGGAGGGTGCAGTGAAGTACTATGCATGGGTTGTAGTGGGATAGCAGTAATTTTTTTCTAGGCTCATATCCTCCTGGTATGATTTAGGTAGCCTTCATAAGATGTGCCATATTATGCAACTTCCCCACATTTTAGTGTTAGAATTCAACCGCCGGTTCCTTTTCCTGCTTTAATTGCATTAATTTGTCTCCCTCTGTTTGATCACTGAACGTAGGCTGATTTTTCACAGTGCAAAATTTGCCATTTACAATAACTTTCCTTTCAGGGAGGAATGCCACAATCCAGGCCAGTGTATGTGCAAATACACTGGAGCTTGTCCAGAATTTACTATCACCTGCCCTTATCCTAGCGCTGAATTTACGTGGATGTCACCCTCCTTATTCTGTCTGCTGATGAAGATTTCACTGCTCTAAATATTTCATGTATGTTTGCTTGTGACTGAGAACAAAAGACTGATTCCTTCTCCAGATATAATATAGTGTCCTTGTTTTTGAAGGCTCTCTTGTTTTCTCCCATTTCTTATAAATCTCTTAAATCCTTTTTTTTTTGTCCTGGCTATTTTTTTTTTAGTTTTCTCAGCCTTCCAATAACCTTCTTGAAGCTCTCTTTTTCTAGTCACCCATATAACTCTGTGCTTATTTTTCTCTTGATACTTAAATGTCTTTTCATAGGTATCCCTTTGGAGTGCCGGATTTAATATAAAGCTCTTTATTGATTTGCTTCTTGCAGTGTGACAACATTTTAAGATAACCAGATTTCTTCTACTTTGCATTTCATTTATGTCATCAAAAAGGAAAGAAAGAGAAGCCTCCCCCCCCCCCCCAAAGACCCCAAAACAACAACAAAAAGCCCCACCACTGGACTCCTGGCTCCAGTCTGAGGTTTCCTAACAAATGTTCAGCTTGTTATGTATGTTGTTCCTACTGCTCTTCCAGAAGTGGTTATTACAGAGCATAGGAATTACCATGATAGCAAAGAGGGTTAACTGGCTGGCGTGACAATACAATAGGAGATGGGTTCAGTCTTGAGCATCACCTTGGTCTTTTTGTGCAACACTGAGTCAGTCATTTGATCCTTCCATGTCACAGTTCCCTACACTAAATATTAAGATATTTCTTTGTCTGTCTAGAATGAGGGTATCCTGGCAGGGATTATCTAATACTATGTTGTGTGTATAGTGCCTACCACCATAGGACTCTAATCTTAGCTAAGGGCTGCTCTCTAGTAGAAATAACAGAAACATGGTCCTAGCTTCTGACAACAAGCAGTAATGATTTCAGGGAAAAGACTTCAGCTGCTAGTAAGTGACATTTTGAGGATGTACTTTCTTCACTGACAGCGCCATTTCATTTTGTAGCATCAGCAAAAAGGAAGGGGAACTGGATGTATGAACTAGGTCCATCACTTCCAGATCAGCCTTGTAAGAAGTAATGAAACATGTACATTTAACCCTAATCCTTGGCACTACTTTCTCAAATCCTGCTCTGCTGCTGTTCTTTTGCCCTGAATAACTAACTGCAATTAGAGATAGGTGGGGCTGACTAGAAAACAAGAATTGCATTTTACTGAAAAAATGGTGAGTGGTTTTTGTTTTATTGTCTTTATCCATGGTTTTTAGATTTTTTATTTCTTAATGTTTTTATGACAAAATAATGAAAGCCCCAAATAGCCAAAAGTCCAGCAGTTCCAGCACCTCCATAGATGCGGGATGGCTGAGATTAAAGGCTCTTTTTACCTACTTCAGAGAAGAGCCTTTGCCTGCCATCTCCCATGAGAGAGTCCTAACCACTGGGTGAGTGGCTCTTCTGTGAGCTTTCCTCCCACATTTCCCCCACTTTCTAACTTTTTGTCTCTTTCTTTAATATGATCAAAGAGTCTGTCTAGGACCTAAGAAACCTTCCCAAGAAAACTTCTGTTGGTGCATCTACACATACAATCAGCATGTAGAATACAATCTGGCACAGTTTGCGCCAGAGTTTATTACTCCTGGGTGCCACATTTACACATGTGCCTGGGACTGCAGCATGTTGAGCAGGGTTGAAGCAGTCCTGGCTGGCAGGGAGCCTGGGGTGTCAGCCTTTCAGCCCAGTGCTGCTCCCCCTGGCTTAACGTGCTGTGCAGAGGCTAGCTGGGGCATGAAGGTGCTCCAGTGTGGGGCTGGCTGGCAGGCAGCCCCTGCACTGAAGCACCCTTGTGCCCTAGCCAGCCCCATCCCTGTCTACATATGTGTTGCTGTGGAGTGCTTTACTCCATCGGAGGATAGTACTTGTATATACTAATACTTGTATATACAAGCACTATCCTGCAGCAGAGAAAATTACTTTCCTGAGGCCTAATAGGGCCGCACATGTAGATATGGATGGCATACACATACGCATACATGTACACATTTTTTGTGTTGCAACATGCCAGAGATCTGGCGCACCACATATGAACTAACATGCACTGTGCTGCATTGTTTGCAGTTGTATAACTGGCGAAATGTGCATCAGCATGGAGAAAATGGTGGTGGTGCACTTCTGAATGAAAACACCTTTGATGTGTTTTACTTCAAAAGCGGACTACCACCATTTTCTGGGCCCTGACTTGCATTTTGCGGCTTACACAACTGCAAGCATTGCAGCACCAAGTGCTTTTCAAAGTACTCGGTGCTGTGGCTCATACATGTGTACAAATGCCTGGAGACTTTACCGCAGAGCTAATAAGGCAGCTCTGCAGTAAATGTCTCGTGTAGACATGCCCAGTGGAAATCACGGTAGGCCAGTGAAACAGTCCTGTTTCGACAGAAGAAAATGTTGCGAGTAGGTTTTATTGGCTGCCCTTTGCTTTTGGAGCAGGAATGCCCAACTTCTATCTCCAGGTCTCAAGCTGTGCAGAATGATGGCAGCTTAGTAGGCTGCTGATTTGTGATTTTAGAAATCCAGGATAAAAAAGTAAAAGATGATGCAAGCTAAACTGTGTGCACTATATGCTACAGGAAGGAGGGGCCAGTGGCTAGCATGCTCACCTAGGTTTAGATGCGTTGTTTGTGAGATGCTGGACAAGTTACTGTCTGCAACACCCCTAACTGTGTTAAGGAGTTCAGCTACTACCTAAAAAATCCTGTAGCTGCCCTGTGTCTTGGCTCTCCTCACTGGTGCATAGCTCTAATTCACATTACATTATATTTTGGGGGGACCATAGCGCTCGTGAAGCAGATGTACCATGCTTTAGTATGGCAGTCCCTTGTCCACTGCAGAGGTTATGTAGCCATTCCCTTGCCCTTTCTGTGCCAATCTGGTGGGTGGGGAGAAGCACACAACTTTATTTCTCAGACTTGTTGTGAGGACAAATACTGGGAGGTTCCTGATTATGAGGTATCCCGTTACCACAGTGATGGGGCCATATAAGAACTTATAGGAGAGATTCCCTGGCAGCACAGAAAGCCTTTAATATTTATACACCATTTGTTTCTGTGCCATTCACGGGGTGACTGTAAGATGAAAGGTCCTTGCCCTAACACACTTGACATAACAGAGCAAGCAGTGTCTGCAAATAAATGAGTCTGGGTTGGAAGATATGGGAGTCTTGGGTGCCAGTCCTCTGCGGGCCTGAATGATGGTAAAGGTAGAAACCAATAATGGACACATTTTGAGGAGCTTGACCAATGGGAGCTGGTCATAGAGGATGTGCCAGCCATAGCCACTGGCATCAGAAAAGATTCAGTGGAATTAAAGCTATACCTGGAAGAGAACTGAGTGGGTGACTACAGACAAAACGTATTTGGGATGCAGATGCAGTGCATTGTGGGAGCTGAGGCTGGATGCATTCAGAAGGCAACTGTAGGTCAGCAGAAGGTAGGAGTTGCATGGTGAGAGCTGTGGGCGAGGGTCATGGTTCCTTGCTGAAGTAGTTTGAATAAACTGGAAGGAAAAGCGGTGAGACTCTGGGAGACCAGTGATGAGGAGGCTTCAGTGCTCCAGGTTATTTTAGAGATATTATAAGGATAAATTAGTAGGGTTTAACAAAAACTTTCATGTTAGAAGACTTTATTCCTTCAGAAACTTTTAAGGCCAGAAGGGACCATCCATGCTGATCTCTTATATGACACAGGCCATATAATTTTCCCCAGTTTCCCTGTAAGAAGCCAGAGGACCCATATCACAGTGAAACCTATTTACCAAACAGGGATCTGGTTGTAATCTGGAGCCATCACAGTTGAAGAAATCACCACTTCCTTGCCTAGTTGGTACCACTGTTAATCACCTTCACCCTTACAAATCTGTGCATCACTGAAGTCACTTGGATGCATCCCTGTGTATTCTGCAGAGAAATTATAAACTCCTCGGCCAGTCACATCATAGGGCTTCAGTCTGACCCAGTATTCCTCCAGCTTCTCACCACTATACATAGATTGTCCTTCCACTCTGCCGGGAGCTGCATGATACTAGTGCTGCTTGTACCATAGAATTCAACTACTTCAGAGGAGGCATCTTTTAGATATAAAATATCACGGTAAGGTCTCTGGGGCAGGGACCATCTTTTTGTTCTGTGCTTATGCAGCCCATAACACAATGGTCCATGACTGGGTCTTTTATGTGCCAGGGTAATTCAACGACTACATCTTAAATACTTATTTAATAGTAAACTGCAGGTTTCTTTCAATGAACCTTTGTTTTAGTTATGATGCTGCTGGCTTTGCCTTCCTCTGTTGGGAGAGGAATCCACCCTGGTCCCAGCCTTTTCCCGGAGAAGCATTCTGAATGAACTCTACTAGATAAATTCGATCCTGATTTAGTAACGTATGCTCTGCAGCTTGTTTTAAAGCAGTGGTTCTCAACCTTTGTTGCACCAGGACCCGTTTGTAAATATAGCCCAGTCCTGACCTAGTGTCCCTCACTCCTGACCCACTGCCCCCAGGCCTCAGCCCCTCAGTGTGTGGGGCAGGGTGGGGGTGTGGGGCAGGATGGGGTATGTGGGACAGGGTGGGGCATGTGTGGGGCATGGGGGGCCCCAAGTAGCCCCTCGCAGGCTGGAATTCGGCCAGTCTGCGAGGGAAAAGCCATGGTTTCCCACATTCTTGCGCTTTAAAGAATAATCCTTTTTTTAAAAAAATTTTTGGATCCATTTTTTAAGTCTATTCATGACCCTTTCATACATGCTTGTGACCCACTTTTAGGTCACAACCCATGGGTTGAGAAATGCTGTTTTAAAGCACGGTACCTGTTTATACCAATATTGGTTGTGGTTTAAAAAGAAGCAGGCCGTCCCCATGGGCTGTGTATTGGGCTGTACCAGGATGTTGAGTTGCATACTATTTTTAGTCTCTTTCCCTTTTATTCTGTGAGAAAACTGATGCTTATCTTCCGGGAAGGAAGAGCTTGTGTTGCTCAACAGTGACACCTGCCGGCGGCTCAAGAGCACCATTCATGGAGTAAGTGAAGCCTAGAGGACAGTATGGCGTAGGTGTAAGGGTGGAAACAGTAGTCTTTTATCACCTTTGTGACACCATAAACATTTTAATGGCAGCACAAAGGGAAAGAAAAAGATGTCCCTTGTCACACCGCAAATGAGGCTGCAAGGAAAGCGGTATCAAGTTGTGCCATTATTTGGCAGAGGACATCTGTTTACTTTATGACACATGAATGCGGGCAGCCTGGATCTGCCTGTGCTCTCCAGATGCCCTGAGTAGGTCTTCTGGGGGCTTGCAAGGCCTGATCCTGTGTACCTCGGAAAATCCTGTGCAGGATCAAGCCCCTTTGCCCTGAGAGCACCTGCCTACCTTTTCCCACTTACCAAGATACATTCTGGGAGTCTCCAGGACACTTCTCCACAAGCAGGGGGAAAGTAGGGCTTTCCCCACTTTCTGAAACCAGCCCCTGGGATCTCTCCAGGACATGTTTCTGTTAGCAGGGAAGACTGGGGATGCATCTTGGTAAGCAGGGAGATCCTGCGGGCACATCTTGGTAAGTGGGGACCGCTGGGCAGGTGCTCCCAGGACTTTAGGGGTTCGATCCTGCAGGGAAGTCTCAGTGTGTGCAGGACGAGGCCCTGGGAGAATGAGTTATCCAGTGCCCTGTCGGTACGCATCCTCGCACAGCTCATCCACTTCAGTGGGCAATGTCTGTTTCTACCCAAAAACGCTTTGAAAGAGAGGAAGGAGACATGCTCTAGAAATGAGAGGGAAAGGATGACAATATGCCAAAAAAGGAAAAATAAAAATGAGCCTCAGGATAGCTAAAAGCCCAGTCTTTTCTCACAGTGTCCTCCAAAAAGGTTATGGAGGTCTCCATCAATCTGCATTTAACTTTGCCTTGAGGCATCTTCAAATCTCTACAGAAATGCTAAGTGAGTTTTTAGCAGTCCCTGCAGTAGGTGCTTGTTCTCCCAGGATAGGAAAGGTCCCAGCTCAATCTGACGTTAAAGGAGAGCTGGGGTCAAGGGAAGGAACCCAGAGGTATTGTGATAAATAACAGTGGTGTTGGTAGCAGAGGGAAATATTTACTACCAATCTGAGCATGAAATAAACACACTCAGGTGTCAGCTTTCAAGGCAACCTAATTATTTATTTGGTAAATTTTATATTTGGGTATGTGCATTTTAAGGTTTAAGCCCAGTTCTCTGAGTGCACCCAGTTCTCTGTACCATTTTCTATGCATGAAAAGCAATAACTGGGCTGTTGCATGTAAAACCCACTGGAAACTGTATGACACATGAAACTGGAACATTTCTCATGATGCAACAGATGGCAACTGACTGCCCAAAATGAGTTGCTGCCTGAACTGAAATGATCCTCTAATAGAAGGAGAGCAGAATTGTTCTTAATAGATGAAATGCTGGCTTTATTCGAGTGGAAAGGAGCTTAGTTACAGACTCCTGTGGGGTTTGAATTTGACCCAGTGGTCTCCAGGGTTAGCCAGTGCCACAGCCAGAACTGGAACATAGAAGGTCTGCTCTGACTGTCTTAAGATGAGAGGACCTATGACAGGGCATTTCTATCTCTATACACTAACTATTCATCCTTCAGTAAGACCAAAAGAAAAGCAGTCTAGCACATGCTTCAGACAGGTGCTCACAGGAGCCAGTTGCAGGAAAAAACTATGCAAAACCTTGACTTACTTATTCATTGACATTTCTGAAAAATGAAGAAACAACCAGTAGAATGAAATGTTTCTTTACTAAAAGCCATAAAACTTAGTTTTATGTTTTATCTTTTTCTTAGCTTTTTAAAATGTTAACTTTAAAGTAAGCCCCAAAACAAGATGTTTCAAATTTTTAGAATTTAATTTAATATTTTTTCAACCAAGACATTTCACTGAATTCATCAGGAATTCATGGCATGATTCAATTTACCTGAAACTCCATTTTTTGGCCAAAAATATTGCCCAGCTCCAATCAAGTCCACGAACAAATGGTCAGGATGCCTTATTTCTCCTTTTTTCTTCTTTTCTAAGCTTACATTCTAACTTCCCCAATCTGGCAAAATCATAGATTCATGCAACTTTGTTCCTTTCAGCATCTCTTTGCTTTACAGTTGAATACACACATTTCCTTTATTTTCTAACACACGCGGCAACCTTTTTAAATACATGGATAGGAATCAAGCATGTGCATAGTCCAAAAGGGTGAGTTCACTCAAAGGTCCTTTGCTTACACATAGTCCTGTTGCAACTGCCTTGATGTCAAATAGCTGGAAGCCCTGAAAGTGGATGTCAGCATTGCTACTGAACAAAACTGCGCATTGGGACAGAGCAGCAGTTGCTTTTTTAGGAATATAAGACTGGATGGGAGCTTTCTTGGATCATCTCCTATTATTGCAGGCTGGCATGTCAAGTAAACCCTTCCATATGTTTGATCTCAGAGTCCAAAACCAGTCACTGACCACTTATAATGCAGTCCCTGTCCTATAATATTTCTTCCGTGTGCACATTTCAGAGAAGCATCCTCTAAGAAGTGACTGTTGTAACTTTTGAAGATAATCTTTATATGATAACTCAATTCCATGCTGACTAGCCAGCGTACAGCGCACATACCCGAGCAGACTCCGTCTGGTTCTACCCTGGACTCAAGGGAGTGGAAACTCCTCTTGAAGTATGGGACAGAGACACAAGCTACTCATAAACTTCATTCCATCGTGAGACTTGAGGACAGGAGTGGCAGCCAGCAAAATGGACGGGGATGGCTGGAAACTGGACAGGACTAGAATAACTGGGAGGTGCGTGGATTAAGCAGCCTTCAGCAAGGACAGTGGAAACACTGGGTGCCTATACATGAGCAGGGAGGCCACTCCAATGTGCTGTAATTTCAGTGCATCAGAGCAGACTCAATTGAGTTTGCTGGAGCGTGGCAATTAGCATCCTCCTGCATCTTGCGTATCAGCATTTCCATGCTTCAGAATGACGATGGGGGCACTTTCTCTAAAGCTCATTTGACAAACTTTAGATAATGCGCTCCCATCACCATTTTGAAATGTGGGGATGCTGAGACATGAGATGCTGCAGGCATCTTGAAGCCACTCTAATTAAAGTGCCACCCCCCAACGTGCGTATAAATGCTGATCAGTGATATCTGACCCCACCGTGGGAGAGAACTGTTGCTTAGGTGCAGGAGACCTGCTTTCCCATGGTTCTTTTGATTCTTCTTCCCATTTCGCTGCTTTCTCTGAGTTAACAAGTAGCCTTAGTTCACAGAGCTACGTGCCACCTAAAAGCTGCTCCATGTGATGAGTATGTCTGTAATTTTCCAAACCGCTGTCCTGAACAACTCCTTACTTCTGCACAAGCCCACCCCCATTCCTCAGCAAGAGGGCAGGCAGGGACCTGGCAGTCATACCAAAGGGCCAACGGGGGACATGCTTCCTGTTGATCACCCAGGGGGCACGAGAAAGGCCTTCCTATGGGAAGAGTGCTTCTTCTGATAGCACTTTCGTCTAATGGGGGTTGTCTCTTCCAGGATGGACTTTCAGGAGTAGAGAGAAAAGGGAAATAATGTTTGAATGAATGCTCCAGCCAATAGCCCGGTCATTCAAGTGATCACAAGGGAGTTGGGAGCCCCAGAGGCACATCCTTCTTGTATTTGGTTCCAACCTGGGACTTGAGCCCCACCCTCCCATATCCCAGGTGAGTGTATTAACCACCAGGCCAGAACCTGTGAGTGTGCATAGAGAAGTCGCTCTTATTTTTTCAAGCAGACAATTTAAAATTCTCTGTTTCATTTCCATAGATTTCATAGATTTCATAGACATCAGGGCTGGAAGGGACCTCAGAAGATCATCGAGTCCAGCCCCCTGGCTTAGGGGCAGGAAGTCAGCTGGGGTCAAAGGATCCCACCAAGCTAAACGTCCACACGTTTCTTAAAAGAGTCCAGAGTAGGTGCTTGCACCACTTCTGGAAAGAGTCTATTTCAGGCCTTGGGGGCTCAGACAGTAAAGAAGTTTCTCCTTATGTCCAGCCTGAAACAGTGTCGGAGGAGTTTGTGACCGTATAGAGAATGAGGCCCTCAGGCTGGTGTCTTACAAAGGAGTTGTTTCTGGCTATAAACAGAAAGTGATACCAACATGGAGTTGGGATGGAGTTGGGACAACGTGGAGGGTGTAAGAGGGAACCCTAAAACCCATGCATTTGTCAGCAGGACTTGAAAAAGGTCAGGTTTCCTCAGAAGAGATGTGATTAGTGTCTCAGACTCTGAGGCTCAGGGGATCATACCCTGAATTGCCTTGTGCTCCCTTGACTGCACCACGTGGTGTCATAATCATGTATTCAGTGCCCCAAAACAGGTGGGATTCCCTCCCATTCAGCTGGGCTCATGCAGCATCCCCAATCTTTAGGCATGTCCTGGCGTTCATTTCTCTTGCAGATCTTGAAAGAAACCCTGGCAAGATCCTGCTTAAACAAAGCAAAATTCCTGCTAGACCAGTTCCAGCAAATGCACCAATGCAGAGTCTTTATCTTACTCTCTGGGTTGTCCTGTTGGTGGTAGCTGTTATTAAGACGTTACCAAATTCAGATCACAGCCCAATGAAAAACAATTACAAATGTTTAATACAGGATAATTCACTCAGTGTTGTCAAATGCTACAGCTGTGCACACAATCAGCAGATTGATAATGTTTTTGGTGACGAATGTGTTGGCAGAAAGATGAAGCACCCACTGTTTAGGCTTCAGAAATCAGCTGTATGTTATAGTCAATTCAGCCGTTCAGGATGTACAGTGGAATCCTTCTTGTAGCCAAGTTATATTTTTCCCCCTGTGGAAAAAATTTAGTATCAGCTGAGCTTCCCAATAAACCAGTCTGACAGGTTTTGACTTTAATGCACTGAAACACAACAGCAGAACTGGAGGTGAACAGATAATATATTCACTGGATTTCTTATATGGATGTGGGATAATGCTAGAAAACCCAGTCAGGATTAGGACCTCCAGTTGCTTGGGGGTTGTCCCTGTCTTCACTTAGCAGCAGCCCCTGCTGTGAAGAATTTATGGTCTAATTTTAGCCTTTTTATATTCTGCTTGCTACTCTGTAAAAACATCTAGGTTTTGAGGAGACGTTTCATTGTTTATACAAGCACATTTTTGCCTATTTATTCCCAGGTGTGAATAGGAAGGTACTTGAGCTGCAGGATTGGTGGTTGGCATCGGTGGATTAACGCATATGCCAGCGGGGCCTGGGCCCAGGGGCCCCTGCTAATCAGGGGCCACGCTGATGGCTTGCTCTTCATCAGCAGGGAAATGAAAGCCATGGTTTTAAACATGATGCCCTTTTTGTCTCCCTGCTCATTGGCAGCAAGCAGCAGGGCCCCTCACACAATCAGTGGAGGGGAGGCAAAAACGGCGCCAAATTTAAAACCATGGCTTTCACTTCCCTGCCAATGAGGAGTGAGCCACAAGCATGGCCCCTCCACCAATCAGCAGGGCACGTGGAGAAACCTGCAAAATTCAAGGTGCTGCCATGCATGTGGCCAGAAGCACAGCTGGCCAGCCAGCTCCCTGCAGGTAAGTCTGTGGAGGGTGGAAGGGACGTGGGGGAGGGAAGTGGCATGGTGGGGGCAGATCAAGGCCCCCATGGTGATGGAGGGAGTGGGGCCGGGGCAGGGGCAGGCACTGCCCAGTCAGGGCGGTGAATGGGACCCTGGCGTTGGGAGCAGGATGGAGTCGTGGGTAGCTGTCACCTGCTGAAATACTTGCCTTTGTTTTCTGATTAAATTTTTATATTAAACAGGAAGAAAGCCTGAATAAGTCACAAAAGCAGGGGTGGAGAGACAGATGGTTGACTCTCACAGATACAGTGGGAGCTCTTTGAAAATGTTTATTGCGAGAGAAGAATCCCTTAGAGAACTGAAACCTCTTCCACTCTCCTTTCTGCCGAAACACCATAGTCCCACTGTGCGTGTGGTCTCCAGATTTTAAAAATACCCAGGTTGCTTCCTGATGGAGGTGGGAACAGATAAGCTGCTGAGAACAAGCTTTATTTGATATTTACAGAATACTTCGCGTTCTATTTTCTCTTGACATATCTGTGAAAAAGGCATTGCATTGGCATGCATATGCACCGCTTCGTTCGCAAGGGGTACCGTCAGATATCCTCCGGCAGCTCATTTGATCAGCTGCCTTATGGCTGTGCCCTGGTCATGGATTTCCCACTGCTATATTCGAGCTGGTTGAAAATCAGAATTTCCACCCCCACAGGAAATTCTGAGACTTAAAGATTTGACTTTACGGCATGGGATATCATGCAAAGAACTTTGGAATTGTTCACAAAATGAAATATTCCAAATGTATTTCATTTCTGCCTTATTATTTTGACCTTTTAATACTATGTTTCCATCCATGATGTACTGTCCAGAACCATGAAGTTACAATGAAGTATTTGTGACTTTACTAAAACAAAACAGCCTGATAACTCATCAGATTTTTGACTAAATTGTTACATTCCAGTCAAACATTTTCCTGTGGAAACCTATTCTACTGGAAAAAAGTCAATTAGTTCTACTGTTAATATATGACCCAGCTCACTTACAGTAATATTTCCTACATGTATATAATAAAAGGCATGTAAGAAATGATGTGATCTAAGGGTTTGGACACTGAGTGAGGTGTTAGGAGATCTGGGTTTTATTTCTATCACAGACTTGCCATAGAATTTAAATCCTTCCACCTCTCTAAGCCTGTTTCCCTTCTAACCTGGCATCCATCATGTCTATATGGACTATAAGCTTGCTGGGGCAGGAGACATCTCTTCTTACGGGAAGAGACAGTGGGAATTCTACAAAATGGGAATTCAGTCTTGATTTTGCTTCCAGGTGCTTGTCTAATACAGATAATAACGCCATATTTTCTCACATACAATACAGCCCAGAATAAAAAGTGTACCTTGTTTTTTGAAAGTCAGAATGAAAAAAAAAAAAAAGATTTTTACTTGACATAATATAGACAGCATATTCAGTGCAGCCGTAGCCTCCTGAGACGGTGGTGTCAATAAGTTATTGCACCTGTGCATCAAGAGGCAGACTAGGGAAGGTTTTGGATGGTTTGAGCCTTTGAACCCTTGGCATGAGCATGCTTCATGTGCATGAGTAGTGTGCTGAGTGCAGAAAGCTGTGTGGTGTGTGCAGTGACTGGTACCATGGGCAGAGTGAAAAGTTGGGAAAATGGTGTGAGGTGATAAGCGATATGATTGGTGTACATATTGATTGATAACTTCCTTGTGGTGACGATTCAGTGATGGAGGATTGACAGGTATGGTCTGACTGGTACTCTTAAAAGGAGACTGGATCTTAGTCTGTGTCTGTGTCTGGGTGACAAGAGGGAGAAGTGTGTGTGTATGTCTGTGCCAGAGTAGTGACAAGAAGGTGAGTGAGGAAGCAGTGCCATAGCAAGGAAGTTTGGCACCTGGGGCAAGCCCACAGTGGCAGCCTGTCTTCGTCCCACACACAGAACTAGGGGGCACATGCCCCTCCCCACCATGCTCGCCGGGGGTGCACGCAGCAGCCGATGCACCCCTCCCCACCCCACAATCCCTGCACCCTCCCAAATAAGCTTCTCACTGGTCCTTCTTGTGACCTGCCCCGGCTGGGCAGTGCCTATTGGTGCCCCTTTGGTATGGCACCCAGGGCGGTCGCTCTGCTCACCCCTCCCTTGCTATGGTACTGTGAGGAAGAGGGCACGAGAGAGAGAGGTACTGCTAGGACGGCAAATGCTGACATCCTAGCTGTCTGGTGAATGAGACCTCCAGGAGCTGGGAGTGAGGAGGTGTAGCTGCAGCAGTCCAGTGGGTCACAGAGCTGAGCTATAGCCTCCTCTGTTTGAGCTCGACTTCAGCGGAAGTATCACCCCTCCCTGAGTCCAGAGTGTAGATCTCTCAGATTCAAGCCTCCAAGATGAATCTCTCTTTTTCCTGACAGTATTGTTAACTTGATGTATTTTAGGGTTCAGTTGGATTAATAGGCAGTGCTAGTGGTTCTGATTGGATTGTTGTATTATAGTTGTGAATTTTGTAATATAGTTAATGAATTGTGTTTGAGCACTGTAAATTCTCTTATTACTGCTTATCCATTCTAATATGATTTTCTTTAGATTGCCTTCAGTATGTTTGTGATCTTGGGTAATAGTCTTTAAAGACACAAGGGTGGCTGCACTTGAGAGGACACTTTGTAAGATGTTGGGCCCCCAGTAGACAGTTGGGCGGCCCTAATTAATTACAGCTAATTACTGCCCCTTTCAGCTGGTGAGAGCTTCTTGGAAGTGTAGTCTGTCAGATGTGACAGTGTTGCTGTTGGTGGTGTGAGTTGGTAAGCAATAGAGGTACACCAATAAATCAGTCCCTTGTCGGATTGGCACCGATATAAGGAAAATTGACTGTATTGGCTTTTCGTGACTGATGTGGCTGATAATGCCACCAATAAATGCCCTGTGCATGTGCACAGCCACAGCGCAGCATGCAGGTGACCAGGAGCACAGCCTGGCAATGTGGAGAGCTGGTAATTCTGTTTTGAGGGAAGGGGCATGTGGGGGGCCAGATCGAGGCCCCCCCATGGTGAGGGAGGGAGTGGGGCTGGGGCTGGGGCTGGGGCAGGGGCAGGCTTTGCACAGGTGGGGTAGAGTGGGGGATGGAGCCACAAGAGGTGTGTCTGGCAGGCACGGGGGGCACGGCTCCCACTGCTACATGCACACCGGGAGAGGCAAGGGCGGGCTGCTGCTGTGGGCTGGGGCAGGGGCAGTGCTAGACTGTTTCTGGCAGGGGCTGGGCCAGGCTGTGCTTGGGGCAAGTGGTGGTGGCACTAGGAGTGGGGGTTGGGAGGAGCTACGGCAAATTTTGGGGTGGCTGGAGCCCCCCCATTACCTCCCTCCCAGCACCACCACTGCCTGCCCTGAGGTCAGCCTGGCCCAGCCCCACACTGGGAAGAGCCTGGCACAGCCCCAGCTCCAGCCCGCAGCAGCAGCCCACAGTCACCCCATGCAGTTCCCATGCCCTCCTAGGGTGAGTGTAGCAGCAGGAGCCACCCTGTCCTCCCCACACCCCCCAGACAAGCCATTCATGGCTCAATCCCCAGTTCTGCCCCGGCTATGCGGTGGCTGCCCCAGCCCCAGCCCCAGCCCCAGCCCCACTCCCTCCCTCACCAGCGGCTAGTTTTTGGAGAAAAGGTGTGTAGTATATGTGAGAAAATATGGTATCTTTGTTTACAATTTACTGGTCTTGATATTCTGTGCTATGTAGCACTCACTCTAACCCTCTCCTTTCCTTTGTGATGGACAAGAAATGTTCTTTACCAAGTTACTTGCTTCCTTGCCTCATTTTCCTCCTGTTCTCACTCCCAAGTGCACAAAGAAAACGTGCGTAGTCGATGTTAGCCCTCATCTACGTTAGCGTTTCTATTGTCACTGTTTATTCTCACAAATAAGCACCTTGGTGCAAGCAGGAGCTTCCTCACCACAACCTCCTCCACACATAGTTGTTAATGAAATGCAAAAATAGTGTGTAAATTTGATCAAGAGAAGTCAGTGTCTATTATCCTGATGATTTGTGGGACTTCTCTTCCACTAGCCTATCTCTTCTGATATGCTATTTGCTGAACTACAATCGGAGCTTTCCTTCAGCATCATGGAAAATATTGGTTTGTTTGATATTTTTGCAGTTTGCACAATGCACTTTAAAAATGTCCTCTTGCTCGGTCCGTATGGTTCTGTACTACTATCTACTAGTCCTTTGAGAAGTCAAGCCACCAATCTGAGCTCTGAACTTCAAGCCACTTAGTAAAAGACTTACAGAGGTTCACATCATTCTGTAAGTCCTGACCCTGATCAGAAAAAGACTACATGAAAGGCCATCTTTGCTTACCACCCTTTGTCCCTGATTACATGACTTCCCTGCAACAACTATAGTCATTGGTGACACGAAAAAAAACCCATGTGAATATAAAGCCATACAAAAATCTATGTGCAGAGGATGGACTATAAGTACAAATTGAGGCTAAGTACAGGCTTTCAAGAAGCCTGAGGCAGAAACACTCTAACTATCAGGCATTACTTGAAGCACCCAGGGTTTGGTTGGGAGCAAGCAGACCACACATTAGCCTTTGCAGTGCAGGGGGGCTTGAAACCTGCCTGCACAACCTGAGCCCAGCAGGTCAGGGAGGGCTCTCACATACCTCCTAACATGCCCCACAGGCTCCATGGGCTGCCGAAGTTTCCCGAGCAAAGCTGAATGGCCAAGCCACCACTGATCGGATGGCAGAGATATCACAGCTGCCTACCTGGACCTGATGAAGCAGTGGCTCATGATGGTATATGTCCTCATGTCCATGAGCCACCAGCTAGCCATCCTATATGTGCCCACCCAGTATGTCCTGTGCCTGCCAAGTGTGTGTGGGATGACTGGGTTCTGTGTATGTGTGTGTGAGTGTTCAGGATTGTCTGTGAGATTGTGTATGTGTGCCCCTCCCTCCCCCTCCCCCCACAGAACCCAGACGTTATGCTCCTGGAGTCCCTGATTTTGTCATCAATGATGTCATCACTCCCCCCAGTCCTCATCAGGGGCCTGTGTTGTGAGAATCAGGTTCAGCCAGTGCCAGTCCAGGAATCCTCCCATCCTATGTGTCCCTTTCCTGGACTGGGAGGGAAGGAAGAAGGGAGGGAGGTCTGGTGGTTTTGTGGCAAGGGGACATTTTTCCCTAATTCCTTGAGCGGTTCTCAGACATAGCTGTGTTGTGTCCACTGTCCCTGACTTGGGGTGCTCCCTGCCAAAACTGCTGTTTACCCTTTTGCCTGCTGAGCTTGATAAATGCTATCAATGCTTTCCCATGAGTGTCTTGAGGGGAGGGAGAGCTGCTGCTGTTGAAGTATCTGCACTTAGGATCAAATCTTCCATGGAGCACAGCATGGCTCTGACGGAAATGGCAGAATTTGTCAATTCAGCAGATTTATGATCCTATTGAATGCACCCAAGACTGCTGGGGAGGGGGGAGGGACTGGTGCCTTGGCTGGACTCCAGACTTCAGCAGGGGAGGGCAGGGGTAGGAGGAAAGTGGGTAAGTCACCCTCCCCTTATGCCCCAGCATTTCTTCCCCCACCTCCCTGGCCCCAATTCCTTTATGGGATTCTTAACCACACTGGCCTGAGAGAGGGCTATGACCACATGGGATAGCTTGTAGCAACCTTGCCCCCCCACACTCTCTTTCTTTCCTTCTCTCCCCCTTCCTCCTCTGGGGCTATGCATTTCCCCCGGGACCTGAGTGCTTGTCACAGTCTTGTGGAACTGGGATGAACCTTACCATCATGGGTTACATGACATCCTTGGGCATGGCCTGACCCATCAGGAGAAGTGTTGGGAGGAATGGCCGTGGGTCCTGTGGGTTGTGTCAGCATGGCAGCCACTGTGCTGGTACTGGGGGGTGGGCCTGGTACATGCTCCATCCCTCTGGGATGGGTGCAAAGATGTGTGATAGGACTTGGTCCAGAACAGCCATGCCCCTGTGTGCAAAATGGTGTCGCAGGGTCTCCCTGCAACTCCTCTGGTGGGGTACCTGCAGGAGACTCATCCGGAAAAACCCCATGTCCCATGGATGTGGAGTGGGGCATCTGCCCCATTCTTGGTGAGGAAGTGGGACAGGTCCTTGTAAGATGGCATGCTCTGCCTCTGGCCCACAGACCACTTTGCAGCATCAAGCATGTGGTAATAATGCCTCCTCATCACTGGTCTTGGTGAGGCACTGTGCCCACTCTCTATTGTGTCCCCTCACCTGCATCTGCTGGGCAATATGCTTGACGATATCTCTGATTCAATGCCCTATCTGGAACTGGCACTGGGTTTCCTTCTTGCCCCAGATGGTGATGAGATCCTTTATTTCCCTGAACTGCCACTAGTGTCCCCAGGCTTGGCGGGTGGCAGCAGATGGGCTGTCCATGGTCTATGACAATGCCTGTGGGGTCTCAGTGTCTGTGGATGCATGAGGGTCTGGCTGTGTGAGGGTGGATGGATGGAAGCAGCAGTGGTGGATGCACAATGATGGAGATTCCAACACGTGGTTCTCACTCTTACTTCAGCAGTTGGGGCTCCTGCTTCTGCTTCATCTCAAATTGTCCTGGAGCTTTCAGCTGATGCTCCACGATTTTGACAATACCACACACCCCACCTAGGCTGTAAAATTCAAGTTCAACTGGTGCATGTATGCTCGCTCCAGCTCGAGGGTCAGTGCCCCCCGGTCAGATACATCGCCCCCCCCCACTGAACTACCTATATGATCATCTAGCTATCTGAACAGTGAGGGAGAAGAGGAGGAGTTAATCTGCATTGAATGAGAATGAAGAACATGGCAGGAGCCTGGAGAATGCACAATGGAGAGAGTAGATATTAGGGACTATAGGTACCAAAAACAAGAAATACAGTTTGCTTTTTTTTGCTGTTTTTTTCCCCCCAAAAAGCCATCAGATGGAATAACAAAGTGAAGTGCTGTTAAAATATTTCAGATAAGATTTTGCTTCCTAATTTACACCCACATACATAACTGGCTAGTCATCTTATTTTCTTTACAGGTGTATAGAGCTCAGCTGCTCCACCCAATAAGCCTTGGGTGGCTTAATTCACTGCTGAAATTGCTGTCTTCCCGCCTCCTCCCCCCCAAACTGTAGCATTTTTTAATATTTGTAACTGCTCCTAATGATTGCACAGCTGAGAATGGGATTTTCCCCAGCTTAGGCAATTTCTCTAATTCATTGCTAAGAGACAAAACATGGGAAGGCTAGAGATGTACCCCATAGATTAAACAGTCCAGTACAAAGACCCACTCCTGCTCCACTTGAAATCAACAGAAAATTATCCCATTTTCAGATTGAAATATTACTACATTTCAACAACTTGCATGTGACTGAAGACTGTGTGATAGACTTTAAACATCCCCACTCCAAAAGTTCCCTTCACCCAATGCCTCCTACCAGCTGCTAATATTAGGGTGCCAGCTAATTAGACAATTAAAAAAGAACTTTAGTTAGACAATTAAAAAGGAACAGGGGGCATAGTGGGAATGATAGCCTCTGCACTGTGTATGCTGAGCTGGTGCAAAACCAACTATAAAACCTAGACATTTATAAGTCAGCAGGACCAGATGGACACCATCCAAGAGTGCTGATGGGGCTGGCTGAAGTCATCGTGGAAACCCTGGCAAAACTCTTTCAGAAATCGTGACAGACAGGAGAGATCCCTGAGGATTGGAAGAGGGCCAACGTTGTATCCATCTTCAAGAAGGGGAAGAGGGAGGACCCAGGCAAATATAGGCCAATCAGCCTGACCCCCATCCCAGGGAAAATCCCACAAAACTCATTAAAGAATTTATGTGCGACACGCTCGTTGAGGGTAAGATTCTGAATGGCAGCCAGCATTCGTTGCCGGTAGGTCTTGTCTTACCAATCTCATCTCCTTCAACGACCAGGTCTCTCACCACCTGAACACAGGAGAGAAGGTCAACATTATATTCCTAGACTTCCAAAAGGCTTTTGATTTAGTATCCCATGATATGCTTGTGGAAAAATTGGAAAATTGTGGGCTTAACTGCTCAACAGTTCAGTGGGTGGAAAACTGGCTGCATGGTAGGACCCAGAGAGTTCTCATAAATAGATATGTGTCATCCTGGTGAGAGGTGCCCAGTGGTGTCCCTCAAAGGTCTGTGCTTGGACTGGTGCTTTTCAACATCTTTATCAGTGATTTGGATGTCGGGGGTGAAAAGCTTACCAGCCAAGTTTGCGGATGACACCAAGCTATGGGGGAGTGTGGTCATGCCAGAAAATAGGTTGCAGATACACGTGAACCTGGACAGGCTTGAGAGTTGGGCGAACTGGAACCAGATGAAGTTCAACACTGAGAAGCATAAGGTGCTCCATCTGGGGGCAAAAAATCTCCAACATACATACAGGCTTGGTGGCGACAATTTGACTTGCACCACAGCTGAAAAGGACCTAGGGGTAGTGATTGACCATAGCATGAACATGAGCCAGCAGTGCAATGCTGTGGCCCGCAGGGCAAACAACACACCGGCATGCATTAATCATTGCATCTCGTGCAAAATGAAGGAAGTGATACTCCCACTGTACTCCACACTGGCGAGACTACAGCTGGAGTACTGTGCCCAGTTCTGGGCACTATACTTCAACAAGGATGTGGAAAAACTTGAGAGGGTCCAGAGAAGAGCCACTCTTATGATATGGGACTTGCAAGACAAGCCGTATGAGAAAAGGCTGAGAGATCTGGGACACTTCAGTCTAAAGAAGAGAAGGCTGAGAGAGGACTTGGTACTGGCTTACCGCTATATCAGGGGAGTGCATCGAGAACTTGGTAAACAGCTGTTCACCAGGACGCCCCTGAGGAAGACCAGGACCAATGGATACAAACTCCTGGAAAGCACCTTCAGGATCAATTCCAGGAAAAACTCCTTCACAGTCAGGGTGTCCAGACAGTGGGATAAACTCCCTCCAGTGGTAGTGCAGTCATCTACCTTGGAAATCTTCAAAAGGAGACTGGGCAGTCACCTTGCTGGGGTCACTTGACCCCAATTATCTTTTCCTGCCTAGTGCAGGGGGTCTGGACCCGATGATCTACAAGGTCCCTTCCAGCCTCTTACAATCTATGAATCTATGAACTGATGGGATTTCGATACAGTAGCAAGTATCAATCATGGGGGGTCCTCAGTAAGGTTGCGAAGGGCCTGCACACACACGCTCACACTCACTAGTGCAGGCAGCCCGGGAGTGGTGGGTAGGCAGGTGGGCGAGGCAGGGCCACCGCGCACAAAGGGGTCAATGGCAGTTACCTTGCCCCCGCCCCCAGGCCACTCTGCTCCCAGCAGCCCTCGTGGTGCTGGGTCAGGAGGTCCTCTTAGTGGCCAATTTAGGGTTGCAGCAAAAAAAAGGTTGGAAACCATTGCCCTAGGGCTTCAGGAGGGTGACCCTATTTGTCTCTTGGCTTCCAAAATTCTGTACAGATTTTAAGGAATGCACTGGGTTCAAAAGGGAAAATGAAATCACTGCTTCTTTTGCAGGCAGCAGATTGGGAAGGTGGGGAAAGAATTTCCTCTCTTTCCATTGAAGAATTAGAGGTGTTTCCTAAGGGGAACACCACAGGCACTTGCTGTGTCTACACGAGATGCTACTGCACAGTCATTACTGCACATTCATTTAGTACTTGCATAAACAAGTGTAGTACTCGTATAAACAAATACTAAATGAATATGCAGTAAACAGAGTTACTGTGCACTAGCACCAATTAATGCCTTTTTTGTGACGTTGCTGCATAGTAGCCTAATACTACTGTGCAGTAGCATCACATCATGTTTTTTTCCACACAACACTACTCTGCAGTAGTATCAGACTACTGCGCAGTCAGAGTCCTGTGCAGACGCAGCCACTGTGTCCCAGAGGGTTTTGGTTTTCTGATTGCTGAGTAGCTGTAAGAAAGGAACACTATGTTAAAGCCAGCATTGGATATTATTGGATATTATTATTCATATAAGCAGGAAAAGCGACAACTGTAAAACAGTAACTAATAAAACATACAACGTGGGAACTCTACAAAAAAAGTTAGCTGTCCTATATATGTATCTATGGGACTCCCACCAACATACCTCATATTCTGTAACAGGCTGTTTGAACCAGCGATTAAGTGCACATGGTTTCAAACCATTACTCAAATGACCAGAATTATTCAAAACTGGCTTTAAGACAAGAGAACAGAGAAACACTCTACTTCTTTATGGGCTATTGAATGTATCCAGGGTTTCTGGGACTTCAGATCTGTGGGCTGGACTCATTGGTTTCTGGTCCTGCATCCTGTTTGAAGCAGAGGCAATGTAAGTGCTTCTCACCGTCTACCTTTTACACATGTATTTGGTTTCCCCAGGCAAGTTGGGAAGTTGTGATGCTACGTATTAGTATGCATAGGTGTGCTGATGTACATTTTGGGCATCTTCAATTATATTTTTTACTTCTATTAGGGAACTTGCCCAATGCCAGAAATCAGCGCTGATGAATCAGTCTTTTAGACAGGTTAACTGTGAGTAGAGGCAAAATAGCACTTGCTCAATTGTATCCATGACAATATACAATAAGAGAAATTCAGCAATAAGTGGTTTTCTTTGTGTGGATGGAAGTATGCTAACTGGAGGGAGGATGTGGGCAGGCCTGGGGGCAAAGGCTTTGCTCACTCTTGTCAGTGACAGCTTGGGGTTGGGGCCAGCTTGGTGTTCAGGCAGAACATACAAGCTCTGGTTGAGGCTAGAGTGTTGCCCTAGGAAGGGGTTGAAGCAGGGTACTGCAAAGTCCTATGGGTTACCAGTGGAATGAGACCCACCATGAGTCACTGTGGGATCTGGTACAGATATTCCTTATGGTGCTCTAACCTAAGCGCTGAAGTCTGTTATCACATCCATCCAGGGTTATTTTAGAGTGGGATCTGCCATTTTTACAGTGCTCTATGTACTCCAACCGTCTGTTCAGTTATGGCTGTAGAGCATTTTGCACACCTTCTGTGCAATACATTTAACTTCTGGACCTGGTCTAAAAGTCCAGAGGTGTCATGATTAAAAGTAAAGGACGCTCCTATGTTGTTTTAATGCACACAATGCAGTGCAGCTAGAAGGTAAGAGTCACATGGTCAAAGCTAGCCGCGTTGATGCAGGTAATGGAAAAAATACCATTGCAGGTAATTTTGAAGGGGGAAGTGATTTAAACATTGGTCTTATCTGTGATTAGTCTCATCTGATGCAACTTTTGGCTACATCAGGGCATGTCTACACGCTCATTAATGTGCTGTAATTATGGTGCATTATGTTTAGTGCCTGTAATGACAGGTACTAAATGCACTGTAATAGAGGGTACTGCACATTAGTGTAGATGAACAGGTTTTTTTGGTGACTTTACTGTGCATTAGACTAAATCCACTGCATGTTAGTGCATTAGCGTAGGCTTTGTCCACCATGCTAATGTGCTGCAGAATTAATCTTCTGCACATTAAACATTTCACATAGACGTGCCCTCAATGGTGTTACACTTGAGATTCTTTTGGCCTTGAAGAACCATGGGAAAATTTACCCATAGAAACCTCTACCATGCGAACTCAGTCCATGGTTAGGTTCCCTACTTTATTTACAAAGCCAGCCTGAGTTCATCAAGAGGCTTACTATGATTCATGAATCTGTCAGAGGAACCTGGGCTGATACAGGTTGACTGATGATCCAGAGAGACTCAGATGCTTCAACCCCATTTTGCATTGAATTCTGTGTTCTTTTAAACCTGAAACTCAAGCCCACCTGAACCAGGTTGAAGAAATTATTAGAAAGCCTCCCCCCGCCGGTCCCCCCACACAGGTAAACTTAAGGTATGCACTTCGGCCTGGATTTTTCAGAATCCTTATTATGAAGAATCCTTTCTTTAAGCTTTTTCTGCAGTCATCTGTTAAAGTGAGGAAGAACAACCTGCAATGTGAACAGAATACAGTGAGTCTCCCTGCTGAATATTTTGTAAGCAAATCAAGGTTTCTAAGGCAAGTTAATGATAACCTTTCCTCTGCAGAACTCAGCCCTTAAGACACTAAGTTGGAACAGATGGGTAATGTGCTGGTATTTCACAATATGTTCAGAAGGAAAGCTGCACCCAGAAATTAAAGCAAAACTTTAGGTGCCAAATAGTGGAGAAGGGTGGGTTTCTTTAAAAGCATATGTTCTTATAAGCAAGCGCAAGATTTCCAGCAGCACCCTGGAGGGGAGAAGTGCCGGCTGTCAGAGAAACCCACTGACATGCAAAAACCACTGATTTACCATGTGAGCTGCATTGAATAAGCTTCCCAGGGCCTGCAGCCCAGAGACACTTTCTATCTCTGCTACCCTGCTGCAGTGCATCTCCAAACAGGGGGTAAGACATCTTTAAAATCCATGCATAGAGGGAATTTTGAAGGTGATCTCTGAGGAAAAGATAATAGTCTTGACAGTATCTTCAAGAAGCCAAAAAGTCCTCCCTCTGCTTAAAAACCTTTCCTTTTCTTTCCTTTGCTTGTTTTTTTTTTGTCTTGGCTGCACCAGAAATACCACATTTTATTTAACCACTGAATTCAGAACTTTCTCAGCTCTTATTTAATGAGCAGTGATGTTAAATCTTTAACAAAATTCTTTTTTTCCTATCATTGGTCATTCAGTTTAGTATTGAATGAAATATGACATTTCAGAGACATTTCTTCCTCTGTTAGCTATTCAAATTTTTAATCTCCTAGTGCCTGATTCAAAAGCCATTGTAGTTACTGGATTTTAACAAACTTCAGGACCTTGTTACTTGTTCTCCCATTCCCAACAGCCTCTTTTGAGAAAAAAGAAAAGGTGCAGACAAAAAGGTATGGTTTTATAACGTAAAAAATAGCAGCAATTTCTGAAGTTAGAAAACAAAACCTTCCATTTTTCTTCCTATATAACAGTTTTTTAAAAAGCAGAACATTTGAACAAACCGTTTTTGTCCCTCCCAAAGGTCTCCCTTAAAGAATTAAAAAAACTTCCTTGTAAAAAAAAATCAGTAAAAATGAGAACTGGCTAAAATGAAAACGAGAAATGGAATTATAGAACACCTGGATGGGCCTGATTTGACAGAGATATGCACAAATTACTTCTGTAAAGGAAAGTAGAGAATCTGCCAGATGTTTTTTGAGCATGTCAGCAAGAGAGTTGGTAAAGGAATCTCAGCAGTTATAATTCACTAGACCTTAAAAAGGCCTTCACAAGATATTTTTAAGAGATAACATTTCACAAGAGATTTTTAGGGCAATTAAGATGTTTTCGCATGTTCTTCCACAAATGTGAAACTGAATGAGAGAGAGAAAACCGAAAATAAATGGCTAGTTTGGGGTATGGCAAAAGGTTATTGTTTGGATGGAATTTAGATCCCTGGTTAGTACTGGTTCATTGGAGAAGAGGCATACCCAGCAAAGCAGCAAAATGTAAAAACATCACTTTTTTTGGTGAGTCAAGCCCTCATATGTCTAGAAGGAAAGTCAGAAGGGCCTAAAGAAACTAAGTAAATAGGTGCCATGGTAGTCACTGGAAGAGATATTTGGACTACTCCCACACACTGCTTGGTCCTTACATTAGTTATAAAGCACCCAGGAAAAAGATCTGTGCATCAGTGGACAACTGGATAAAAGTTTTGCTCAGTGGGCACTGGCAGGCAGAAAAGCAAAACAAAATGAGTAGTGTAAAAGGCATTATTAGTGTGATAATTATTATACTATTATTAGTGTAAAAGGTATCTCTATGCTTTTTAGACAGTAATTTGGGGAATATATATGTAAATACTTGAGAGATGCAACAATTACCCTCTGTTTGAGAGTAGAAGAATTGTCCTCATTCTTCCATTGTTTCATATTGATCCCTCTGGCTTATTTTTAAGAAGGCGTTGCCAGGGCAACATACAGCAACATTTTATGGGAAATGTCCATGTAAACAGTGACTCTTCCAGCCTGTCTTAAAGGTGGCAAGGTATTTGAGTTTACTCTATGTTCTGGCCAAAGTTTGCTCCTTAACTTCAGGCCCTTCACTCGGAGTGAACTGTCTTGATGCCTCAGCTCGACCATGAATCTTCTGATGGGACATAACATAGCTGGATGAAAAAGAAGGAGGGCTTCAAATACCATATTTATTCATATACAGCAGATACCTTTCCCCCAAAAATCACTTTCTAAAATTGGGATGTGTGTCGTAAGCAAGGAAGATGAGTTTCTTTCCTGGTAAAAGCACCCTACTTTGATTCTTGCTCCCCCAAAATTTAAGAGCAACTGCCCAGCAGCAGCAGTGGCATTTCTACTTTGGCAGGGGAGGGGAGCTGATTGATGTAATGACTTATTACTCTTCACTCCACATGTTAACAACTCTCTCTCCATTTTAATAATTTTGATGTTCAGCAAATCAAGCTAACTTTTCTTCTGGCCATTTTGGTCTCTGATATCTACTCTTGGTCGCTCTTTTCCTATAACACAGCCCTACAGACTTTTTTAGCTCTTTGTAAATTTGTAGATTTGCCAATGGAGACCAGTCTTCAGCAGCAGCTGTAGTTGCAGCTTCTGGATGATCAGTAGAGGGAGGGTGAATGAGCTGAAGATTAGGCTCTGTCCCTGCTCTATGCAGCCATAATTCTGGAAACATGTTTTTCCCTCTTCATGCTGCCTTCCCAAAGTCTTATTTGTTAATGTGGTGTATCTTAGAAAATATGGTAGCTCATTGAACTTGTGTTCTTTGATGATGCTTGTTACTGGGAGAAGCTCACAAACATTAGTGATTAGTGAAATGTTACCAATAAAATAAGCAGCAGCTTAGTGGGACCTTAGAGCCTTAGCTGAACCCTCCTCCTCCCACTTATGTGTGTGTTTATAACACTTCTTCTGGCTACAAGTTGAAGTGGAAGTGCCAGCATTCAATGAGAGACTGTTTTAGGAGAAGCGGTCAGAACTCCAGGTACTTAGCCGAATGGGACCTGAAGCCTGGTGACGTTGTGCATTACTGAATAAAAGTTTAGTGAAAAATCAAAGCCCTGTTCATTTATAGATCAGATCCTCAGATGACAAAGATCTGGGGTATCTGTGGTGAAGTCCATGGCGCTGTGCCATTTAATACTGGCTGAGTATCTGGTCCTATAAGATATGCATATATTTTTATGCCATGACCTTAATCTGTAGGAAAAGGGCTGATCCTACATACACTTGTTTCCTGGATAGGATTTTTGCCTGTTCTCCGTTTGCTTTGCCTGTATAGCCTTGCAGCTCTTCTGGTTTGGTAGGCCTCACAACAGGAAAAACTGAGTAGCCAGTCATTAAATCGACTGAAATGATCAGTCTGCAACAGACTGTAATATCATCATTCACTAAGACAGGAAATGCAATTCTCAGGTGGCACTGCCTAATGACAGAAGCTGTCAGTAATCCTATTCTGGTGGCACTTTCATAAGAAACGAGAACTTATCCACTTGGTGTACTGTGGAGCTGAAGTCCAGAGGCCTCAGCAGGAAGCAGTAATTTGATTTGTGTCCATTTATGAATGAAAAATCTCTCTAACTTCCTCTTTATAATTTCCTTCCTCTGGAAAGCTAAACTGTTGAGGAAAGATCCTTCATTGCTCCTAGTTCCTGTTTTATTTATGGGAATCCTGGCCATTCAAAAGTGCCAAACCATATTCAAATGCAAGTCCATAATGCATCAAATGAATGGTTTTTTGTTTTCTTGGAGAGAAATGTAATTGTACCTGAGCCAGATCTTCAGCTGTTATAAACCAAGGTATTTCAGTTTGGTTGAATTATACCTGTATAGACCTATATACACAATGTAACTATTATCTTTGCTCTTACGGAGTGTAGGACAAATGTATAAAGCAAGTGCTTCTAGTGTATTTTCTACATTAAATTACCAAGATTGTATTGCCACTAGGATGGTACAACTCGATTTCCAAATCACATCTGCTTACTTGCTATACTCCAGTGCTGGGTGGGGACAGGATAGTCTGGAAAATAATTTGTGTAACTCCAAGTGTTTTAGATTTACTGTGGCCTGCCAGAAAACTGACAGGACAAGTTAAAGATAAAAAATTGTAACTTAACACAGACATCGTTGCTGTCCTTGAAGAGATTTCTGCCAAGTGATTTCAACTGAAAAACAAAATCACAGTATGCTAGTTTGCAATGCTGTAGTGCCTGTCTTGGAAGAATCCTACTTTGCAAAGCTTCACAACACCCACATGAGGCAAGGAGGTTACAGAAGGTGGACATCAGGCAGGCAAAGGCTAAAGGTTTGTCAAAAGATCACAGGGCAAGACAACAGTTTGAGAACAGAACCTGGGTATCTTGACTCCTGGTCCCTGACTCCTGCTACTTTGCTTTCAAGCTGGTAAGGGAGTAACTTGAGCAGCGTTTGGTTCTCATCACAGATCAGATCATTCATCCAATTTCACTCAATAGATTATTGATTAAAGGAGTTTCAGAGAGGACCTACAAAGAAGTGTAATATAACCCCCTGTGGCAGTGCACCTTTGGCACCTGCCACGTTAAGGGCTGGAGCAAGCAGCTGCCAGGTGCCTGATTAAGGTGGCCATTTTCAAGCAAGGCAAGCCTGGTGGAGACAGCAGTGTGTTGCTTGAAGCCGAGGGAGCAGCATCACCTGGCTGAGCTGCCACTGCCGCATGTAACATCCTCGGAGGTAAGGGCAGGGTCTATGAGGAAGGAGAAGGCTCCTGGTCCTGGGTATGACTGAAAACTGCTGGGGAAGGATGGCCTGGTGGACCTATCCATGGCAGGAGAGCTCCCCAGAAATGCCAGGCAGAGAGGGGTGCCTTAAAACCCCAGTTCCACATGCTGGTGGGCCACCCAGACTTAAGGACAGACATGGGAGCCAGGTATGTCTTTGGACACCTGATCCCCACAGGGGTGCCCCAGTGAGGGGGCAGTAACATGGCCTGGAGAGAGGGTAGGAGAGTGGCCCCAGAGCGGGGACAGTAATGTGTGGTGGGCCCACACAGAGTAGGGAGCATCATTGAGACCTGAAGGACTATGCGTAAGCAAGGTGTAGAGGGCTGAATAGATGGCCTGAAGGGCAGCACCTTGGCCAGCCCCCACAACAGGTTGAGTGTGTGTTTGTGAGAAGATGCCTGGTGAGGGGCTAGGGGTGGAGTTGGCTTCCTGTTTGGAGAATTGCCTGTCCATGTGCAGATGAAGGTCGCAGGAGAGGCCCAAAAAGCTGCACGCTAGTTGGCCATGAAGTGGGAATAGTTAAGCTCGAGGGCCTACAGGAGCCGCTCCGAAGGGGAGCAGGGCAGGTTGAGAGTGGCCCAACAATGGGCATGAGTGTAAGAGGCCCTGTGACAGAGGGCAGAGTGCAAGAGGCCCCAGGGAGAGGGAGATGGTTTGTGCGTGGCCCATGTAAGGCAGTGTGCTAGAGTCCTAACAGAGAACCCAGTTGCAAGCCGGGTTGCAATATACATCTGGATGCCATCTGCGAGGCATGGGCCACGGTGTATGGAAGGTATGGAGCCCTGGATAGTGTCCCCTGGTATCGGGGCATATGGGCAGCCTCCCTTATTTACCCCCAGTTATTATACTAGCAAAGTCATGGCAGGAGAGACTGGGCAGACTGTCCTATGTAGGCAGGTGAGTGGACCAAGGTTGAGACCTGGCCCTGGATGTGCCCCCTGTCACACCCCCTGTATACATTTCATTACGCTGATTTTTCCATCAAAATAAGCTGCTTGTCCAAAGCAAAATGTCTTAAGGAAACATGTTGAATGTGATAAAAAAAATTGTGGGGAAAGATTCCTGAATCCAGAGGAGAATGTCTAGTATGCGTGTGAGAGAAAGAGAGAGGCAGGCCACAGTTGCCTCAAATAACCTGGTGGCTATAAAACTTCACATTTAAGTTCTGCTCTCTCTCATTTGGGGCAAAAACTTGAACCCCACCCCAAGACTGCGACTAGGCTATTTTGGAGGTGAGTCTTATTTGATCTCTGTCAAAACCTCAAAGGCTTTCATGAAGCACCTACATTGAACACCTTCAAGAGTAAATTGGATGCTTATCTTGCTGGGTTCCTATAACCCCAGCTGACTTCCTGCCCTTTGGGCAGGGGGCTGGACTCGATGATCTCCCGAGGTCCCTTCCAGCCCTGATGTCTATGAAATCTATAAAATCTATGAAAGAATGGTTCTTGTTTTGGTTTGTCCTACCCATATCTCACATAACCTCCACCCACCAACCCCAGTGTAAAGCAGTAGAGATTTGAATCTGCTTCTGAATCAGGCTAACAGACCTGGGCTCTTAGCTCAAGTACTAGATTAGTGGGGGCCAACATTTTTGGCACTCATTCTACAAATGAAGGGGGAGAGCAGTTGATATGATATACTTTGACATTAGCAAGGCTTTTGCCATTGTCTCCCATGACATTTTCATTAGTAAATACAGTTAGACAAAAATACTGTAAGGTGGTTACACAACTGGTTGGATCATTATGCTCAACAAGCAGTCACCAATGGCCCAATGCCTAGCTGGAAGTATTGAGCGGTGTTCCCCAGGGGTCTCTTCTGGGTCTGGTATTGTTTAATGTCATCATTAATTATTTGGAAGATGGGATTGAGTGACAGCACCACAGTCTGGAGGGTAGAGCTAGGATCCAAAACAACCGTAATAAACTAGAGCAGTGGAGGCCAAACTTTTTTGGAAAGCATGACACAAATTAGCCCCACACCCTTCCCCAGTAGCATTCTGATCCCTTTCCTCTACCCAATCTTTTTTACCCAGACTCGCTCCGTGACCAAACTCCTGCTCTGCTTTCTGGCCTATCTGACACTGAGCTGCTGGGCCCCTCACCAATCTGTCATGTACCACATGCAGAGGCAGCCCTTGCCACTTGCGGCACTTGTGTTATAGGTTGGCTATTCCTGAGCTAGGTAAAAGATCAAGAGTCAATTGGATAAAATTCAACAAGGATAAGTGCAAAGTTCACTTGGTATAACTGCATTCACAGAAGCAGAATGGGGAATAATTGGCTAGGCTGTAGTACTGCAGAAAAGGACATTAGAATCACAGTGGTCCAGAAGCTGAATATTACCCAGTGGTGTGATCTTATTGCAAAAAAAGCCAATGGCATACTGGGCAGTAATAATAGGAATCTCACTTACAAATCAAAGGAAGTGATTCTCTTGTTCTATTCAGCACTGGTGAGACCTCACCTGGAGTACCATGTCTAGTTTTGGGCCCTTCACTTCACTTGAGCATATTAGAAAGAGTACTGAAGAATGACAATAATAATTATAGGCCTGAGAAACATGTTTTATGGAGATAGGTTGAAAGAAACTGGGAAGATTTAGTCTGGAGAAAAGAAGACTATGGGGGGATTTGAAAACAGTCTTCAAATACTTGAAGGGTAGCTACATGGAAGCTGGATATAGATTATACTTTGTGGCCTCAGGGGACAAGGAGCAGCAGTCTCAAATTGTTGCAAGGGAAATTTAGGTTGGAGATTGGGAAGAACTTGTTGAGTGGTTTAGCACTGGAGCAAGCTGCTTAGAGAGATTGTGGAATCACCATCCTTGGAAGTTTTTAAGAGTTTTTAAGAGTGTTGAGATGGTTGACTGGGATGGTATAGCCACCAGAATCCTGCCTTGAGCAAGGGTTTAGAACAGATGACATCCTGAGGTCCCTTCCAATCCTGCTATTCTGTGACTCTATGATCACTGAAGGCATATGTGTTGGTAGGTTATCTGATGGTCCTCTGCTCAGGTGTGGCTCTTACCTCAAGGAAGTGGGCTTCACACAGGGCATTAAGAAGATATGATTTTTGTTCCCTCATTCCAGGGAGCCACTATTGCAGGACATACACTGTAAGAGCGACAACTTCTGTCCTGAATTCTCTGTGCCATTCCCCGTTTAGGGCTGGGAAACCACTCTGTTTATGATGTTCATAGGGCATAAAATTCCACCCCTTACAGGCAGTTTACCTGTACTTATTTCCTTTTATCCTGCTCCACTACGTGGTCCCATTGTAAAACTTCAGTGCAGAAACCCCTCAGCATACTAAGACTCACATATCTCTCCCTATACAAAGCCCAAATGAACAGACTTTCCATGAGTTTTTGCACTGGCACCAGAGAGCAGTGGGGTCTTTTGCCAGCTTTTCAAGACAGGCCAAAGTATAGCATTTGGGACAATGCAGTTGTCTTCCACTGTCTTCCACGAGGACATTGCATACAATTGCATCATTCCAAATGCTATACTTTGGCCTGCCTTGAAAGGCTGGCAAAAGACTCCACTGCTCTCTGGTGCCAGTATATAAAGAGTGCCTTAGCCATTCTTAAAGAAGCAGGGGCTGCAGTAAATGCAGAAACAGTTGATAAGTGTTACAGAAATGAGCTCACATCATTCCCTGCATAAGTCTGCCACGGAATGGAAAATTATCATTCTGTAAAGAACATCATATCAGTTTCCAAATCAGCCCATATCTATGTATTTTTTATGATCATTTAATTCACTTATAAAGCCTAAACCTAATTTATTGGCTAAACCAGACATTTTACATTCTGTAATATTCTTATAAAACTCAGATTTTGATATCTTATTGACAGTGCCTTCCTTGTTTCAGTTAAAAAAAACCCAAAAAATTTTCAAGGTGGACAGGGACAAGACAGATTTGAAATGAACTTAAATAACTGTAGGAATTCACATATTTAAAATAACAACACATAGACGTAGACTCATAGAAAAGCAGGGCTGGAAGGGACCTCCTGAGGTCATCTAATCCCATCTCCTACCTGAGGCAGGATCATCGTTATCCAAACCATTTTCTACAAATCCATAATCTAACTCTTTGTAAAACTAACAGCAACCCTGACACAATACAAGTCACAACACCCTAATCTGCCCCAGGGAAAGCAGGGGTACTGCAGCAGCCAACATCCCGCTTCTATAGAAAGATTGTTAATATATGCTCAAGACATGACAGGAGGGCATGAAAATATGCAGTTTGGATGGGGGTGGACTGGAATTTCAGATACGTGACGGGGTGGCTAGTGGAGATGGTTCCTGAATTTAGAATAATGAAGCAGCTCTCTGTCCTACAAGATACCTCAATACTGTATCTGCCACTTGATGGGATGCATCTTGCCCTCCAACATCTATAGCTTCTGCTGGAGGCCTAATATACTCTGAGAACATCTTTAAACATCCCACAATTCAAGGGGTATTTGTGGAGATGGTGTATAATCTTGAGGCAGCATTCCCTACACAGGGATCCTCTCTGGGAGTCCCATAACGGGCATTCCCTATTTTGGGTGGGGCAGGGGAGGGAGAAGGGGGAGGGCTTCTCTTAAGCAAATGAAGGCTGGGGTAATAGCCCTTTGGCCTTCCCCACCCCCACATCTGTGCCCCTGCTTCTCCCTTGGTTTCCCATAATTAAAAAAAAAATGTGTCTGTTTTCTATCCCTGCATTGTTTGCATTAATGTTAGTACATCGACTCTTTGATTGGGTCATTCTGTGTATCCATCAGTATGAATGACCAGTAGATCAAGTCTCTGCAGAAATAGATTGTAAGAAAAAGGTCCCCTTCCCATGACTGCAGTGGAAGGGTATGGACCTACTTGCTTGTGTTTAGTGCTTGCTCACAAAAGTCAGTCCATTGGGTCCTTACTGGTGCAATGAAGGGCAACAGGTTAGGCATAGACAGGTAAACCTTAGTGAGGACATCAGCGATTTTGTATTTTCCTGGATCCTGTTCAGCTGAATTACTGAAAACAAGGAGCAATGATCTCACGTTACAGCAAGGGGAGTTTAAGTTAGATATTAGAAAAACTCTAAAAAGAAGGGTAGTAAAGCACTGGAAAAGGCAACCTAGAGATGTTGTGGAGTCTTCATCCTTGGAGGTTTTCAAGACCTGGATGGACAAAGCCTTGGCTGGGATGATCTAGATGGGGACGGTCCTGCTTTAAGCAGGGGGCTGGACTAGATGTGACTTCCTGAGGTCCCTTGCAACCTTAATTTCCTGGGGGATTCTATGATCCTACATGACTAGACATTTTAAGGTGATGGAAACTCTGTTTCTGTGGCAGTGCCATTATCTTTGGCCCACTATATCTTTCCACCCCAGCCCAGCTACTGATACAAACAAAATCAACTAGGTTTGCAGTAAATATGATTTAATTGCATATTGTGTTTGAATGATGGATGGCAGTAAAGTCATTTAGAACAAATTAGATATTGTCATGTTGAAAGCTTAGGAGCTGTGTTTCCCCAATGGCAGTGGCAGCCAACTGCATTACATTAACTACTAGCAACCAGCCCACTTGTTACCCCTTTTGAACTATCTTGTTTATTCATTTCTTGGCTAAGCTCATGATATGGGCTACGGGATCACACTGGAGACTGTGTCTTCACAGCTTTTATCCAATGCTACTAACAATAGTTCAGAAAGGAATAGCATCATCCTTACTGCAAGCACAGGAAACTAAAGCAGAGGGGACAGTGCCTTGTGGAAGTTTATGCTTCCAGGTTCACCAGAACAGAAATGCGCAGGCTGTCTTATCGTCTAGAACAGGGGTGGCCAACCTGTGGCATGTATGCTACAAGAGACACGGGCAACCTCTATGTGTGGCACATGGCAGGCTGGGGAGGGGACAGGCAGCACCACTTCAGATGGAACAGGAAACAGAAATCAGAGCAACAGCTCATGCAGAAAGCACAGGGATGGGAGCAGAAATCAGAGCAGCAGATGAGCATGGAAAAGGGAGCAGACTGGCACTCACAGAGGGTAATTGGTGGCACACCAGCCAAAAAGGTTGGCCCCCACTGTCCTAGGACAATGCAACATGCTCCATTCTGGGGTGCTGAGCCCAAGCTGTGTGTTGGCAGGACAAGAAGAAACCAAACACCACTCCTTCCCTGACTCCGCTGGGATAGATTCCAGCTTGTGGGGAGAGATGATAGGGAAAGTAGTCTGAAAGCAACAGGTCCACTGAGATGCTTATGGTGGCACATACTGAGGTCAGAGAAGCCATCCAGGCACTTCTCAGAGCAGGAATTGTTCCTGTAATAGCTTCCTATGTACTGCATGAAGAATAGGTGGGTCCCCTGTGCTCTGTCCCCTGCCCCCACACAATATCCAAGGGCTGACAAAAGTCTGCCCTAGGAAAGTCATTTAATGTAGCAGACCCGACGCTCTGTGATTTATAACTTAATACAACCTTCTTCAAGTTTTATGTGAGACATGTCTTTACATCTAAAAAATGTATGTATGGGTGGGTCAGTTATATATAAAAACCAGATGGTCTATATTTTCTAGTCTAAAATTAAACCACTCCCCCGCAAAAGGACTTTGTGTGTCTCAGAAATGGGAAAAAAAAATAGATTACGAGGAGCTGTACTAGCAATTTATTTGTCACTAAAAATAAAATTAAAATTAAAGACCAAGGTTGTTATTATGTTTGAAATCAAGTGAAGGATATTTGCCAGGGCTTTCACTGAGGATTTGCTTATTTTCTTGTCATTTCTGTGACCAGACTGGGTTTCCAGAGCATCACTGATGCAATTTCTTATTGAAGACGTGCCAAATGGTTCTAAAGTCATCAAGGCAGCGGGGAATTCAGAGCCTTCACCGGCAGCGTGGAGTCTAAACACGCTTGTTTTTTGCATTAGCTCTCCTGATAAATTCAAAGCAGACGCTGTCTGTCTGAGTCCCCCAGCAGCCTTGTATGTGTGTGTGAGAGAACTAGGAAGCAAAAAGGGCCCTAAGTAAGGAGCAGAGCTTGTCTGGAGAGCTTTCATGTGCTTCCAGAAAAGATGCTTGTTTGTCTTTGCTTGCTCAGAACAGCTGTCTGATGTGGAATCTGCCCCTCCCACCTCACAGATCATGTCTCCATATAGGATACAACTCAACAAAAGCCAGTAATTACAGGGAGTCAGAAAGTTCCTTTGAGACAGGGAGAAGAGGGGAGTAATAAGATTTGCTAAGTGATTTGCATGCAGTGCAAACCCATTAAACATGTGAGCTACTTCCAACAAGAGTTCAGCTCCATTAAAGGGCATTTATTGGAGACAACTGTATTTCCTAAACTAGCCAGGCTATTTCATATATTAATTTACAAAGAGTAAAATTCTGATATCTTCATTCAGTTGTTATGCCATCCCTACTCTGGACATTTTTCCATTCATATATGTCCCCCCTACCAGCACCATACTAGCAACCATCCTGGCCTTGGCATAGTAACAATGGCTGTCGATACAACCGTTGTTGTTGATGGTTGTAGATAATAATGGAGTAAAAACAGTGGCAGCACCTCCAGGCACACACAGAACAAGAGTGCTGGGGAACTGTACATGACTAACCCATATGGGAACGATACTGGACACAATACCCCCAACACAGTTCGCAAGGTAAATATAATTGTATCCAAAAAAAAAAGGGAATACATTCCAAAAAAGAGAGTCTGGTAAGTATGAGAGGCCAGCCATTGTCAGGATCACTGAAATGTGGTGGGACTCAACGCATGACTGGGCGGTGAATATCAAGGGCTATAGGCTGGACAGGAGGGACAGGATAGGAAGGAAAGGTGGGGGTGTGGCACTCTACATAAAGGAGGAATACCCATCCTCATCAATTAACAAAGAATCAGAGGAGGGGCACTCTGAAGAGCTTTGGGTTAGATTACAAGGCAGTCGAGGGGAAAGAGACTTAACAGTGGAGGTCTACTACAGACCTCCCAACCAAGGGGAAGAGCTTGACCAGGAATTCTTAGGTCAGCTCACGGGGGTAGTGAAGTCTAAGGATGTGGTAGTCATGGGGGACCTGAACTTCCCAGACATCTGCTGGGAAGAGCAGTCAGCCAGGTCTGACCGCTCACATAGGTTCCTAGCCAGAATGCAGGACGTCCATCTAACCCAGGAGGTGCACAGCCCCACCGGGGGAGATGCCTTGTTGGACCTGGTGCTGGCCACGGGAGATGACCCAGTGAGGGGGCTGCGGGTGCTCGACCACCTGGGCAACAGTGATCATCGCCTGCTGGAATTCACCATCCAGTGCAAGGTGACAAAGGCCTGCAGCAAGGCAGCAGCCCTAGATTTCAGGAGGGCGGACTTCAACGAGCTAAGGAGAATAGTCAGGGAAGCACTGAGGTCCCAGAGGGGAGGGGAGCCAGGTGTCCAAGGAGAGTGGTCAATGATGACGCCAAGATGAACATGGGCCGGCAGTGTGGGGAGGCAGCCAGGAAGGCCAACCACACCTTGTCATGCATCCACAGATGCATCTCGAGCAGGTCCAGGGAGGTGATCCTCCCCCTGTATGCAGCACTGGTCAGGCCGCAGCTGGAGTACTGCGTCCAGTTCTGGGCGCCGCACTTCAAGAGGGATGTGGACAGCATGGAGAGGGTCCAGAGGAGGCCACTCGCATGGTCAGGGGGCAGCAGGGCAGGCCCTATGAGGAGAGGCTGCGGGACCTGAACCTGTTCAGCCTCCACAAGAGAAGGCTGAGGGGGGATCTAGTGGCCTGTTACAAACTAGTCAAGGGGGACCAGCAGGAACTGGGGGAGTCCCTGTTCCCCCGAGCACTGCCAGGAGTGACCAGGAATAACGGTCACAAGCTGGCAGAGGGTAGATTTAGTCTAGATATCAGGAGGCGCGACTTCACGGTCAGGGTGGCTAGGATCTGGAACCAACTTCCAAGGGAAGTGGTGCTGGCTCCTACCCTGGGGGTGTTTAAGAGGAGGTTGGATGAACATCTTGCTGGGGTTGTTTGACCCAGTACTCTTTCCTGCCATGGCAGGGGGTCAGACTTGATGATCTGCTCAGGTCCCTTCCGACCCTAGAAACTATGAAACTATGAAACTAGTGATATCCTGCCACATCTAAATATTCATGGAGGGCTTGTTGTGGATGTCCTCCCAGAGGCCCTGGATGTTCTCGCCAGAACTGATTCACTTAAGAACAGAGCTCAGGGACAATCCAGCTGATCTCTGATGATATAGATAGACACAGGGCTTCATACAGTTTGAACCTAGATTACTGCTAAACATTAAAAATGAAGGTGCCGAAGTGGATAAGAATTACAGTCTTCTAGTTGGTGTCCTAGGCTGTATAAAGATGTTCTGTGCTATATATTTTCTGGTGCTTCATCCAGTCTAATTTAAGATGACCTAAGTGCCAAGACTTTTACCACTTCTTTGAAACTGGTATAATTTAATTCTGTAAAGCACCTCGGGGCTTGCAAGAGGTGTTATCTAAAGGTATTAATAATGATAATAACGTTAGACTTATGTAGATTTTAACCTTTTTAGGCAATTCCCTTTTAGAATATTTTTCTCTTTTTCTGCAAAGTGACCTTATTGGGGATTCTTATAAAATGAGCACATGCCAAAGCTAAAATAGGTTTTATTTTAAGTTTGAATGAACTTGGGATTTCTAGGGGACATAAGCCTCTTCTACTAATTATGAGCCAAATCCAGTAATTCTTCTCTGGCCAAGCTCCCGCTGACTCAAAGGAATATTTGGCTAAATAGTAGAATGGAACTAATACTGAAAAAGTGATCATGAACACTCAGTTCAATAACAAGTTTACTAGGACTGTATCTTCTCTATTGATTTTCTGTGACTATTTATAAGAGTGAATCTTCTTTTCCAAAATATTTATGGAAAGGGGAGATTTTGAGTATATTTGCAGAACTTTCTGCTTGCACAAGTAGTTCCATTGAAGTGTTCACCTGAATGCCCTGAGCCCTCTTTGTCAGCTGGAAAACTTTTTCCGAGTAAGAAGCAGAAACATATAGTGAAGAATTATACCAAGTGAATATTTCTAAGCAAAGTAGCACTGAATAGATCTTAAGCAGTGACTTGGGTGGATGGAAATGTATTCCCGGGCACCCTTCAGAAGATTGGACACACTAATAAACATTAAAGTATGAGGATAATTCTCTAGCTGAAAAAGTGGGTGAATCAGCTGCATGAAATGTCTGGTGGGTGCGAGCATGCACAGGAGTGCACATGCATGCATATGTGTACACACTGCCTTTTCTGAGTTCTGGTACAGACTGATGTCTCAGCGGCCCTCATCTGTAGAGAAGACATACGGAAGTAGGATGTCCTCTTTTCTCCTTTACTTGGCTGGGGCAATCACCCACCCGCATGCCAGATTCCCCAACATTTTAGAGGAAGCAGAGACAGTCCACACCAAGTGCTTGGGCACAATCCAGCTCCTGCCACCAGAAGCCTGTGTGCTCATGGTGGTGCAGTGGACCTCTGGCTGGGAAGGACAGACTACAGAAAGGGCCAGTACTTCATATTCTTTAGGAGGAGCAGTGGGACCCTACTAAAGTTATTGTACTGAGGAGCCATGTGATGAGTATCTGGTCCTGAGGCAACACCTTACGAAAAGCATTTTTCATATGGTTAAAAAATGCTCAAGTTCTTTATGTTGACTGTCAAAAGAAAAGTTCTCAAGAGAAATGGGTTAGTTTAATGCAGTCTGTAACCCAGGCTTCTAAAGTAGCCGTGGAATTGTGATACCTTGTTTTCGGTGTCATGAACCTCTGAATTTCCAACACCCAGCCTGTCTGCCTGCCTAGTGTGATAGCATACATTTTGTTTTCAGACTCACACCTGTTACAAGGTGAGTACTGGAATTTTTATTTCCAGTGCATCATAACAACAAGTTTAATAAACCTGCAAAATTATGAACTAAGTAGCAGTTTATATTATTCTAAGAAACTAAGGGTGCTACACACAAACTCACTCATGAATGTATATACAAAAACTACTTTAAATATAAATGTATTGTTAACAGCTGTGTTAGGTTACCTGATGCTGTCTCACACACACGCGTCACAATTTTACTTTCATTCAATTAGTAGTTGAGAACTTTTCTTTAAGATCCCCCTCTCCACTCACTCAGAGTTGCAGAACAGAATAGCTTATCAAATAAGTAATTACTTTTTTTGAAAGAGCATTTCAGAAGTAACAGATTATAAATGTAATTAAAGTAATCAGACTAATTCATTAAGAACACATTTTTCCCTTTGAATATTTATATTGTACTAGTAATGAACCAAATCTTTCAAAAGTATCTGTTGGAAAACACACATTATGGAAACGAGGTAACTCTTACAGGCTTTTAATCATTTTGCGTGAGTTTTTGAAATGGTGATTTTTCACAAGCCTTGGCCATAGTATTTATGTGCAACATAATAAGATTTAGATTCTTCCATTTCCTCTTAATCATTGGTCTCATTCCTCCAAGCCTCTGGTTGTAAGTGGCTTCAAGATTCATTCAAATAGGCTTGCTGATGGTTGACTTCTGATGGTCTCTCTGTTAATGACCATCATGGTGGTAGTCCATTGACTCCTTTATCCTTCCAACCCCTCTAATAGCTTTTTCAGCTCTTCTTTCCAGTGGTCACCTGCTATTTTTCTTTCTCATGCATAGATTTTGTTGCCACCAGATGATTCCATCTCTATAACTTTTCTTGGTCAGATGTGCAACTGTAGACCCACCACTTTGCACCATCACTGCTTTGTTGCACGTTCTTTGCACCCTTAAGTGAATGGATCGTGGGCGTTACAGTGCAGATTTTTTTCAGTTCAGGTGTGTGTGTACTATTAGGGAGCATGCAGTGAGCATACTTCACCAGTGATCCTGTCAGGCTCAGAGATTCACAGTTTGCATTCACAGTTTAATTTTAGGACTGCTCCTTCCTTTCTAACTGAACGCATCTGTGTGATGACGACACAAGTGTTTATGTTCTAACACTATGCCATAGATCAATTGAATATGTTTAAAAATAGCATGCGAGATTACCAGTAGATGTATTTTACCACTCAAAATGATTAGTTTGGTACATATTTTTTATCCTGATATTCCAGAAGTAACTGTGCTGTATCTCTGAATAGAGTTTGTAAAAGCAAAAGAATGAAGACAAGATACATTTCGTAGATAACTCTTTTTAGGTTGAACCCCCTGCCCCTGCTTTTTTTTGGTTTGTGGAATCCTGGTCACTCATTGAAATTCATAGGCATTATTGCAGTTGTTATTACTTTTTTCTGATACGTGATGAGGCTTTTATTGTATTTATATACCATAGTAATGCTTTAACCAGAGGCTTGGCCAAATGTAGCCCTATGAACAAGATTGTGACATTTAGAAATACAACCTGATTTCTTTGTTGAGATGTTGAGTCCTCTCTTGTATAAACCCATTAAATAGTCATGTGCTTTTTTCAGCTTTTTCTTGTTACTTAATGAAATATTTGCGTCTGTATCTTTGGGATCACCAATGATAGGAAAGGAAATGCAGGAAAAGTGCCTGACAGTTTAACAAGGTTTGGGGAACACGTTTTATTGAGGTGACCTCTACGTATTCCTGCTTGCGTGAGTTCCATCTCCGCTTTCCCTCCATGCTACTGTCCATTGGGAGCCTTTAAGAGAAAGAGGCCCATTGGGATGGCGTGAGCACACCTCTGCGGCACACGGAACAGTCACCAGGGTCCCAGAAAATGAAGTCAATGGAAGTCTTTCTTTTGAATTCAGTGGCCTTTGTTTCAGGCCCCTGCCACTTGACAACATACTTCAGGCAATAGGAAGGAAGATGGGTGATTGCTTGATTCAGCCTAGCATTCTTTAAGCATTATAATAATTTCTGGGAAGAGCAAGCATCTCAAAGATTGGACATGAAATGGGGGAAATGGGAATACAGACTGAGGCTATCACCTGCAGGGAGGAATTTTCGAATGTTTACTGAGTCCCATGTTATCCTGGAAGAGCACCCTTAAAGGTCAGTGAGACGCTCACTTTGTCCGAGGGATCTTTTCCACATACCGGATAGCTTGTTCCCAACTGCGAATGCAGCAGTGGCAGCATGGGGTGACAGCAGGTGACCTTGTGAACGTTGGGCCCCCGCTACACATTACACGCATCATGCAATAGGGCTGTGCGAGGCTTCAGATTGCGCTTTTGATCCGGAGAAGATTCGGATGCCTTGGATGCCGAAGCAGCATGTCTGGATTGAAGTGCTGGCTTTGTTAGGCTTTATGAAGTGGTCTGGAGCTTCCGAATCACTTCAGAAAAGCTTAGAGCCGCTTCAGAGATCTGGCCATAGGGTATAATGAGGAATCAATGAAATATCTGTAACTTTGTTGGTTTTCGTCTGATTTCGCTGACCTGTGTAGGGGTGGTAGCCTCTGCTGAGAGCATGAAGACTGCCAAGTTTCAAGAAGATAGGTGCAGGAGTTTGGGGGAAAGTGCACCCCAAATTCTTGAAAGCAAAACTCATGTCATGTGTATGTGTTACACCACGGGGTGGGGTGGGTGATAAACTGCAGGGGTGGTAGCCCCTGCTGAGGCCACGAAGCATGCCAAGTTTCAAGGAGATAAGTGTAGAGGTTTGGGGGAAACTGTGCGTCAAGCTCCTGCCAGGCAAAACTTTTGACACAGATGACCCTGTGTGTGTTAAGGTGCAGTGGGCTGAAAGCTGCAGGGGTGGTGGCCCCTGCTGAGGCCACAAGCCTGTCAAGTTTCAAGGAGGTAAGTGCAGGGATTTGGGAGAAACTGCGCCTCAGGCTGTGGACAAGCAAGACTTGTGACATGGGTGGTTGTGCAACTGTGTCTGTCTTGGGGCACAGCGGGGGGGGGAACTACTGCAGGCCTGGCTGCTAAGCTACTGTGTTACCAAACAATCATGATTCACTCAGGGACCAGCTCAATGCACAGTACTGAGCTACTAGTAGCTACTAGGTAATGAGTTAATTAGCAAGGATTAACAACTACAAAACTACAGACTAAGGAGAGGAAATAATCAATGCAGACAATCAACTGTCCCGAGACGGAGACAGTCAGTTGCACAAGCACCCATGTCATGAGTTTTGCCTGTCAGCAGCTACAGGTGCAGGGCCCCAGAACCTAGCACCCCTGCACCGATCTCCTTGAAACTTGGTAGGCTTTGTGGCCTCAGCAGGGGCCACCACCCCTGCAGTTTTCACCCCCCCTGTGGTGTAGCACGTACAAGTGAAATGAGTTTTCCTTTCAAGAATTTAGGGTGCAGTTCCCCCAAGCCTCTGCACCTATTTTCTTGAAACTTGTCAGGCTTCATGCTCTCAGTAGAGGCTATCACCCCTGCACATGTCTTTGAAATCAGACAAAAAAACAACAAAGTTATAGCTATTTCATTGATTCCCCATTATACCCTATGGCCAAATCTCCAAAGCTTTGGAGCCGCTTCAGCCGAATTGAAGCGGGAAACTGGCAGCCACAATCCCCCAGGCTCAGGGGTGTATGAAACCCCCGGGCTCACATGGGCAGCCGGGACCAAGAGTCCTGCACCAGACAGGGCTCTCGTTTCCAGCTGTATCGCATGGGCAGTCAGCACTGAGAGTCCTGCACCTGCCGGGGCTCTCAGTCCTGGCTGTGCCACACTCTCGGTCCTGGCTGCACATGGCCTCCACAGTTGTGCCTTCTGCCATACAGGTGTGGTGTGGCAGGAGGTCCAATTGTGTGGATTACACACTAGCTCCACTTGTGCCTTTACCTGCATGTGTTGAAGTGGCTCTGGTGACACATCTGTCCCCTCCGAAGTTCTCAGGTCCTCCCTGAGGTGGGAACTGAGGAACAACGTTTCTTGAAGGAGTTTCTTTCAGTCCTCCATTCAGGTGTTTCTCAGGCATTGATGGGACCCGATCTATCTTCTTTTAATGTTTGCCTTAGTAGCACTTGGATGAAACACGCTAATTATTCCTTGTGTTAGATTTTTAAATGCTTTGGATTTTTTTTCTTTTTTCACAACATTATTTTTCAAGAAAGGGAATATGGGTTTTAATGTTTATTCTTCTTTTTGACAAATTGGCAATTTTTTTTTCAAAAAAGGGAGTGGAAAAAGCATTTCCACTTCCTTCCCTTTGAAAAGCCATTTTTCAATCAAAATCATCTAGCCTGGAATTTTGCCAGCTCTTGGCTTTGCTGTTGTTTCTCAGCGTAAATATAGGGCTGTTGAGTACTAGAGCTACAGGCTCCTCAAACATGGATGGATGGGTAGATAAGATATGTGTGGTACCGTATTACAAACATTTTAACAATACAAATTATAAGACCCCATTTTTCCCCCTGTGGCGCCCTGTAAAATCCATACACACAAACGTCACTATTATCATAGCCATATAGCTTATTTTGTCACCTGAAACTCGTGATGAAAATGCCACCAAGCCATATATCATACAGTTGCATGAGTTTGTTCTGCATGGTAAGTAAACGCTCTCTCAGCTCCAGGGTTGTTGGATGACTGTAATTATATTTGAGCTAACGGTGAATAATCTGTTCTATTATTAATGGATTTGTGATAGATGAGGCTCCACAGGCCTCCTCATATGGGTTTCCTGACCTTCCAGTCTGTATCATGTGGATCCAGTGACATATATTAGGGCACTATTAGGCAGGTTCTTTAGAGTCCTCTTTGAGATAAAATATGAGGGAAAAACCTGTGGCTTTTACACTTTGCCTTGCAAGTACTTAAAAGTTGTCTTATCTCTTTTTTAATTTCCTATGCAACTGCTCTTCTCTAGGAAATGTTCTGAAGATGCAATTTATACAAGCATTATTAGATGACTATTGAGAGGTAGCAGGCACATTCCTAAATCCCTAAAACAAGTTTTTTAGTGGTACGTGTTATTGAGTGCCTCAAGTTTTGGGTGGCTGCCATGAGACACCTAAAATTTTAGATGGCCCACCTATCCGCACCCTGAAAATCAAGCCCCTTTAACAAACGATAGCTTGGGCACCCAGAATCACCAATACTTTATAAAATCGTGTTTCTTCTCTAATATGTTTCTTCATCTGTCTGTACACCTGCATACCTGTATATGCATATGTGAAGACACCCAGATGTGACATCTATGGAATGATGCAGCATAATGTACTTTTTGGAGTGATTTACGTGTTTCCCACATGGGTTCATCACGTATGAGTAAGACAGAAACATTTCAAAAGCATCTAATTGAATTAAGAGCCTAAAGTGAGTGCATCTACATGTTCATTGATGCACTTTTGCTAATGCACGTTAAATTTAGTACCTCCATTGTGAGCTACTAGAAAAAGCCGCATTAACTTATTTTAAAGCACATTAGTGAAAGCGCACATTTTTTGTGACACAATGCACATTAAAATTAGCTAATGCTCATTGAAGTGCACATGTAGACATTCCTAGTGAAAGTCACTGTGTGAACCTGTAGTGCCAGCAGTCAATGGGACTTACTGCTTTTGAAGTTTCCCCAGTATACTCCTCCTGATCTCCTGCTGATAGAAGTTGTATATCTTCCTGCCTAATCTTTTGCATCCTGCATCAACACAATAAACTATGGGTGACATTTTCAAATTTAGGAGCATGGAATTTGAGTCTTAGATCCTTATTCAGGGACTTAAATAAAAGTCGCCTCATTTTTGTAGTTGTTGATTATTTACTGGTCTCAATTTTGGAATATATTGTCCCTCTCAGGTACAGGACACCTGTTAAATGGTCTTAATATTTCTAATCACACTAAAAGTACTACTGTTTAACACCCAAGTCATTCAGTTCAGTCCTCAAAGTTGAAAGTTTTTTTGCAAACATGAATGAGTAATCATATTTCCCTGTTAGGTAGACAGACAAGTATTACTTTTCCTGTATTAAAACTGTGGAAGACTAAATTGGAGGACTAAAAGCTAGGTATTTCAAAATCAGTCAGGGATCTGGGGGCCTCTGCTTGTAGCTGTCCAGCTATAGCTACTTTGTTTGAAAGTTGAAGGTACCCACCGTGTAGACAAAATCATGGGAACTGCTGGTACTGAACCACTTTGAAAATCAGGCCTTGCTCTGACTTCCAGGGTTGCAAGTGGCCACTGGTCTCTTTGAAAATGCTGTACTTCGTGATTCTCCCCAGGTTACTTGGAGCATCTCTAAGAGAACTAGGACTAGAATCTATAGGTCTCCAGGCCCTGAAAATTACTTGCTTTTAGGTGCAAGTACAAAAAATAAATCTAAGTAGTTTGAATGTGTGCATAGTGCACAGATGCAGGAATCTTCGTTGGGTCAGCTGCAGCTTCTCCACAGATGAACTGTGCAGGAGGTGTAGCCTTTGCTATTTGTTTTCAAAATGTGATGGCTACTTCCTTTCCAAGCACCATAGTGGAGCTTTTAAATCTTGCTGTAATGAAGTGGTAAATGCTACCGTCAAACTTCATGAATATTCACATTAGAATAATTCAACTAAGTCCCAAGGCACCAGAAAGTCAATTGAAAATACATATATACAGTTGTCTGTTTGCATGATGGATCTCCACCATACTTCAGCATCCAAATGGCTCAACATGACATGTAAATAATTGCTTGTGATTGCCAACATGCACCAAGAGTTTAGTTATTGATTCTTCAGTCTGACTGTCATTAACACTTAAATACTACAGGAAGCTGTCACAACAGATTTCTTGGCATATGAGCATGTATGCTTGTGTGTGTGTACCTATCATTAGCTCATTTTCAGGTCCTTATAATTATAATACCAAACTGCGACTGCTTGCAGAATAAATGCATTTGAGGTTATTGTTGAACGGATGAAGTGACTTCAGATCAGTGCATTACTACTTTACTCACAATGGTATGAATATAGTTTTCTATCAATAGAGTTTGTCCCTGATATAATTAGTCAATGAATCATACTCTGCCATAGCCAGTGGATCAGGATCCTGTCTTCCTTGAAAGCTATGGAAAAAAGCTCCTTCCAAAAGGAATAGTCCTTTTTGAAGTACTCTTTTGGAAATACTCTTAATTGCATAATTCAAGACATTTTTTTTTCCAATATGACTGCTCTGTGTTAAAAAACACAGCCATATATAAAAGAATATGTAATCTGTGCGTATGCAAATACAATTTCAGAAAACGTCTCCATTTAAAAGCAAGACACATACACATCTCCCTGTACATTATTCATGCAGATTAATTCAGTGAAAAATGCAGGGCACGTTACAACACTTATCTTACCTTAGGGCAGAATTAAACTGCTGTCATCTCTTTTCTTTCCTTGGTGGCTCCTAAAACCTTGTATTTTCATTTTATGCCTGTACAAAGACAGGATCCAATCTCGAAGTTCGAGCCATCGTATCACTTACAATGCTAACATCTCCTCCTCAAAGTCTGACTTGGCAAAGCATTTAAGCAGGTGCTTAAATCTGAAATCACCAGTGGTATGGTTTAATAAGGTGGCCTGGGTGTTTCTAGCATTTGTACCAGTGGAGGAACTCTGGGATTTTCCAAATTGCAGGTCAGTATTTACATAGCTTTCAGGTAATTGCCTCAAATTACAGCACCCTAAACCTGCTTTACATTATCTCAGGCCCTCTCTACATGTTGCAGGTATTGTGCAATGCACTTGTTAATTGCACAATTACCTTAAGACGAGCTGCATGTGCAAAGTAGCTATAACATGGTATAAAGCTCCAACTAGCTATAAAGTTAGACTTCGAACACGTGTACTAACTTTACAGCTGGTTGCTGCAGGGCAGCAGGGTCTCATGTAACTGTGGCTGCCAGCTGCAGGGGTTCACCGTGTCCAGCATGAAACCCCTAAGCCATGGAGATGGCAGCTCCCACATTCCCCCAGCCACGGGGGTGCATGGGGTGCTTCCACAGCTGGGACCCGTTAACTGAGAGGGCTCCCAGCTACAGGAGCTTGCTTCTTGCTGGTGCAGGGGACACCTGGCAGGGGGCATGGATGGTACATTAGATCCCACCATGCCTTTACCTGCACGTGTAGAGGGGGCCTCAGTGTCTAATGATGGAGCCTAGAAACCTCCATTGTACCAAAGGTTTTCCTTTCCTCTCAGCCATACCTGGTCTAGTATCATATTTTCCAGTTCCCGTAAAAAATAGGGCCTCTTTCTTCTACCTTTTATGGGTTTTGCCTGTTATGAGAGCATTAATCCAGCATAACTCCATTGAACGCACTGAGGCATCACTGATGTAAAAGTCGTACAAGAAAATGGAGAATCAAGCCCATAGTGTCTTACTTTTTTCTACCAACCAATCTTCCAATGGTGTGATTCTGTAGTAACCCTGTCTCTGTCCCTTTGTCTTCTATAAATTCACACCCCTGACTGTGCTTCCATCTTACTGAGCAATCACCTGCTTGTGAAAATATGTATCCATCTCATAATAAGCAGTCGGAAATCTCTTAACTGCTTATTGTACAACTCTCACCTATATCCTATTGATTATCGCTGATGCAATGTACTAGTATGCCGCACCTCTCAAGGAAAGTCATTTATTTATCTCCTCAAATTTAGGTGACTCCAATTTGAAAATATAGGTCAAAGACTTTCTCTCTTTTAAGGCATGAGGTCCCTAAAGTCCATATTCTGCAAGATACTTCAATACCTCACTGCATCTCTAAGACTGGAAAGTCTCTTGGAGGAGAAAAGAAAAAAAATGCATGCAAAACTTCAAAAAAGCCATTGAGCCTGTAGCAGGGCACTAAGGTGCCTGCTACTGGAAAGAGCCAGGAACACGACCCAGGTGCTGGTTGCCAGGGCAACCAGGGGAAGCAAGTAGCCAAAACCTGCGTGGTCAGCTGACAGGAAGGGGGCAGGGCCTGGCTCTTATTATAAACCACCGGTGGAGGCCAGGAAGGGGCCCCTGCTGGCAACCAAGGGAGAAGGAGCTCTGCCCTGAGTGAAGGAAGGGAAAAGCCTGAATGTGGGTGCAGCTGGTGATACAGGTGAGAGAGGGAGCACTTGTGGTGTGGCTCAGAGGTTGTTCTGAATTTATGATAACGCAGGGGCTTGTGTTTTGTTGTGTTGTTACTCCGGAGGACCAGGTGAGGCTATAAGGGGATGGGGGAGGCCTCATAGAGGAACCACGACAGTGTGGGAGCCCCAGCCCCCAAGAGTGGGCAGTGAGGAGACCTCGAAAGTGGGCAGCGGGGAGGCCCGGAGAGTGGGCAGTGAGGAGACCCTGGGAGTGGGCAGCGGGGAGGCCCGGAGAGTGGGCAGCAGGGAGGCGAGAAGGCCCCAGAGAGTGAGTGGGCCAGAAAAACAGACAAATGTCTGGTCCTTCAGCAAGGCTTGGGGCTTGGTACAGGGGTGGTTTGAGACCTGCATAGCCTCTGAGGTGGGGGTGTACCTGAACACCCGTACCGAACACCGTCTGGCATACTGCAGGAACCGTAGCCAAGAGGACGAAGGGCAGCCTCCCTATGATTTAAATTTAAAATCAAAGATGTGGCGGGCAAGATTCAGAGGGTGCTTGGAGCACACTTGGCACAGTACAGAGAGGGGACCTAGGGGCAGCATGGCGACCCTAGGACATCATCCTTGCCACAGAACCAATCCAAAAAAAATAACCATGTTGAATAAACCAACACCACAATAGTGTTGTGTCTCCTACTAACGTTTTCTGATGGATTTGAACAGTTCTTCTGAGGTAAGCATTAAGCAAAACAATATTTTCAGATTCTTACCAGATTATCCAGATTCTAGATGTTCCTAGAGCCTTACTTTTTGATTTTTTGGGTTTTGTTTGTTTGTTTTTGTTTTTTGTTGGGTTTTTTTTGCACGGAAATCTTTTAGCCCTTCTCTGTCACAAAGGGCGTGCAACCACACTGGATAGAGATAGCAGAGCTGCCATCTAACTACTGCAGATGTTCCTATTGCCTGCTCTTTGTCTTATGCAATGAGGCAATTCATTGAATCTAAATTGACTAGATTAATGCAACTAAGATGCTGCAAGCGTGTTCCCACTTGAAAGTGACTTTTTCCCTTTGTGCATCTGAATAGATCCAGATCATCAAGGTTAAATTTCTGTATTAAAATACATTATTCACTTAAAGGATGCTGTGGGATGGAATTGTTCCTTTGAACTTGCTTGCAATAAGGTATACACACGCTGGTTTTTAAGGCATTCACCTGTGACGGTAATCAGATGATAATCCTATGTTAATTTCCCTCTAAAAATGGACCAGATGTCTACAATACATTAAACACTTATTGATACTCTATTTCATTTGGAACTCAACTATTGCTGCAAACATCTACAGCAAACTGTCCTTATGGACCAATCTATCATTTTAAAGAGTAGACCAAAGAAAATAGATTAATCAAAGAACTTGCAGTTATTGTCTCCCCCTGTTAGCTCCAATTCATACATCATTAGAAGAAAAAGAAGCTGTCAGCAACTGTGGGATGTTATCTCTTTGGAAAATATATTTTCTTTGCCTCAATAATTCATATTTTTTTTATCTGATGACAATACACAGGATTAAAATATGGATTTCCTTAGTATTTTGGTATCAAATGCAGCCAAGCCAACACTGCACTTTTAAACCACTGCGATAGTTTGCTTATCTTACACCACAGGCACTGCAAGCACTTGTGTCCCTTTAATGTGGGATTGCTAATTTTACTGGCACAGCAGGGCATAGTTAGATGTACTGGGCTCATTTAGGTAGATGTGTGTCATGGATATCCATAAGCCATTGGTATTTTAAAGAAAAAAGGGGGACGTTCAGTAAAGTGTTTCTATAATGTACTCAGTTTCTCTCTCTCTCTCTCTTTTATGTGTGTGTATATGTGTGTATATGTGTGCGTATGTGTGTGTGCGTGTGTGTGTAATCTAAACTTGATCGAAAAATAAAAGCCCAGTGAAGTCAACAGCAGAACTGTCCTTGACTGAAGTGGGCTTCATTCCTTGTACCATACATAAGATAATAATGTTAGAGAACTTCATGTTTCTAAAATTAAACTCAGTTCTTTATTAAGCGAGGTATTAACAGTGTGTTCTGTAACTGCAGCCATATGCACGCAGCCTGGCTTCCTGCTGATGCCCATCGAGACTGCTATCTTTTGTCACGCTCAGTGTCCTCCCTGCTTGCTGTTTGATGTCACTATCGACTTTATTAGGCAACAGACCTGTGGTACGGGATCTGGAATTCCTTGGGTAGATGGAGTGCTTGGAGATCTGAACTTTCATGATTATATCTGTCTCCTGAATATATTGATAAAAGAAATGCAGCAAAAGAGCATTTGCCTCATTAGAAGTACTAAACAATTTGATCTTGTAAGCCAAAACCCAAGGGTAGGAAAATTTGTGACCTCTGATCCTTCCATCATTCTACAAGTTAGTTTTCAGTGTTGCTGATGAGTTTACTTACCTAGACAGCACCTGCCATAATGCTGGTGACTTCAGCCGCTGTAGGAAAAACTAGAGACAGTTGGAAGTTACTGACTGATCCAACCTTCTGCATTTGTTGAAATATTTTATTTGCCTCCATTCAATTACTCCACCATACTGAGTCAGAAACACTCTGGCAATTCAAACTCAGTCAGAGCAGTAAAGGAGATGGAAGAATTATTGAACTCCCACCTGGAGCCACTCTGGCTTCTTGCCTCACTATGATTCAACTCTAACAACTTCGTTGTTTGAAACAAGAATTTGAAATTTGGTACCATTTTTTATCTTCCTCTCTGGATTCAGAAAGGAATATATTTCTGTCTCATAAAAACCTGGTCAAGTTTATAAACTCCAAATTTAAAAAAAAACTTTATTTGCAGTTTAGAACATGTTAAAGGATTTCTTCCAGTTAGATGTGATTGACTGGGGATATTTTTCATTTTACCTTTTAAATCCAACCTAGAAAAGTACAGTCAAACACATCCTGTGCAGCAATTTGTTCTCAAATATAGGTTCAGTGTTCAAGTATGCAGACTTGTGTTTGCACGGGACTTGCATTTCACATGGCGCCATGTGAAACCATGAAAACCATTGTGTTGGCAGTTTTTCATCCTTTTCTAACAAAGCCCAAGTTGGTTAGACAGTTTTTAAACTTTAAAAAATACTTGCCAATTCAGAGTTTAGTTTCAAATATCTAAAGGGATGATAAACCTGGAGAGCTTTATGCTGGAATCAGAGATATACAGTAGGAGGATTTCTCTAGATCTGGATTGAGATATCATTTACACTATAGTTAGGAGCCTGAGGCCAACTCAAGATTACCAAATGCCAAAATTTCATCAATGATTGTTATAAGATAGCCTAAAAATAGCACTGTTTCATGATCCCACCTGATTTTTGTGATACATTTGACACCTGGAAGTTGGACATCTTGCATGCTCCACAATTCTTACGACACTCTGTTCACCTGGGTGTTAAACTTCATGTGAACAGCTGTTCTCATGAGTGCCAGCATCATCCAAAGGAGAACAGCAATATAGGCAATTCCTGGTCTGGGATCCAACTTGGAGCTAATTTTAAATGGGCAGGTTTGGATCTTCATTTCTTTCCTTTCCCTTCCTTCCCAGCTGACATTTAAAGGCTAAGTTTTGGATTCAAGCTTCAGGTTTTGGCCAGTCTGTAGACGGGGCTCTGTGAAATCTTGGAGTTCGCTTTGTTTCTTGAAGCAGAATGATAAGTTGTCATGAGTTCATTCATCACTAAGCCCTTGTTTGATCAAAGGGCTTGAACCTTTTGACAAATGTGGGCCAAGTATCCCATTTGTAATGAAATCTGAAAACAGCTGAGCTTCACATTGCTTTGAGTTTCATTACAAACATTTCACGCTGCTTTAATATAGACTTTTCAAGAGACAGAGGGATAGGTCTTGAATAAAGGTTAAGGGAAAGGAGATTATATGACAAGCTTTGTTACCTTCAGCAATTTGTATTTCTTTTTTGTACTCAGAGGCTAAGGAGCAGTTGTAAGTGATACAGTACGAACATATGGTTTCCAAAAGGAATGCATTTTAGAAAATAATGTATTAGTGAAACGGCACCACGTCTTGCCAAAATGGCATTACTATAACATCATCCCTTACAATTACTAGCACAGCTGAATCAATAATGTGGATATTCTAAAGAAAAACTGGCTACAATGAGACTATAAATTCTGCAGAAATTATTGTAGCAATTTTCTAGTGGTTTAGAATAGGCTTCCTGAGCCTTTCAGCCATTTCAGCACGTTGTCTGCTTCATGAAACCAGTCTATTGAAGCGAATGGGTTCTCAGTGGGGCTTGACCTGAGGAATTTACTTACTGCTCGAGTGCAGTTAAGCAAGAATCTGGCTCCTTTCAGCTGCCAAAATGCACCTCTTTGCTCTGAGCTTTCAAAACGGTTATTCCTAATTTCCTGGGTAGCTGGGTTGAGTGAGCATTTCAGACCAGGTCTGGCTATTATAAATTGGCCAAAGCTATTGAAGTCACTGTAGTAATGCCACTTAATATCAGTTGTGGAGATACCTTGTTTTTTCAATAAACACCATTGCATCTCCATTTTTCATGCCACTGTGGGATTTACTGAGAACATACCAAGAGCTAGGTGTACAACAAGTTTTGTCTTAATGTGTTTGATCAACAGAACTGGCCTGGAAAGCTGACAATGCTTTCCAACATATTCCGGCTATTTACAAGGATATTCATAACCTCAGAATAGCTTTTCTTCTAGATGATGTCTCCATTCTCCTACAAACTGAAAATGAGCGCACACAGAAATAGGTAAGGACAGTTGTTTGATTCTGACCATTTTATACCATCAGATGAAGTCTCAGTTCATTTTTTTTAACCACACATGCATGTGTGTTGCTTGCTAATAGTATGTTGAAAAGAAAAAAGATTCACACGGAACAGGTTGTGAGTAATGCTAAGCACTGGCAGCTTCAATTGCTTTCAATGGATTGCAAGTCCTTAGCACTGCTGTGTATCGAGACCAAACAAATGTTGCAATTTAAAGGGACCAAACAAGTGAATACTCTTCATTTACTTAAGGCTCTCAAGATCTACCATGTAGCTGTGATTTTTTTCTGAGATACTGGTGCATAGTGTTGACCTTTAGATGGATTCTGAGAATAGAGAAAGGTCCGAAAAGCCAGTCCCATCAAAATTAAATACTCAGACAAAAGACTATCTAAATTTTTAAATGCAAATACAATAACAAAATACAGTAAAGATATAAATGACTAAGCAGTACAGATAAGGCATATCAACAAAATGATTAAAATGATAAAATACACATTTATCTCAAATCATAATATTATCAGTATTTGAAAAGTCATCTAATCTCTACATTTCTAAAACTTATATCGTAAACCTCTAACGGGTGGCCATCCCGTTAGGGAAAGGAATTTCTTATCCGTGTTTCAAAAATGAAGTTGCTAAATAGTGTTAACCAGGTACACTTGCAAGCAGGGAATTCGGCAAGAACCATCGTTCAAGACTGAAGAGCAAAACCTCAAAGTGGACCCAATTTTCATACTCTATTACTAAACTAAAATATAAAAATCACTAAGTACATAAAGAACAAAGTATAAAAGCATAATGATACGTGCTACTCTAATTCATATTCATATGGCCTTTCTTATTTCCTATGTAAGCTTTATTTTATCTAAAATTAGCCTTGTCTTGTCTATTATCAAGCCACTAAATGTGGTCAAGGCAACTTTGCAACCTTTACCCCAGTTTTGTTCCATGCTCTGCACTTGAGTTTTCTAAAATGGTTCACACCCTGTGACATTGTCTCACCTTTGCCTGTTTTTCTCTTCACAAAACTATCATCAAACAGATATAAATAACTTGATTGTAGTTTAAAAAAAGCTTAAGGCTTACTAAGATTTACAGTATAGACACCAGATATATACAATGCCAAATAATAATAATATAGCTAATACATTGTGGCATATGACCACCAATACAGTAAGCTAATTTATTATGGTCCTGACCAAAGTCCATTGGAACTAATGGAAAGATTCCCATTGATTTTCACAGGACCTGGATCAAGGCTTGTGAATAGACTTAGCATTACTGTTACACTTTTCAGTTAGCTAGAAACAAAGATGATTTGAAGAGAATTTGTAAAAGACAATTCAGCTCCCACATTTCCAAGATCATTACTTTATTTAGAAACACAAATGTAATTTTTTAAATTCTGGATGCTGATTTAACACATATATACATGCATCATATCCCCCACTTCTTTGGTCTATGTCGGGGTGTCCAATCTTTTTGAATGTGGGGCAGGATCATGAACTTTTTATCATCTAGTGGGCCAGTGAGCCATATTCAGAGACCCCACAGGAAGTGATATCACATCAGGCAGTGATGTCACGTGACCTTTGACACCAATGAAGTTGCAGGGAGTGACAATGAAATGAGTCTGAAAATGTGGTTTAAAATCCAAAATAAAAACAATATAAAAGTGAGAATGAAATAATACCAAACACTTAACTAAAATAAACACTTTCGCTTCTCAGTGAATGAAAGAAGCATAGTGCAAGTCGACAGATCAAAAGTCGAAGAGATATCAGCCAGAGTGGAAACTAATCAAAACAACAAAATATGGGCATTTTTTAGAATAATCTTCAAGAAGATTTACTTTTATTGAATTAATAACTAGTCATGACTAAAAGTTACAAAATAAAACCCTGGTTTTAAATGTTGACCATAATTTAAAGAGCAACATCAGAAGGGCTTGTCAGCATCATCCAGTCTTAAAATAAATTGCCCTTTTCTACACAAAGATTGATGGCAACAATTGAAGTCACTGTAGTAATGCCACTTAATGCCAGTTGTGGAGATAACTTGTTTTTTCAATAAACACCATTGCATCTCCATTTTTCATGCTGACCGCTAGGGAAGCCTATCGAAAAATATGTGCTCCCTTCACACCTCCCTACTCATTCCTGCAGGTGTTCCCAACAGCCCCTCGTCCCCCCTCCTACACATGCTCCCTATACCCTTCCCTGCATCCACCCCCTATTCATCCCTACACCCACTCCCAGCCCCCCCCACATCACTACGAACCACCCCCCACACATACTCCTTGTTGACCCTTTTACCCCAATGCTGCCCTCACATACGGACCCCTGCACCCACACCCAACACACATACAGGCAACACTCACCCACCAAAGTGCCAAGGGACCCGCATGCAGCCTCTCACCCTCATAAGATTCCAGTGATTCAACTGCTGGCAGCCTGCTTTTGAACAAAGTGCATCTAGGGTTGTTCTCACAGTGCACCAGACCAGCAGCTCCCACTTTTAATAAGGGCTAGGGCATTAGGATCCCCAGTTGTGGCTGGACGTAGAGTGCCTCTGGGCCGGACTCCTCCTGCCTCCCACCCAGTCCAGCTCCAGCAACCGCGCGCCCCGCAGCCCCGGCCTGGCCCTGAGGCACCCCCAGCTCCACTCCTTCTTACCAACTGTCTCATAGATGTAGCTCTCGTATGTACTCCAGCAATTAAATTGGCGCTCCTATAATTCCTATGTAATACTTAAAAGACTAAAAACTTGCTGTTATTAGTTTAGATATGTCCAAAGGTGTGTGGTACCTATTGCTGTCCAGTACTCTGTTGGACTGAAAGGTAAGATATCCTCCTTCACAATGATGAGGATCTTTCTCTAATACATCTTAAACATTACCAGATTATTTACAATGAAATGCATACCCAAGGTATATCTCTTGACTAGAATCCAGCTATGTTTCTACCCAACCCTGTAGTTGAAAAGGCTTTTCAATTCCCCTTTTTTTTTAAACACAGAAGACTTTGCTGTCATGCCATAGGTGACTTCTGAACTCTGTTCCAAATGAGTAGACTCGATGGGGTCACATCTGTAAGGATGTGCCTTTCCCTGAAACGTGTGCCCTTCCCCAAAATATCACTGCGATCATTCAGGTCTTGTGCAGATCCCTGAGCACAATAAGAATGCTTTGTCCTCGCTTCACACACATACACACACACACACACACACACACACACAGAATTTGACCATGATGAATACGTATTTGTTGCATTGATTATAGTTTTATCTGAGAATCTCATATGACAGAAGCTCTGATATCACATTATGATGTCCAGCAGTAAAAAATGTACTACCTCTCTTTCTATAAGGCAGGTCAATGCAGAAATGCCTCACTGATTTCAACAGGCATTGTATCAGGCCCTACATGGATCAAGACCAAACTCTGTAAGGAAGCTTTTGGATATTACAGCAATAGGTGAAATGGGCAGATTAAATTAGGGAGAAGCTGAGGACTCTCTAAATTTGCTCGCTGGTGGGTGGTTGCCTTTGGCATCTGTACACCTTCTTAGTAATTTTGAAGGTTTTTGTAGTAGAATTTTGAAGGTTTGTCTGCTCACTAATGGACTGGTCAGTATTCCCTGCCTGTAGTCCAGGGCTCAATTTATGTCCATTCATTCAGACAGATTTTTCGTGTTTAGAAAAAATCATTTTGTTTCCTCAGAATGAGACTTTTCAGGCCTCTGTTCTCCATGATTTGTCTGTCAGAGTAATTCAAGAGAGACAGTTGTGAATCTTACCACATGAGTAAAACAAAATACAAAGGAATTTCATCCTATGATTTCTGTATCAAGTCTATTTCTTGCTATCTTTGGTCAAACGTTAATCCCCAGTTATTATCTGTCAGTCATTCAATCAAAGGGCCATGGAAAGCTGAAAAGTTGTCAGTCTCCCCAAGGCATAATGCAGAACTGGCTACAAGCTCTACACATGAAGTGGGAAGGAGTTTTGTTGGACAAAATGATTTTAACAAAGTCATGATCTTTGTTAAAATATGTCTGGCAGGTCAATAATTTTTTTTACAATTGATAGTCAAAATGATTTCACCAGGCTGTACTTACTTATGCACCAATTTATTAAAAGGGCATATTGGTCTTGTCCTGCCTAGTCTTTTATTAAAGTAAAATTAAATAATTTCTGAACTCAATTATTAATACCTTCCATCTATAAGCCATGTCTCCATCTATAAACCATATTGACATTCAGTCTAGACATCTCAAGAGAGGATTCATTTCATGAATATCAATAAACAGGTTGTAAGACGACTAGGGATATTAAATTATTTCAAAGCATTTGACAGTTGACACTGCTAATGCAATAATTAAAAGTTCACAATCTTTTTTTAAAAAAAATAAGCTCAGCATTTCTCTGTGGGCAGTGGCAAGATTCTCAGATGGTGTAAATTTGTTTTGCTGTGCTTTCTTCAAGGGAGCTATGTGAAATCACATCACCTTTGAATCAAACTCTTCCACATCATTTTAGAATAATGAGACGGGCTCTGAAGTAGGATCCAGGAACTGCCTTAACCTTGCTTTGTGCTCAGTTAGGCATTAACTTTTCAGCAAATGAGGAGAAAAAAATAATTCCTTTGAAACTGTAAATCCCATTTTACAGGAGACCTCTGCTTCAAAAAAGGCAATTGTGGGTAACCCTGTACAGAAGACTTGGCTCCCTGCAGAAGCTGGAATTTAGAAGGCAACGAGTCAGAGAGGAAATGCAAGATCCACAGCAGGATCCTCTCCCAGTAGCCCCATGGTAACCTGTATAAAACTTCCCTCTGTAGGAACCCATCAGTTCAGAAAGACTAATGATGGAAGGCAGCAGGCTTCTTCCAGACATTTGTCTTAACAATGACCTTCTGCAAGAAAACAGAGCAATTGACCTACAGAACACAAATCACGTTGGGAGAATTCTTCTAAATTGCTTATGGAGGTGACTCAGACCCCACATTGATGTCCCATGTGATTTGATGAAAGGCCAGTCAAAAGAGTGTTATATAATAGTTCATTTGCTTTAAAAAGTGCAAAAGATTTCATCGGACATAACAGCGAGGAGAGCTGGCAACACAATACTAGATTTTATGTTTTCATTTCTGCTATCAATGCGCTACCAGTTTTTAAGTCTGACTGAGATGGCTGAGTAGTTACTGTGTCTCACTGCATCTTGAAGGGTGTAAGTTTGAGCCCTACTTCAGACTTATCGCAAGGCCAGCCTGCTTTAGATAGAGTGGATCTGCTCATTTAGACTGAGGAGTCAAAGACGATGGGACATGATGCTAGCCACATCACTTCTTTGTGTGCCCTTGGCTACAGAAAATGATGTGTTTTAGCCCTTCAGGCGTAGGAGGGTACTACACTTGGAGTGACCCTGACCTTGATGTTTCTTGGAGTCCACTTGCCATTTACTTGTGACAAAAGGCTGGCAGTCTTGTCACTATTTGCTCTTCCCCGCTCCTTCATGGTCTTTAGTTATGGAGAATGGGTCAGCAGTGTTGCTTCAGTACTTTAAAGTGAACCTGCCAAAAGCATAAAGTAAAACAGCATTTTTGCACACGCTCCACAAATAAGCATAGGCTTCATGTCCCATTATGCATATAAATGTCTGCTCCATTTTAAAGGCCCAATTTTCAGTACATTTATATGCATAATGGGAGCAGACAAAATTAGAATAGTTAACCCTACTATAAACTTTGAAACAGATATTAAACCTCTTATTCCAGGTTAAACTGATCTGTATCTATGTAATATCTGCGAGTTGCCACTTTCAGGGGCAGACTGCTCAGTTAGGTGAACTATGGGCCCAATCCAGTGCGTAGTTTCCATAATCTTAAAGGGCCAATGAGGGTGGGGAAAGTGGAAGAATATTTCACGGTCAGCAATAATAGCTAATGTTGATTGATGAGTTGGTATCATTGATCTTCCAGTGACCTTCTCAAGTCACAGCATGACAGTAACTCTAGCAGCTTGGCATCTTACAGCCCCAGTGAAAAACTTGTCAGTGGCATGTTTCTAAGGTGCCTTTTATTTCATTGCCATATCTAACCCTGGGTGTTAACATAGAACTGAAAGGGGCTCCTATGTCCAGTCAAGTCCAGGTGCCTGTAACTGCAAGCCACTGTTAACCAAAGCATAATTCTGATTTAAACACCATTAAGTTTGAAGGCAGGATCTAGATCCAAACCTTATGTCTGGTCCTGGCATAACAGTGGAAATAATGTATTTGGAATAATTATTGGACCAGGGTCTGCAAAGTAGCTTAAACTTTATGGAATGAACTGGAACCTGGACTTCTGGGACACTGAAATTCTTCTATCCTTATTCAGAGGAACATCAAGGAGAATGGTAACGCATTCTGGAGCTTTGGCATTCAGAAATGGGCTGTTCAGCTTATCTTGAGAGCATGTGCCAGTCGACATTGCATTTTAAGCAAGCAGGTTTGACATTGGGGAAGCCAGTTTGTCCAGAGTAGATTAGCAGGTCATTTTTTAGTTTATAATCCAGTTAAAATTCCATATTGTATAACATAGGGGTTAAATCTGACTTTATGACTTGTGATTTTCCCCATATTTGAATTAAACACATAGACATTTTTTAGTATGCAATTCTCAGTCCTTTTGGATTATGGTGTATATGTGAGAGGTCACTCAGATCTTTGTCGTGTATGCCTAGACAGGGGTATGGATGAATAGAGGCTACCCAGATCTTCCATCCCGCTTAGACCATTCAGACAGGATCCAAAGGCCAGACTGAGTTTGGATGTTCAGTGCCTTGATGGCTGCAGTTATGTGCACGTCTGGGAATCAAACCTGGGTCACCTACGTGGCAGACAAGGAGTTTACCACTGAATCACAATAGGAGCGTATAGAAAATGTCATGCCATACAGAATTATTGAACACTTAACCTATAGACCCATGAGAAACATCCCTAACAATTTCATTGATAGCCATGGAATGCACCAAATAAATCTGATCACGAATCTAAAATAGTGATGGCTTAATAATGGCAGGAACACAACCTGACATTTGAGCACGCCCCAAGCATGGAGATCGAGATCCAGACATGAGTTTGGGCTCATCTCTTTCATTAAAGCAACTGGACCACTTCCTCTCTGTTACTCCATTCATTCTAGTTCAGTGGTTCTCAGCCTTCTGGCCCTGTGGGTCTCATGAGTGGCGCAGGGTCAGTCTATGGGCTGAATCCGGTGTGTAGTTGGTGGGCAGGGTCAGTTTGTGGGTGCAATCCAGCACACTGGTCCAGGTCTGTGTGCTGGATTTGGCTGCAAAGAGAGACTGCATGCCACTGCCATTTGGCATGAGAGGCTCTGTCACCCAGCCCATAGAGCTCCTTACAGGTCCAGAAATTCATCTGTCGGGGAGACACAGGAATTCATGAGGTCACAGCTCCCCTGCCACCAAATTTCCACACTGATGGGGAGCTCCATAGTCCAGATTTGGCCTGAATGCCAGAGACCAAACACTACTGGTCTCATCTAACACATTCATGACTGCATTGTGCATGATTTGATAATAGGGCCCCAGCTTCAGCAGGGTGTTTAACTATGTGCCAGATCTTATGTATGTGAGTTGTCAGTGAGATCCTCATGGTATTATTAGTTGGGGACCCGAACTTGAGGTGACTGCCGGCTGATTTTGTGTGCAGATAGTGGGGCTGGCAGCCACTTTTGAGGCCAGAGCACAATGCTTCCCTTCCACCCCTGACCAAGGGACCCCCGTGGCCCTGCCCCTTGCCACTGACTGGCTGCAAGGGCTGTGTCATACAACCCCACCCCTCATCACCAATTAGCAGTGAGGGGCAAGAGTGGCAGCCATTTTGCTGTACCAGCAGCCCCCCTCTCCCTCCCTCCCCCCTGTGGGGCTGCACAGCTGGGCTGCAGCAGCCACAGGGACTGCAAGCTTCCCATATGGAGCCTGCATTTTATTTTTGCTAAGTTTTTTGGTTTTTTTCAGGGAACCTGCCAAAAGCATGAAGCCTATGCTTATTTGTGGAGCGTGCGCAAAAATGCTGTTTTCACGAAAATTGCAAAATCGCAATTTCAGTAGGTCCCTAAGCACATGCTAAAGTGCCTTGCTGATGTTTAATTCCTAGACATGGCCTTGTCTGTGCATGCAGATATATCACTGGCTTGAACAGGAGAAGTCTGCTGCAAACATAGGACTACAGCAACTGACAGCACAGATCTTATCCTCTGATATACCCCCTCTAATATGCTACGGCAATTAGCATTTTACAGAGAACATGTGACCCTTCTGTAATGCTAATATCTGTCTTTAAAATGGCATATGGGGAAAATTGCATTTAAGCAAGTCCTTTTAGTTTGCCTGGGCAGGGCAAGTTGCTTCTTTTTCACTCTTGCTAGGTCATGTTGCACTTGGGCTTCGGCAGGGGTCAAGTGCATGTCAATCCAACATGGCCTCTTTTGGAGGAGTACTCTATTAACTATTAATACCATTGTTGTGTATGTATACACGCACGTATGTGGCATTCTTGCTGGGCTAATTTGTGTGCTTGTCTTAATGTCATTCTGTATGTAAGTAGGGTATTTGCACGTGCAAACTGGAATATATGTCTAGGCAAATTGAGCTTTAGATTCGTAATGGGCCATTTCTGCTCACAAGGAGTTTGTGTATGCTCATGGGCACGAAGCATGAGATTTAGGTGTGCAATTGCATAGGCCTACTGAAAAGTAAGCCCTGGGATTTGTCTTTACAGTTTAGTACATGGTACTAAACGGTAGTCTAATGGTGCGTGTTCTATACCCATTATAATATATAGGAAATGATAATATTGAATCAGTTTTTTACATCTGGCAAATCCTTTGCCTCCAAATCTGGAGTTTAGTTTAAACAGGGCTAGTAAATAATTGTACAACCAGGAGTCAATGTGGGTATCTTGTATAGTCAAACAGTTACATGCTCTGCTGTGCTGCAGTAATTGCAACATTCATGAAAAAATTATGAGACTCCTGATTTCCAAGTCAAATTAACTCTGACTCACGATCTCCTGATAGACTGATCAAATCCTTGGGATTTTTTTCTTCTGGCGCATGTAGAGAGCGCCAAGCTGGTAAGTCTGTGATGGGGAAGGGAAGGGGAAGGGGGAAAAGGAAGAGTGTGGGGGGGGTAGATTGAGGCCCCCATGGTGAGGGAGGGAATGGGGCAGGGGCTGACATAAATGGGGTCCCAGGCCTGGGGTGAGTCATAAAACAGAGCCACAGTGTGTGTGTGAGCATGCAACAGAGCAGCTGTGGGGGTGTGGGGGTGTGTGGGGGAGGGGGTGTCTGCCCCTCACACCCAAGCCACAGCCCCACCAGCTCTGCTGCTGTCCCCTCACTCCTGCCCCACAGTATCCCACATCCTGCCAGGGTGTGCGGGGACTCTTCCTCCCCAGGCTCCAAACCCCACACACACTCAGAGCCCCCCACACTTTCACAAATAATGCCCCCCCCCACATGCACACACACTTCAAAAATAGCATCTTATAATTTACATTCCAAATCTCTTGATTTTTAAGAGTTTGTCATGGTTTTGGCATAGTGGGGTTGCAATGCTGATGTTGGCATAGCCGATGCCTCATGAGGGTCCCCTAGCTTCTACCAAGCTGCTGTGGTTCAGTTAGTAGCTGAACCATCTCAGTGTCCTGACAGCTGCTGGGGAAGTGACTGTTTTGCATAGTGGGGGGAACAACCTTGCCCTTAATACTGTGGTCACTTGAAACTCCTTTCCTAGTCTTTGTACATTGTTTCCTTTTGAAAGAAGAGAAAAATTCCCGAATAGCGTAAATCAGGTTGTCTCCACTGTGGCCGATGGTGCTTGATTGATTCGCCCCCATTTGAGGATCTGGCCCTCAGCGTATGTAAACATCCTGTTAAGAAGAAGAATGGCCCATGACAGTGCAGGGCGCAGGGGGGAGTTATCGGCTTGTATGCTGGTTTTTATGAGCAGAGAAAAATTTACATGCTCTGCTTCTTTTCCATTCCTTCTTAGGAGGCGCAGCTCTTGGCGTTTGTCTATGAGACGTGGCAGAACATTCCTAAAACATCAAATGCAGAGGCCTTCCTCCTTGTACTGCTGCAAGTTTATACCTACAAGATAAAACCCTGACTATGCAGAGGCAAAATCCTGATACACTTCCAGATCAAGAATTAATTATAAATCAACTGGCCTAAGAAATAAATCTTATCATTTTTAATGTGTCAGGTTCCTTCCCCACCCCATACACTATCTAAATAACATCTTTTGATGTTAGAGGAATCGAAGTTAACTTCTGAAAACCTAAGGCATATAACTGCATCACTTGCAAGGATGATACCCTGTATCTTGGAATTAAGAAACAGGCAGTAAAGGAAGCTCATTATCTTGGAAAGATATGGCATGGGCCAAATGCTTTTTCAGCTCTATATGGCTGAGCAACGTCTCCCACAATTTACCCAGTGTCATGTGACTCCCATAATGCAAGACCCAATTTCATGAGAGGGAAATCCACATTGTCTCATGGGAGATGCACTATTTCAGGATGTCCAAACTACAGGAGAGAAGTGGGGTCCACTCACATAAGCTAATGTATTGGGTCATTGCATGGATTCAATATGCATCACTTTAGCTCTATTCAAAGGGGAAAAAGATGACCTCAAGGGAAATATTGCACTTTGATTTTCCAGATGGAAAATAAAAAGGCAAGAATTAATATTTTCCCATGAAAAATAACAATTTTTAAGAAAAGCATGCTCCCTTAAAATTAGGCCTGTGCGAACAGCCCCGTGTGATTCGGGTTCAGCTTCAGCCAGTTCAGACGCCAGCAATTCAGTCTGGAGCTCCGAATTGGTTTCGCGGTTCTATTTGGCTGAATCGGCTACAAAGCTTCGGAACCGATTTGGAGATTTGGCCATAGGGTATAATGGGGAATAAATGAAATATCTATACCTTTGTTGTTTTTTGTCCAATTTGGATGAAAATTGCAGGGATGGTAGCCTCTGCTAAGAGCACGATGTCTTCCGAGTTTCAAGGAGATAAGTGCAGGACCTTGGGGGGAAGCTGCACCCTAAATTCTTGAAAGCAAAACTCATGTCACGTGTATATGTTAAGCCACAGCAGGGTCAAAACTGCAGGGGTTGTAGCCCCTCATGAGGCCACAAAGTTCTGGGTTCTGGGGTCCTGCACCTGTAGCTGCTGACAGACAAAACTTGTGACATGGGTGCTTGTGCAACTGTGTCTGTCCTGGGGCAGGGGGATGGGGGGTGGGGTGGGAACTACTGCAGGCCTGGCTGCTATCACCTGCTGAGGCCACAAAGCCTGCCAAGTGTCAAGGAGATAGATGCAGTGGTTTGGGGAAAACTGTGCCTCAAGCTGTGGACAAGCAAAACTTGTGACATGGGTGACAGTGTGTATGTTAAAGTGCAGCAGGCTGAAAGCGGCAGGCCTGCTAGCCCCTGCTGCAGCCACGAAGCCTGCCAGCTGTCAAGAAGATCAGTGCAGGGGGGTTCTGGGGCCCTGCACCTCTAGCAGCTAACAGACAAAACTCATGCCATGGGTGCTTGTGCAACTGACTGTCTCTGTCTTGGAGAAGTTGTTTGTACTGATTCTTTCCTCTCCTTAGTCGGCAGTTTTGTAGGTGTTAATCCTTGCTCATTAACTCATTACATTAGCTAGCTACTGTGTATTGAGTTGGTCCCTGAGTGAGTCATGATTGATTGGTAACACAGTAGCCTAGCAGCCAGGCCTGCAGTAGCTTCAACCCCACTTCCCTCCATGCCTCAAGACAGATGCAGTTGCACAAGCACCCAAGTCACAGGTTTTGTCTGTCAGCAGCTACAGGTGCAGGGCCCCAGAACCCTGCACCAATCTCCTCGACAGCAGGCAGCTTCATGGCCGCAGCAAGGACTACTATCCCTTTAGCTTTCGCCTTGCTGTGCCTTAACACACACAGGGTCACCCATGTCACAAGTTTTGCTTGCCAGCAGCTTGAGGTGCAGTTTTCCCCAAACCTCTACACTTATCTCCTTGAAACTTGGCAGGCTTTGTGGCCTCACCAGGGGCTATCACCTCCATGGTTGTCACCCCGCTGTGGCATAACACATACATGTGACATGAGTTTTTCTTTCAAGAATTTAGGGTACAGTTCCCCCCAAACTCCTGCTCCAATCTCCTTGAAATGTGGCAGGCTTTGTGGCCTCAGTAAGAGCTACCATCCCTGCAGTTTTTGACCCTGCTGGGGCCTAATACACATGTGACATGAGTTTTGCTTTCAGAATTTTGGGGTACAGTTTCTCAGAAACCCCTGCACCTATCACCTTAAAACAGGGCACACATCATGCTCTCAGCAGAGTCTACCATCTCTGTAAGTTTCATCTGAATCAGACAAAAGACAATAAAGTACTAGATATTTCATTGGTTCCCCCTTATACTCCATGGCCGAATCTCTGAATCTTTTCCGAATCAATTCGGAAAGCCTAAAACTTCCTGCGATTCAATTCGGATTCGTAGATTCAGCCTCTGAATCATCCAGATCATCTCTAAATCTGAATCATTTGCTCAGCCCTACTTAAAATCATTTTGGCAGAAATTTTCTGACCACTTCTGCATAATGCCAGAGAATCCTGACTCCCTCTCCTTTGACTTCAGACTTTGTGCTTCCTCTTCCTTCCACCGAGCCACACAGTTTGAGGCTGCTTTGCACCCAACAAAGTAGTGTTGTGCACAAAAGGAGCGTGTCACTGTTCGGGGTGTGGAATCCTCCAGGCAAACCCAATACACAGATATGGCAGAGAACAGAGGGTAATGGATACATCTATTTCTTATTCTTGTTAAGACACCTCCTTTTGTTTGTCTGCTTTCATCCTAGACAGTGGCTCTTAGTTTTTTTTCACTGGAGGCAGGGAGGAGACTTTTTATAAGGGAATAAAGGCATGAGGAACTGGCATAATTATGCCGACATAATTGTTTCACAGCAGTGAGCTTAGTGATTCACTTTGTTGCCAAGGGCTTGGAGTCGGTACAAAGCAAGCTGAAGCAACAGCCTTGCCTAGAACATTCCTTGTGTCCTCGTCACTACATGACAGCGTCTTTTGAAAACACAGATCCCTGAAGCCAGCACAAGCCACGTCAGTGCAGGTGTCAAAGGGCTGTGTGGGTGTAGGAACATTGAGCCCCAAAGCTAACCCGCCTGGTGCCTTTGAGACACTTGGCTCTTGTTGATACCCACTTCATGTCCACACATCTTCAACTCATTGTATAACATCAATTTATGAGAATTAAATAAGAAGGATCCCACAGTTCCCATACCTCGCAGAAATACCATTCAGGAAATGATCCCATTATGGTGCTGACTCCGCCTGAGGAGCCCACACCCCAGGAGCAATTAAATTGCAGTTTGTCATGAAAACTTTATGAAGTTCAGGAGACTCACTGGGAAAGGGCTCAAGCCCTTACTGTGTGGGTCCCCCTCTACCACAGATTTCCTAAATTACTGCTACTTAGTTGATACCTTATTAAAAAGCCTGCCCAGAGGAGCAGCCAATCTATTTACTCCTCTGTGAAATATGAAACACCATAATCAGAAGGAAATATGAATATATCCTGCTTATCAACAAAACAACTTCAAGGTAAACCAACTATTTCGACTTTTCTCTGGGTCTAATCTGCATATAAAATGAACTTTTCCAAACAGGAGTTTTTACCACCTTGAACTCTCGCATGAAATATGAACTTTCATTTCTACCCAGAACTTCTACAATCTTTTCCCCGATGGCTGATAAAGGGTGTTTGTGCCCAAAAACTTACAAGTAAAGACTTTTTTTTTGCAAAAAATTATTTGGTCTATTAAAAGATATCACCTCTACCATGAGCCCTGATTGCTTGATCATGTAAAGCAGTTGCAGCATGGGAGCACTCCCACCGAAGTACTGTCAGTAAAGAGCTGTGCACCCAAAAGGCAAAGACACCACTTCAACATACTTAGGTTCAAAGTGGAACCATATTGAAAGTGGAACCAAATTTTAAAAGACCAGAATAATTTTGAATACATTAACCCTGTATCGATTTACAAATATGCCCGCAGCATGTAGGAAGGACAGGGATGTCCTGTAATCTAGAACAAACAAAATAACACAAAAGACTATTTTCAGCATTGTCCTGACGCTTTTTTGGCACCAGCTAATGCAAGCAGCCTTAGGGACTGGCAATAACCCCCCGCCCCCCTTTTTACTTTCTGGCATCATCGTTTGTATCTTTTGTCTGCTGATCTGGGTGAAGGAATTTAATGGGCATTTTACTGACAAAGTATTATTTATCTCAAACCCATCTTAGCAGGGTAAAGGAATCACTGCTTGAGGACTCACCTGTACAGACAGCAAGTGTTGAGTAGCCAGTAAATTCACAGCCCAGCTTACTGGGAACTAGCCTGCCCGGACTCTCTTGCTGTGAGGTAGCCTAGCCTACTGTGCAGGTGCACAACCCCAGCTTACACCCCAGTTTCCTGTTGTGACTTCCATGCGTAGGCAAGTCTTGAATTGTAGGGAATCTGCAGCCCTTGCGCTCAACTAAGCAGTCTGAAATCTCAAAAGGGAACAAGCACCTGTTGCCATGACATGTGAAATGTGCCTTGCCTTGTACAGGATGTCCAGCTGAAAGCCGCTGTACTTTGTATCAGAGAGCAGTATGTTCATGGAGCCCGATCCTAAGTTAATAATCATGTCGCACTCCTGCAAAATATCAACAAGGAGACTTTTAGGGTAGAAAGAAAAACAGCTCTTCATGTAAAAAAACAGGTTCCATACACTTTCAGAAAATAGCTCAGAGCCTGCTGTGATTCTTTAATTCTCAAGTGCGTCAGCAAAGAGCAGGTTCATCATTCCCACAGAAACCATAGAGGCTACAGAGCTATGGGTTTCCCCACCCTTGGAAACAAGGAGTTGACATGTTCTGCTCCAGGCACTTAAAAGCTTAGCATTCTTCTTTTTTTTTCATTTTTTATTTAAAGGAAGTGTTTCCTGTCGAACGAATGTTGCCAATTACAGGTGAATCTAATCCAGGGTGGTTACCTGGAACAAGTACTGAAATATGACTGTTTCCATTCTGTAAAGTGCAGTGAGAACTGGAGCATGGAAGACAACGAGGGCCAAAACTTTTTTCAGTGTTGCTTGCTGAAGTGGTTCTTTTGTAGCCTCATGAGTGTAGTTATTGGCACATAGACAACTTTCAGATACTGTTTCTGCCCAGAAAACTGGAAAAAACCCCCAGAAAAGAATCTGCCTTTTAGGCTAGTGGTTAGGTCACTTACCTAAACATGGGGAGACCATCCTGGTCCCCCCTTACCAATGGGATGTTTGAAGCTGCACTACCCACATGCAAGCAATGTGCTATAGCCACCAGGCTTTGCCCAGTGTGCTCACCAGCCCTCTTGAAGCTGAGCAGTGGAAGAAGAAAATGTATGTGTGCCAGATGACAGTGAGACAAACACTGTCCTAATGCAAGAGAGACCATTCTATTGTATTTATCCTTTTCAGCCAATTAATATTGAATGCAAGGTGCAGAAAAGCTGGTGGGGTCAGGATGAGAAACTCCCTCTCTTCAGGCAATATCTACTTCACTGAGTTGCATATTCTCTGGCCATGTCTACATGAGATGCTGACTGCACAGTAGCCCCATACTACCAATTTGGTTACCATGGTCACTGCAAAGGGCAGAGTCCTCTGCCCCATCTGCTTCCGGTAACCCTGAGTTGTAACCTGAGTTGGATACATTCCTGAGGGAGGGGGGAAACCTGCGCCCTCTGCCTACCTGACTGGCATCACATACCTGGGTGGGGGGCTTAAGATCCCTGTTGTTTTAAGCAATACCAACGTGACTGGGAGGGGCTAGAGACCCTGCCAGTCTACCCGGCAACAAGTGATGCATTTCAGATATTAGAGTTTGGGGGGAGCCAGCTCTGCCACAGCTCCCACTGCTGCATGCACTCCCAGGCAAGCATGGAGGGGATGTACCCCCCAGATCTGTGCACAGGGTGAGCGTAGGCTGCCACTCTGGACTTGTCCTGGGCACCAAACTTCCTTGCTATGGTACTGTATCCCTTGACAGGGTTACCATACAATTTGATCTAGTCTATTCAGATAAAACCAAGCCATGTACTAACAGAGCTAAGACCCAGCCATATTGTAGTTGGCTTCCCATATTTGTAACTGTGCTGTAGAATAGGTGCTAGAATAGGAAGTGCGTTTATACTCTATGGATGCTATCTATCCATGAGAAAGGCTGTTCTAGAACCTATGGAAGATTCGAAAGGGAAATGATTTTTTATGTTTGAGAAAACACTTGCAAAAGTTTATTTTGATGAGCTAGAAAATCAGTAGCAATATGCCAAACTTAAATAGCACCTTTTTTTCAAGGATCTCAAATTGTTTTGCAAATGGTTAATTAAGTAGCAGTCTTAATAAATTAAGACCAATGCTCACTGAGAGGTAGTTAAGTTTAATTGCATCCATTCTATAAATGAGTAAGATTAGACAGTTAGAAGTTGTGGAGGTTGCTGGAGCTTATGCTCCACTCAGTCATCAGCAAAGATCAAAAGAACACTAGAACAAGACAGAAATCAGAAGGTTGTCCCATAAGAAACAGTAGCATCTGAACATTTGTTTGGTGTCTGAAATCAGAACAAGAAGTTGCATTTTTGAAGGATATTACCCTGTGAAATTTCTGGCTAATATTTAATTTGGCACTGCCAGTATATTTGCCTGTTTTAACAACTTCAGTTGAAACAAAATGTCTTAAATTTAAGTACCCAAAATTGAAGTGCTTCCCTTTTCTATTGAACTGAGTGAAAACGCGTCATCTGCGGCCAACTGAATATTAAAAAACTTTTTCTCATAGTGGCACAATAACTTGAGGTAACTGTTGTCAGGCAGTCTGATACTCCCTTCTCCCTTACAAGCCATGGCTGATCATCTCCCACAATGTGGGGATCAGGTAGGGTCTCCACCAGGCAGGGATGCTGCCTAGCAGCCACATGGGGATCGGGACCCTCCCTTTCCCCTCATGGCTGGAATGCAGCAGGCCTGGCTGGGCCTCTGGGCAACATAGGCCTGGTAGTCCTTGAGGGTACTTGACTTACTGCCAGAACTTGGGGTGCTTCCCTCAGTCTGAAGCACAATTTGAAATGCATCACTAGTTGCCGGGTAGACTGGCAGGGTCTCTAGCCCCTCCCAGTCATGTTGGTATTGCTTAAAACAACAGGGATCTTAAGCCCCCCACCCAGGTATGTGATGCCAGTCACATAGGCAGAGGGAGCAGGTTTCCCCACTCCCTCAGGAATGTATCCAACTCAGGTTACAATTCAGGGTTACCGGAAGCAGATGGGGCAGAGGAGTCTGCCCTTTGCAGTGACCATGGTAACCAAATTTCAAATTGGTTGGCTGGCAGCCAACAGTTGCTGACCTTTATTGGACAAGGTAAATGAGGTCATAAGGGCTATATAAGTGAAGGACTGCCCAGGAGGAGGGGCAGTAGCCATGATGAAAACTCACAGAGAGAAGCTGGACCATCTGAAACTTGGTCTGTCTCTTGAAACTCACGATCAATGAACTGCCTGCCTCCAGAGGGAATCTCCACCTGCCTCTGGACGATACTTGTGAGTAAGCTACCTGAGATCTAACTAGATATATAGCAATCAGTAACTCAGGTGCATGATGAAAAGCTACCATGCCACAATTTGCTCTAAGGTATTTCTCTGATATTCCAAACCTACTCCTTGTAACCAATGAAGTTCTTCTTTGTACCTAGCATGGGAGACTTATTGGGAGAGGGTCTAGATTATGCTTTGGGGGTCCCCTTGGTTCAGCTAAGGGAGACCACTATTGTGCTTCAGACTGAGGGAAGCACCCCAAGTTCTGGCAGTAGGTCAAGTACCCTCAAGGACTACCAGGCCTATGTTGCCCAGAGGGTGCAGGTCCCAGATCAGTCCAGACTCTGGGTGGTGGTGACGTTACCCCCAGGCTTACGGGTATGCTCCAGGAAGGGGTTTGGCCAGATGTGAGGTGCTCCCAGGCAGGCACTTGGAGCCTGGAAGGTGGTCAGGCACAGTGAGGTAGGTGGCTAAATGCAGGAGCACCTCTTACTGGCCCACCACAGGAGCTCCTCCATTCCTGCACCTCCCCCTGGCCTCAGATAAGCAGCTTGTGGCTCTGTCCCACATCCCACCCTGACAGGGCAGCACCTGTTGGTGCCCCTTCACTTCAGTGCCTGGATTGGTCACACTACTTGCCCCCCCCCCTTTGCTATGGTACTGAAGAGATCCTTACAACAGTGTTAAACAATTAGGGCTATAGCTTGGTTCCCTCTGTCATGATTATGACATGATTTGGTTTGTTATGTACAGGAAAAAACCAAGCCATTTAAAGGCACCATGTTGTAATTAGGTTTGTAATTATAGCATAAGCAAAGCCTAAAAGCTGACATGGAAAGGACAGAAAAGAACTGTGCTTGGATTAGAAACTAACAGTTCCGTAACTCATTGGAGGCATATTAAATAGACACCACCCATGCTTAAGCAGACCTTTAAAAAAGGAAACGGAACCAACCATTCTCTTCCAGCAGCGAATCTAGCTAGGAAACATAAATGAGAAGAAAATGCCACATTCATAGTAAAACTAAAATTTGTGTCTCGGTTTATCGTCCAGGTAATCTAAAACAGATAGTGCTTGTATTTCCTTTTGTGTATTTATATTTAAAGTACCTGATGCTCATTCAGGCTCTAGATGCTCTAACATCAGTAATTATGCAAATATAACAAAATTAAACCAAGAATTGATAGGTATGAGCCCAATGCTGCAAACGCTTATGTGCCCAGTTAACTTTAAGCATGTGAGGAGTCCCAGCAATATCAGAGGAATTATTCATATGCTTAAAATTAAGCATGGGCATAAAAGTTCAGTGGTTTGAATGTGATAGTAAACTTGGAAATGTGGATATAAGGAGAAACAGAGAGAGAGTTTACGAAGTCTTCCTGAGACTAGAAAGAAAGGCCGAAACAACAAAATACAGTTTGAGATGGAAAAGTGAAAGCTACTTAAGGAGTAACTTAAGCGTGTGATACTCTGAAGTCCAGAATTACCATGGAAGACCATGAACTGGAAAGAAATGATTATTGGTTAAGTGGTGACTGATTATTATACTTTCTTTCTTCCTTTGTTAGGCTTCATGTACCAAAGATCTGAGAAATCCAAAGAGATTCCAGTCTAAAAGATTAAGACTAGATTATTTTACCAGAACACATACAAGGATTTTATCTGTGCTTCACTGAAGAAGTTTTGGGTCATAGGAGTTAGTACATGTCTGTAATAGGACTGTAAAAGGTCCAGGCAGCCAGTCCAAATGTAGCTATGGACAATCAGTGTGTCATGGGGCCACAGCAGAGACAGTCAAGAGGATTCACTGTGGGTTGGGTCTGGAAGGGAGAGGTGGATTGGGAGGAGAGGTGGACTCCCTTCCGGGAAGCGAGCTACCTGTGACTGAGGGGACAGTGACCCCAAGGGGTTTTCATAGAAATGTTATAAGGGCTAGGGGGTAGTCTGAATGTAGGGTAAGGATTTTGTCAGTTTTGTTTGATCATATTTTGTTGCCAAAGCATTTGATCACTTCTTCCTGTGCAATCTTTTTTTACATAATCCACAAGGAATTATGTTTTTTGTTTTTCTTTTTGCTGTTATCTGACTAAAGAGTCCATGGGAAATTGTGATTCTGGGCAAATTAATAACCTTAGCATACTCATTCAGCAAAGTGGGGGACCAATAAGCTTACATAAACACCAGGTATAGTCTGGGGGTACCCCAACACACAAGAGATTTGTCACAAAGTGTCCAATGACAAACACTGGTTTGGATTAATAGTGTTTTTCTGAATATATTTCTCTCAGCAACATCTGAGCATATGCATAATAAGCCTTAAAAATTAGGTCAACAGAGCTGTCACACATGGATTTTAAAAATATTTTCTCATCACTCTAGCCACGCACAGAATTTAATCCCCCTTTATAGTGATAAAATCATTTGGGAGCAGCTCATTTTTCCCCAAGGGAAAATAAATTCCTATAGATTTATATAATTGCTGCAAAATTAGCTCAGTCTTCTTGAAGTTTACATCATTTGGATTTTGAAGCTAAGGAGTTTTAATTCCCAGATACCAGCTGTTTTATAAAAAAAAACAGTACAAACAAGCATAGAGTAGGTACATATAGTTCATCTGAAATCACTTTCTTAAATTATTTTCAAAATCCCTGAAGGATGTTTTGCCAGATCCACCCAAGATATAATTTCTGTCTTCAGAGGCTCTGGAAGCAATCCAGCCTAATGTCTACCTCCTATTGAATGGTATGAAAAAAAGCTGAGAATCTTTGAACTTGAATACAAGGCTCTTCACTCTCCTGTTTTTCACCTCCTCCATAGCAGGAAGTTTCTGAAGATAAACCACAGGCAAGCACACGGCTTCCTCAGAAATTGGATTATGTAAAAAAAGAATTTGGTTTGACAAGAGGGGAGCCCCCTAATGCCTTTAATTTCCATAAGATCAGCACTTAGCTTGGACTACACAGGCCTGTGGCAGTGAAACCATTGTGCCCTTGTGCTCTCATTTAAAGGAGATCTCTTTGGAGTTAAAATCTTATAATTTCTTATTGCAGCTACACAGAAAAGTGACTGTCTGAACTATTGGCCTGTGATCTACTGCCATTTTCTTAGGTACATCAAAGCCTGCAATATCATTCTGATTCAATTTCCATTCTAAATAATAAGTTCACATACAGTTACATTTGCTACTTTATGCCTCCTGGGTGGTGGTATTTTTTTATGGGATCAGCTGTAGTAGTTAGAGCTGACTTCTCATCCCGTTTGCTGTCAGAGCTGCGATGAAAGATTATTCCTTACCTTTTCTTAGAGACTGTAGAGGCATAGATGAGTATGAGCCTCATGTTGATTTGATGGTCTGCCTACAACTCCCTGGATATTGGCACTTCTACAGTATAAAGAGTTCTTTGTTGAATGCCAGGCCAAATACTTAGCCAAGAGGTAGGAATGAATCCTCCCTCACAGTTAGTTAATTCAATGTCAGATGTCCTGGGACCACTCAAGTTCCCCCACCAAAGAAGCCTGCATAGTGCAATTTTGTTTGAAACTTTCAGTGGGGAAAAAATAGTTTGGGATTGGTGCAGCTGCTTGCCTGAGCTATCCTTGTGCCTCTTAAGAGAAAAGATTGTCCAGTATTTGGGGCACTAATATAAAATGTAGGAGAGTGCCTTCTGTGCCACACATTTCCTATACAACCACTTTGGGTCCAAATTGTTCATTCTAGATGCCTCCATGTAGTTGTTGCAGTGCATAAAATTTAGTCATCTTATCCAAAGAAAGCTGTCTGAAACCATAGAGCTGGGCAGCTAGAATATCTGTACAGTCAGTGGACACCATTAGCTGCCTACAAAGAACAATCAGGAATGCTTAGGCCATGGGTGAGCAATTATTTGAGCTGAAGGGCCATTTAAAGTGTTCAGGTGAGGTGTTGCAGGCCAGGGGGTGGGTGGTGCTGACTCAGCCTGGCATGGTGGCAGGAGGTGTGGGGGAGAGGGGGCAATTGAACCTATCTGGACCATGGTCCATCTGTCCGGCACCCAGCAGTGGGGGCACCAGATAGAGTGGGCGGGTGGGTTGGAGGGATCTCTATGGGGACCCCTGCAGGCAGGGTATGCATAGCTGGATGAATGGCTTGGGGTCACAGGTGTGGCATCCGGGAAATACTTCCAGTTCACTTCCAGGTCTGCTGCCAAGTGCACAGGGGCCCCCCTCTGGCTCGGCAATCAGCCTCGGGGGGACCCCAGGTACACCCCAGACCCAGGAGGCACCAGTCACCAAGCCGGCGGGAGGGGGAGGAGGGGCTGCACGCTCCACAACAGAGCTGGAAGTGAACCAGAAGTATTTCTGGTCCAGTTCCAGGTCTGCCATCGAGCATGATGGGGACCTCCCCACACTCCCGTGGGATGCTCCATCTGCCCCACCATTTCACCATTCATGAGCCGCCTGGTACCTTGAGGTATGTAGAAAAAACATATAAAGCTGTGTCTATGGCCGAATCATCAAATCTTTCCAAACCGATTCGGAGGGTTCTGATTCGATTCAGAGAGATTAAAGGGTCTCCTGATTCAGTTCGGTTTTGGCGATTTGGCCGCTGAATTGGGCCAAATGTCCACTGAATCGAATCAGTGACCAAAGCTTCACACAGCCCTAGGTAACACCACTGCCACTACCCCTCCCCAGCCCCCTAGCCTTTTCCCTTGCTGCCAATCTTAGTTGCCAGGGGTGACTAAAAACCCCAATTTCAGGAGCAGATAAGGAGAGGAGACAAGTGGTGTCAACTCCCTGGTTACAGAGCACTGCTGAAACATCAGCTCTGGCAGATGTGGGGATTAACACCGCTGCTGCAGTGAAGTCCCCCAAGCTGGATGTCCTGCTTCAGCAGGTCGGATCTAGCCCAAAAGCCATATATTTGACACCCCTGCACTAAGCTACAGACTTATTCCATTGAAGATGCTTGACTCTGAATAAAAGAATTAAAGATCCATTGCATCTGAGGGAGAACATAACTCTTTATCTTTGTGGTCAGAGCAATTACCTGCTGTAGGAACATGTGTTTCAGTCACTGCTTCTAGGATGGCTGATGCATTTTACATTAAGCAGTCATCAGATAAAATACATACATGACATAGGGAGCATCTTTCTTACCAAGGAAAAATGAGAGTCTAATAAGATCATATGGGATCATTGAAAACTTGAACATTTCACTGGGTTTAATCCATGGGCTCCTAGACTTTGAATTGGTGGTAAAAATCCAAGTCTTTCAAAAAAATGAACGCTCAGGTAACACGAAGCAAGCTCAGTAAATATAGTGTTTTTTTTATAAGAAATGCCAATAGAAATGCCTCAGGTCATTGTAGCAAGAGAGAAATGTTTTGCAAAATCAAGGTGCCTGAACCTTTTGCTTTTTCATGCTATAATGTATCCAGCATTAAAGGTCAGCTAATTTTTAGCTGCCAGGGATAGGAGAGGCACATGCCAGTTTGGTGGTACGTTCCCTTCTTTTGTGGGACCTATGGAAGCCCCTTTGCCTAATCTCTCAAAGGCTGGGGTCTTATGAAAATTCAAGGAAAGGGCAGGGTCTGTATTTTTGTAAGTGGTTGGACTCAAACTTCAGGTTCTAGGTTGGTACCTTTCTGACTGTCTGGGTATCAAAGCAAGAGTTGCATCTCCAAGCAAGTTTTTCTTTGTCCCCAACAATGGCTCATGCTGTAATATAGGGAAGGAGCAGTCAATGGCACTGTACTTCCTGAAGGAACAGTGTCTTAAGGTGGAAGAGGCAATTCATTTCCCTCTATGGAGAAAACTATGGGGGAAGAAGCAATGGCAGGCAGAAAACAGGATGCCAGGCACCCGGTTGCAGGAAAATGGCAAATTCTGTGGCAGAAACTCTCTCTTCCATGGCATAATGGAAACATGCAAAATGACCCTGGAGTCCTCATGTCCCTGACTGAAATGTCGGGAACAGTCCAAACCTTGCTGAGCTGTTATTTTAGCCTGGTTAGACTCAATTCAGGCAGGCAATTCTGCCTCAGGAGATGCCACATTCACATGTCAAGGTTATTTCTGATGCCACATGAGTGATGCACATTTTTTAAGAAGAAAGTAGGGAGGGAGAGTAAATTCCACAGCAAGTTCTTCAGCGAAAGGCTCACTAAACCCCTTTAAACCTCTGCCCTGAGGGAACAAAGTGCTATAGATGGAGTCTCATCAGTACTTCTTTGCCTGTCTCCCTCCTTCTCTACCTGGAAGCATGATAGTGTCCAGAATTTGCTTATTAGAGGATCAGCTCTTCAGGTGGTGAAAGTTATTGTGTCCCCCTCCTGCCCCACACTTTTATGTGCTCCATGGGATTTGATAGTGCTTTGACTGCTAGAAGTAGATTGCACAGTAATTATGCAATGAACAGACTCTTTTAAGGAGAGAGGATTTTACTCATTTTGAACAAATATAGGGTCAGAATAGCAGAATCTAAATACTAGGCATTGCATTGGAGAAGCATGCACAGCACAGAACAGAACGGTGCTTGTGTCATGTGAACAGAGGTAGTTAGCTATGCCAGTCTGAAGTCAGGCAGAAGGTAGGGCAGGGTCACACCTTAAGGTGTGAACAGACACAGCGCTTGAGCTGTTCCAAAAATGTCACTGATTGGGAGCCGGCTCACAGTCGTCCCCTGTCAGATGTGTCTGCTACTTGAACTATCGCTTTTTGTGGGGTTGTAGTGCTGCAGAAGCCCCACCAGGAGGTGGTAGGGTACCCAGACCAGCATGCTTTCCAGGGCTCGGTGCCCTCAGGTTCCCCAGGTTTCCCTGAGACGAAGAGAAAAACCTGGCTTCTATGGACATGAAGAAGGAAAATGTCATTGTAGTTTCTGCTTCCCCCTTCTCACAAATATTGAGATTAAAAAAAGACAAGAGTGACTTAATATTAGTAGAGGTCATTGCAGGACCCCTGGCACAGCTTTACGAGCACTCGTAATGCTCTGGCGGGGTGCCAGAGGACTGGAAAAGGGCCAATGTGGTCCCCATTTTCAAAAAAGGGAGGAAGGAGGACCCAGGAAATTATAGGTCTGTCAGTCTTACCTCAGTCCTGGGGAAGCTTTTTGAGAAAATTATCCGGGTGAACACCTGCGAGGATCAAGCAGGGGAGTGTATGCTTAGGGGCAACCAACACTGGTTCATTAGAGGCAGGTCCTGTCAGACCAACCTGGTGGCCTTCTATGACCAGGTCACAAAATCCTTGGATGCAGGTGTCATGGTGCATGTAGTCTTTCTGGACTTTAGGAAGGCCTTCAACACTTTCTCTCACCCCATTTTTGTTAAAAAATTAGGAGATTGTGGTGTCGATGCCTACACAGTCAGGTGGGTCACTAGCTGGCTGGAGGGCCGCACCCAGAGAGTGGTGGTGGATGGGACATTTTCAGCCTGGAGGGATGTGGGCAGTGGGGTCCCCCAGGGCTCGGTCCTTGGGCCCGCACTGTACAACTTCTTCATCAGTGACTTGGATGAGGGAGTAAAAAGCACCCTGTTCAAATTTGCAGATGACACTAAGATGTAGGGGGACGTGAGCACACTAGAAGGGAGGGACAGGCTGCAATTGGATCTGAACAGGTTACAGGGGTGGGCAGATGAGAATAAGATGGGATTCAACACTGACAAGTGTAAGGTGCTGCACCTAGGGAGAAAGAACCAGCACCATACCTACAGGCCAGGGAACTTCCTTCTTGTCAGTGCAGAGGCAGAAAAGGATCTTGGAGTCATTATAGACTCCAAGATGAACAGGGGCCGGCAGTGTGGGGGTGCAGTCAGGAAGGCCAACCGCACCTTGTCATGCATCCACAGATGCATCTTGAGCAGGTCCAGGGAGGTGATCCTCCCCCTGTATGCGGCACTGGTCAGGCCGCAGCTGGAGTACTGCGTCCAGTTCTGGGCGCTGCACTTCAGGAGGGATATGGACAACATGGAGAGGGTCCAGAGGACGCCACTCACATGATCAGGGGGCAGCAGGGCAGGCCCTATGAGGAGAGGCTACGGGACCTGAACCTGTTCAGCCTCCACAAGAGAAGGCTGAGGGGAAATCAAGTGGCCTGTTACAAACTAGTCGGGACCAGCAGGCATTGGGAAGTCCCTGTTCCCCCAAGCACTACCAGGAGTGACTAGAAATAATGGTCACAAGCTGGCAGAGGGTAGATTTAGGCCAGACATCAGGAGCCACTACTTCACGGTCAGGGCAGCTAGGGTCTGGAACCAACTTCCAAGAGAAGTTGTGCTGGCTCCTACCCTGGGGGTCTTCAAAAGGAGGCTAGATGTACACCTTGCCAGGGTCATTTGACCCCAGCATTTATTCCTGCCCAGGGCAGGGGGTCGGATTTGATGATCTGCTCAGGTCCCTTTCGACCCAGCCAACTATGAAATAGAGAACGTTATTACTCTTGACCAAAATCTATGTGGTGGTACCATGACTGGGGGTGCACACGTGTGTGGGGGAGCAGCTTGGCCCCCCTGGAAATACACCTCCCTCCTCACGATCCCAGGCTCATTTGGGGCAGGAAAGGGGGGTTGCCAAGTGCTGGGGCAGGGCTGTGTGGCTGAGTGCACCAGGACTCCCCCAAATCTCTGCAGCTTTGTAACCCTACCCTGACTACCCTTCCACCCCACCCCACATCCCAAATAAGCCCGGGACTCACTATCCTATGTCCATAGCAAGGAAGTAAAACTGACAAAGGCTTTCTGCTCCCCCATCCCTGAGGACTGTAGTCTGGGTAGGCAAGATGCTTGGACAGTACTGTTCTGGCTGCATCCCAGAGCAGTCTGTTGCCTTGTATGGGTTTGGGGGGGCGGCGGTGAAGAGCTGCATTGTACAGGATGCTTGGAGGACTGACCAGACACTAGGCACAGAATGCTCTGTGTCTGCACAAAACATTGAACCATCTCACAGAGGTCTGGTTCAAAATAGTACTTGATTTCTCTAATGTACTTTTGAAGCGTTCCAGATCGTTTACATCATTCTTAAGTGGCACGTGCATCTTGGAGTTGAGCGTGTATTTGGAGCATTCTAAACATTGCATCTGTCCATAACAAAAAGTCCTTCTTCAAGTATGTAGGTAGCAAGAAGAAGTCTCGGGGTAACATTGGACCCTTACGGGGAAGGGCAGGGCACTTGGTGACGGACACATGAGAGAAGGCAGAACTCTTCAACAAGTTCTTTGCCTCCGCATTCCTGTCCGCTGACAATGGGGCGCTCTCGGGTGACAGTGTAGAGAGGCCCGGGAAGGATGCGAGTCCCCCGACTGTTAGTTCAGACCTAGTTAAGGATTACCTGGAGGGCTTAGATGTGTCCAGGTCAGCGGGCCTGGATGACCTTCATCCGCGGGTGCTGAGGGAATTGGCTGGTGTCATTGGCGAAGCCATTGGCACGGCTGTTCAAGGACTCCTGGTGCTTGGGCCAAGTCCCTGAGGACTGGAAAAGGGCCAATGTGATCCCTATTTTCAAGAAGGGGAGGAAGGAAGAGCCTGGCAACTACAGGCCAGTCAGCCTCACTTCTATCCTGGGGAAGGTCTTTGAAAAAATTATCAAGGGCCACATTTGTGAGAGCCCTGCAGAGGAAGTGATGTTGAGGGGTAACTAACACGGGTTCATGGCAGGCCTATCCTGCCTGACTAACCTGGTCTCTTTCTATGAACAGGTAACAAAAAGCTTAGATGTGAAGGAGGAAGTCGATGTCATCTTCTTCAACTTCCAGAAGGCTTTCGACACAGCGTCCCACCCAATTCTGGTGGGCAAGCTGAGGGACTGTGGCATCGATGAACGCACAGTAACATGGGTGGCAAACTGGCTCCAGGGGCGCACCCAGAGGGTGGTGGTGGACGGGTCGATGTCAGCCTGGGAGGGTGTAGGCAGCGGAGTCCCCCAAGGCTCGGTCCTTGGGCTGGTGCTGTTCAACATCTTCATTAGGGACCTGGACGAGGGTGTGGAGAGCACCCTGTTCAAGTTCGCTGATGACACCAAGCTGTGGGGTAAAGTGAATACACCGGCAGGCAGAGACCGCATCCAGGCAGACCTGGATAGGTTAGAGAAATGGGTGGATCTGAACAGATTGCGGTTCAACAAGGACAAGTGCAGGGTGCTGCACCTGGGGAGAGGGAACCAGCATTATGGTTATAGGTTAGGAGCTGAACCTCTCAGCAGCACAGAGGCAGAGAGGGATCTTGGAGTCAGGATTGACTCCAGGATGAATATGAGTCGCCAATGCGACAAAGCAATAGGCAGAGCCAACCGCACCTTGTCATGCATCAACAGGGGCATCACTAACAGGTCCAGAGAGGTCTTGCTCCCCCTCTATGAGGAGCTGGTCAGGCCGCAGCTGGAGTCCTGTGTCCAGTTCTGGGTGCTGCACTTAAGAGGGACGTGGAGAACCTGGAGAGGGTCCAGAGGAGGCCACTCATATGGTTGGGGCCTCCGTGGCCAGCCCTATGAGGACAGGCTGAGGGACCTGGATCTCTTCAGTCTCCGCAAGAGGAGACTGAGGGGGGATCTTGCGGCTGCCTACAACTTTCTCAGGGGCCACCAGCAGGGACTCGGGGAAAGTCTGTTCACCAGGGCCCCCCCTGGAGTCACCAGGAACAATGGCCACAAGCTGAGGGAGGGTAGGTTTTGGTTAGATATTAGGAAGAACTACTTCACGGTAAGGGTGGCCAGAGCCTGGAATAGGCTTCCCAGAGAGGTGGTGCTCTCACCTTCCCTGGAGATCGTCAAGAGGAGACTGGATAGGCACCTGGCTGGGGTCTTATGACCCCTGCCACCCCCAGTGCTCCTTCCTGCCCATGGCAGGGGGTTGGACTCAATGATCTGTCTAGGTCCCTTTCCACTCATTGATTCTGTGATTCTATGAAACCCATAATGATGAGCTGCTTCCACAAGTCACGAGCTTTTGTAGGCAACAATTTACTTCGTCAGATGCTCCAAGTCAGCTGTTGCTTACAAAAGCACATACATCTCTGAACCCGTTGTCTTTTAAGGTGCCACCCCATTCTGCCTTCTGAGTTATGTGAAATATATCCCCAGAGATTTGAGGGATTGCCTTATTTAAATACAGTTATGCAAGATGCTCTTTTAAAAACCTATATGACATGCAAAATCTATTTGACTGCCTTCAAAGTGTAGACAGATGATATTTAACATTGAATTGTTCTATACACAAAATATATTTGTGCTCATAATAATATCACAAGGTACTGGAACGTCTGAATATTTTACTAGCTGCCTGTCTTTACTTACATCTCTCAACCCATAAAGGCTACATTTACTACTCTTTGGTTTTGAATGTTTGCTTGCTTTTTGCCTTTGTCACACAAGGAAAAATACTAGTTTGGGAACTCATTGTGCTTGAAGAACATAAAGAGATGTCCCAATCAATATTTTGCTCGTTCACAGTCATTAAACATTTTATGTTTGTTGTCCTCATAGTTGTCAATTGTTTATGTGCCAAATAAAGCATGTTTTGCCTGTCAGATATTCAAGTTAGGTTTGAATGGTGTGTGTTACCAACTGGTCCTGACTGCTTTAAACTTGTGTAGTAATATGAGATTCTTTATTATATCTAGTACACATCCACGTGTTCCTGAACTCAATGTTTGTGTGTATGTGGGTGTTCATATTATTTGTAAAAATAACAAGATCAAAATAGTTTGATACTAAATAAAAGGCACATGTCAGCGCATGGTCATGTTCTAAGAGGTATTTTAATTAGGTGTTAGTAAGCATTGCAAAGAACAAATGACATAGACACAGTCAAGAAAGAGTTTCAGTTAGAATATGATGCCAACCCTAATTTATTCTTTCTTTGTATAAACATCTGAACTGATGAATGACAACTGAACTGATGAATGTGAGCTGCTTACATCTGGAAATTGTGCCACTTAACATGTTAAACGCTCATTTAAGGCATATTCTCATATTACAGTTATGTGTAACGTTCAGTAGACTGTCACTCACTGAGAATAATTAGAAGGATAAATGTGGGCCATACAATACCTGTTATCTTGAGCATATTTTTTTAATAGTCCATTTGTCCACAACACTTTACATTATCCTTTTGTGGTCCTTTAAGTCTGTGCACTGCAGGCCAGTATTTTACGTCTATTGTGTCATGTGCTATGCTTAACACTGCATTGGCCAATATTCACTTTCAAAACTGCATTTAACCATGTTACTAGACAAATTGGTGTCTTTATTAATGTAGTTCAATCTATGGAAAAATTGGTGCCACAAATGGATAACATCTTCATAAAATGCCCTACTGACTTCTTATATAAATCATAATTTATCAGCTTAACAGAATGGAAGCCATAAACTGAAAAATGTGATGAACTGATTGTTTTCATCAAAGTGTAAGTATTACCTATGAAGGTTACTTACCAAATCCAATTTTAGCTGTTCAGAGTGGCCTGGGATTTATGCATATCACAACAAAATGTGATCTGAAGCAAATTTATAGCATGTGGAAGCTACTGTGCAGTAGCCAAAGAAACATAATGTGGTGCCCTGTTAAAATACAATAATAGAGGACCATTTAAAACTATTCCTGGATGCTTCTACTGTATGTTTTGGTTTTCCATGTTCCAATTTGCATTGCAAAAATATCAGTAATAAGTTACTTGACGTTTTTATAATGCCATGCCTCCTACATTAAGTACTGTTCTTTTCAGGTTTGCTTCAGATAAAACAGGTCCATACCCAGTAGATTTAAGATATTCAGGCCCAGACCACTCATTCACTGCTCCATTTTCATGTGTGTTCCTGATATTATCAGTAAGCACGCCGTGGTAGCTTCACCTGCTCTTAATTCCTCTGAGTAAATGAAGCAAAAGGAAGTATTTGGATTGGATGAGAAATGGCACTTAGATAATATGCTCCTGTTCTTTTCTCAGTGTTGTCTTTAATTTTCCATTTGCTAATAGCTAGTCTTGTAGGCTAACAATCTTGCAAAGAGGAATCCTGTTAAGAAGTGGAATGTTAAAATAAACAAGAGTTCAGAAGCTATAAACCTATCCTTGCTCAAACAAATTACATGTCAACATCAGCAGTGTCTATCTTCTGTGGTGTGTGCATGCAGCACCTTCTGCGGTACAAGTCAGAAGAATGCTGGAATGCTTCAAACATTTCTGATTGAACTGTCTGACCCATCTGCTTCAGAAATTTGAGACAGAAATGTGTGACATGCAAAAGGTTGCATTTTCAGTATTGGCCTAACTCTCTTTCCTATCAAGGATAGGAGGAAAAGCTCCTATTAGGGCTATGCTGAGGGTCTCTGACAATCCCACCCTTTGCCTTGGAATTGCTTTGGGATTTGAGGAAAAATAAGCCATTTTGTTCCATTTGTATGGTTTCCCATTGCTTTCCAATTTGGCTTCCTTCAATGTGGTAAGGGTAACAGAAACAAACGTAGTACTTTGTCTCACATTCTGTGCATTGAAAAAGGGCTCGGGAGGTTTGGCAAGGGATCCGTTAACTGGCAAGGCCTACGGTGAGGCTAAACATCATGATTCTGACTATCAAATAGTCTAAAAAATTAGGTGCCTCCTATGCACAGCAAAAGTACTGTGATTTCTATTCTATGTAAACCCACTCACAGTTATGGTGGATTCTTTATTAGATCTCAAATCATCTGGAGCGTCCCTGACCAGAAGGGTACAGATCTACTACTTCTCTCCCTGACATGTAAAACATGATCTTTATATAATTGCAACCCCCTTAACCTGACCTTGGGGCTCTGTCTGGACAGGCCTTGGAAATGGTCAAGCCACCGATACAGGGGCTTAAAAACAGTGATAAGAGAAGGTGCCCCCAGGAGCAGAGCACCTGAAATGGTTATACTGCTGGTGGTCGTGGCACTCGAAGACAAAGACACATCTGCAGTTTGTGGGTTAGGAAGCCGGACCAAGAGCAAGTTTCATAGGGCAGTAGAACCTGTTGCGGACAGTGAAATAATGTTGAACAGATCTTTGTGCATGAGAGTTTGTGGGAGTTTCCTGTCTGCTAAACAGGTTTTTCCTGCAAAGGGAACAGTCTGACCCCTTCCTACAACTGTCTCCCTTTCTCTTCAACTTCCACATACAGGAGATATAAATACTGTTAAACAGATACAACTGGAGTTTGTGACATGAAGATGAATATTCAGTAGTATCTATGTGACAATACCTGGCCTCAAGACTTTATGAGGCCAGGCATTGCCACATACACAATACTGCTTAGCTACAGTTTGCTTAATCTGTGAACTGCAAGGGTTTAAGATTTGCATGTAGCTACCCTGACTTTATATTTGGAAGCAACACATTTAAAAACGCAAGGGATTGTTCTTCAGTAAAAGGGGACATAATCACCCAGAGGTAAGTATGCAAAAAGGTACAGGCCTCGTGACACAGAGGGTTGAGCCACTTGGCCCCAGGAAGGAACTGCCGTGGCCAGTAGGCCAGAAGTGCCCTCTCACTGGCAATTAGGTACCTTGGTGTGGACTCTGGGGAGGCTTCTCCCTCCAAGCACAATTCTTAAGTGCTGGAGTCAGGGGTTATGCCCTTTCCATCACAGACCAAGCTGACATATGAGTTTACATCTACACAGCAGATTTAACCTTTCATTATTCTGTAAAATGAACCTGTGGAGGGGAAGTCAGATCAAAAACCTCATTTCTGTTGACAAAATCAGAATTAGCAGTAAAACTGAAAGGAGACTTATTCACTGGTCTGGTATTAGTAGGGATCTACTTTATTTGTGATTTCATGTTTTTCACAGAAACCACTAAAAAAAATGGTTTCTGCCAACCCCGTGAAAACAGCAATCCCTGCAATTTTTGCATGGATTCGCCGAGGAAAGCAAACACTTAGTAGAGCACAAAGGGGCGTGCAGCGATCCCTGCAGTCAGAGCATGTGGTTTCACCGAAAGAGCTAGTGAAAGGCTGAGCCAGTGACACAGCCTCAGTAAAGGTGCCAGGAAGAGAAGCAAAAAGGTTTTGACACCATCTTTCAAACAGTCAGAGGCAGTGTGGGCAATAGTGTCTGCAGGTGATGAATAAAAGGAGTGCCAGTAAAGCTAAGAGGATTTTGGCTATGGATTGTGTAAGGCACTACCCTATAGGAACCTTGCATGCAGGTGGTGGAAAATTGTTTTGTTCATCGTGCAATGTGACTCTGAATGGTGATCAATGCTGTTTTTCCTCACCACGTCAAGTGGCAGAATTGCATGTGAAGTGAAAGGCTGCTGCTGGGGCTGACAGAGCTAGAGACAAGTGACCTCAATGTTTAAAAGGGCCACTGAAAGCAGTGTGACAAGAAGTCTACTACAGACCTCCCACCCAAAGTCAAGAGCTTGACCAGGAGTTTGCCCGGAAACTGGCTGAGGCTGCATGCTCCAGGACAACGGTTGTCATGGATGACTTCAATTACCCACACATTTCGTGGGAGAATCACTCAGCAAAATCCGAGCAGTCGCAAAGCTTCCTATCATGTGTGGATGACCTCTACCTGACTCAAGAAGTCTACAGGCCAACGAGCGGTAAAGCACTGCTCGACCTGGTACAGGCTACTGGGGACGACCTAATCGGTAACCTAATGATCGATGGGAAGCTGGGTGACAGCATCCACGAGCTGATCACCTTCACCATCTGCCATAAAGCTGGCAAGTCAATCAACAACACGGAAGTCCTTGACTTCAGGAAAGCAGACTTTGACAAGCTCAGGAGGCTTGTCAATGAGGCCCTAAGGGACCACGACCAGGGGGAGGGGAGTTCAAAAAGAGTGGTTGCTCCTCAAGGGAGCAATCCTCAATGCACAAGCTAATTCTATTTCATCTCGGAGTAAAGGCAGCAAGACAGCACAGCAGCCCCCCTGGCTCTCCAGGGACCTAACAGACCTCCTGAGGCTAAAAAGAAAAGCCTACAAAGGATGGAGGACGGGATTAATCTCCAAGGAGGATTATTCTGCACTGGTCTGGTCCTGCAGGGAGCATACCAGGAAAGCCAAAGCTGCAACTGAACTCCAACTAGCTTCGAGCAACAAGGACAATAAAAAGTCCTTTTTCAGATACGTGGGGAGCCGGAGGAAAAGCAAGGGCAACATTGGACCCCTGCTGAACCAGATGGGCAACTGACACCCAGGAAAAAGCCAACCTATTCAATGGGTACTTTGTGTCGGTCTTTCATCAGTCCCATGGGACGCCCATGACCACTACGGGACAGGGAGGTCCCGGTGAGGGAGATCCCCTGTCCTCCATTAATGCTGACCTTGTGAAGGAACACCTTGAGAAGCTGGATACCTTCAAGTCAGCTGGCCCTGACAACCTGCACCCCAGGGTACTCAAGGAGCTGGCGAGCATCATAGCCTGGCCTCTGGCATGGATCTTTGGGACCTCCTGGCGCTCTGGTGTAGTGCCTGAAGACTGGAAGAAGGCCAATGTGGTGCTGATCTTCAAGAAAGGGAGGAAAGTGGATCTGGCTAACTATAGGCCCATCAGCCTGACTTCTATCCTGGGGAAGATCTTAGAAAAGTTCATTAAAGAGACCATCCTTAATGGACTGGCTGATACCAACATCCTGAGGGATCGCCAACATGGGTTTGTTGCAGGTAGGTCTTGCTTAACCAATCTCATTTCCTTCTATGACCAGGTGACCTGTCACATGGACAAGGGAGAAGAGACTGATGTCATATATCTTGACTTCAAAAAATCCTTCAATCTGGTATCCCATGATCACCTCTTGGTGAAACTGGCCAGTTGTGGCCTTGGGTCCACCACAATCTGCTGGCTGGGAAATTGACTCTGCGGTCGGACCCAGAGGGTAGTAATTGATGGCAGTCGCTCATCGTGGTGCCCTGTGACCAGTGGGGTCCCGCAAGGCTCCGTCCTTGGGCCCATATTGTTCAACATCTTCATTAATGATGTGGACATTGGAGTCAGGAGTGGACTGGCCAAGTTCGCCGATGACACCAAACTTTGGGGCAAAGCATCCATGCCAGAAGACAGGAGGGCGATCCAGGCTGATCTGGACAGGCTCAGCAAATGGGCAGGTGAGAACCTGATGGTGTTTAACACCAAAAATGCAAGGTTCTCCACCTTGGGAGGAAAAACCTGAGGCAACCCTATAGGCTCAGCAGTGCTACACTGGCTAGCACTACAGAAGAGAGAGACTTGGGGGTCATCATTGACCACAAGATGAACATGAGCCTGCAATGCGATGTTGCAGCTAGTAAAGTAACCAAAACGCTGGCTTGCATCCATAGATGCTTCTCAAGCAAATCCCGGGACGTCATTCCCCCCTTGTGCTTGGCCTTGGTGAGGCCGCAGCTGGAGTACTGTGTCCAATTTTGGGCTCCACAATTCAAAAAGGATGTGGAGAAGCTTGAGAGAGTCCAGAGGAGAGCCACACGCATGATCAGAGGTCAGGAAAACAGATCTTACGATGACAGGCTGAGAGTCATGGGGCTCTTTAGCCTGGAAAAGCGCAGGCTCAGGGGTGATCTGATGGCCACCTATAAGTTTATCAGGGGTGACCACCAGTATCTGGGGGAACGTTTGTTCACCAGAACGCCCCAAGGGATGACTAGGTCTAACGGTCATAAACTACTGTAAGACCGTTTGAGGCTGGACATAAGGAAGAATTTCTTTACTGTCCGAGCCCCCAAGGTCTGGAACAGCCTGCCATCGGAGGTGGTTCAAACACCTACATTGAACACCTTCAAGAGTAAATTGGATGCTTATCTTGCTGGGATCCTACGACCCCAGCTGACTTCCTGCCCTTTGGGCAGAGGGCTGGACTCATTGATCTTCTGAGGTCCCTTCCAGCCCTAATGTCTATGAAATCTATGAAGAGAGGTTACATCTATGCTAGTCGAGCTATTCATGGCCGTGAACATCCCTCTGCAGAAAATTAACAACTCTAAATGAAGGGAGTACTTGAAGGAGAACATGCTGAATGGTGGATGTTTTCCATGTGCAAACAAGCTTCACTGAGATTATCTAATGGCCATGATTGTTTTGCTTGTACAATCTACAAAAGCTGCCTTGGCTATCTCAGTTGTAGCAGTTGAAACCACAAACCCTCAAGATAACTAGGTCCTGCATATTTTATTTGTGCCTGGGAGTGGGACAGACTGCAACCTGCCTGTTTTTCAAGTAGAGTCAGTTCACCTTGCGTCTGTCAATTTTTCTATCATAGGGCAAGCTGTAGTGAAAGCTGTTGTAAGCTACAGTTTAGATTTTAATGAGATCTCAGCATTTCTGTCTGACGGTGCCTTGTATATGTGCAAAGCTTTCCCTGATGTGCTGCAAGAGATAGCCAGTGCAATTCATGTCACCTACAACACACATTCTGTCTTCAGTAAGCCACATCTGGCACGCACAGTTCCCTGATGTGGATAGCCTGATTTCCTCTTTTAACAAAGCTTTCAAATATTGTCTAGGTTGTAAGCTCTAGTACAGGGAGTCCAGTACTGTTCCACTTCCACCACAGCCAATACTTACAAGGTGGAATTCGTGGTTTAATGTGGTTTGTTACCAGACTGGAAATATGAGGTACTACCAGCAATTTTTGAGTAAGGAGCTGGTAATCACACCCAACACACAGTGCATGCTTAACCTACGTGATCTCTTAAGATGGGGCAATATTGAAGGGCAGGTGATGTTTGGGTTGAAAATGTGATTCAGTTTATGGAGCATCTTATGTGGTTTGAAGGCTGCAACCCACCACGTGTACAACAAGCAGATGGATATGATAAATTGGGTTGAAGACAGGGCATCTCAATAGCTTTCAAACTGTCAGTGTGAAAACCAGCAGAGGCAAGAACTGTTCCAGGCAATAGTTGCAAGGTTGACTGAGTACTACAAGTACAATCCATCACACCCCCCATGATTTAGAACAACCAGCTACCTCCTTCCTTAGTGCTGTTCTCATTTTGGACCCCAACCTAGAGCCTGTTTTGAGTTGTGACCCTCAGCTAGTGCAATCAGTCCCTGGATGGGGGAAAGAGCACGAAAATGAACATGCTGCTTACATAAAGTTTGTCAAAGAGTGCCAGATACCTGCAACCTCCTACCCTGGGGGTCTTTAAGAAGGGGCTTGATGCCTACCTACCTGGCTGGAGTCATCTGAGCCCAGTTTTTCTCATCCTCAGGCTGGGGGTCAGACTTGAAGCTCTACAAGGTCCCTTCCGACCCGACTGCTATGATTCTATGAGCTGTGTTTTGGGAGTCTGGACACAGAGCATGTGATCTCAACATATGGATGAGTGTTCACATTGCAGACAGAGGATGTCAGCTGCAACTGCCAGTGGATCCTGCATGCTAGCGTTTAACAAGTAGTATGACGAATTCTTTCTGTGGAGGGAAGCATTATTTAGCCTGATGTGGATCAATAGCGCATCCAAAATCCTTGGCTTTGGGGGAAAGAGCTGCTGTACAACATTTGGCATTCAGATGTATTGAGCTGCAGAGTTAATGAGTGATTAATTTTATTCATAAAAATGTTAATTGATCATTGTGAGATCTTCTTAACATTCAGCACTCTGAGTACCTTTTAGCTTTTCTTCACCTGTGCTTACATAAGTATTTAATATTTTCAAACATTCAGCTACTACCAATATTGCTTGTGATTAAACATACATTTCCTAAAATTGTTTCCTAAACTTCTTGTAGAACTCCAGTAAAAAAAGTTAAGATGCTATTAGTTTCAATTCAGATTGTGTGTTATTTTTCTAAGGTATTTTAATGCAGATTTAATTGATTGCTTAGAAGAATGCATAAATTTGTTTTTGTGGGTTTTCTGTGTAGTTATGTTGCAGTTTTGGCCCCTTAGCCAATCAGTGGTGAAGGGCAGGACTGCCAGGGCCCCACAGCCAATCAGCAGGATGTGAAGGGGAGGGATCATTTTGAAAAGAGCACAAAAATGGCATGGGCTGCCATGAGCGGCCTGCAATTTTTTCCGTCACCTCAGCAGGAATTAAGTAGATCCCTAGGTATTAGTAGAGTAGTAGTACTCCACACTGGGAAGAGTCAAGATTTGACATTCAAGTCCAATTGGATTCCAACCCTGATTCAGCTTAACTTGAATGCAAACACCAGGCTGATATCAAATGCAGATTTGACCCTTGTACCTCTTCTCATCCCTGGTCAAAAGTGAGAATTAATTTTATGGTCTCATCTCTTCTTGCAGGGGGGACATCTATCTATGTTTCAGATTTATGTTCCCAGTTCAGCAGAATTCAACATTTATACTAATGAAGTACCCAGAACTAAGGTGGCAGACATGCTATAGTTAGAGATGGAAGTTCATGGGCTGAACTTTGTGTAAAAATGTATCTAGTATTGGCTATTGGTGTAACTGTAGTGAAATGATTAAAACTAATGTTAAAAGGTTAACTTTAAACTTGCAGACATAGAGTGGGCACAAATTTCAAATGCTCATGTCTGTCTTAGACACTGTGCAATGGCAGCACATAGGTTAGCTAAGAAATCCCCTAGATCTAGGGTGCTCAACTTCTGGCCCATGGGCTGGATCTGGCTTGCAACACCATGGTCTAGTCTGCAGGGCTCCTCAAGGGTCCAGACATTTGGTGGTGGGGGTGCAATGGCAATTAATGCTGCCTCTGCTCTTCCACCTTCCAATTTCCAAGCCCTGCAGGCCAGATGACATGACCCTGTGCACTAGATTCAGTGGCATGAGTAGGGCTAGGGCCAGGTCTGGGACTGTGGGCCTGGTTCAGTGAGTGTGGTGCCATGACAGCAAGCCTGATCCAGTACAGGCTGGTTTGGGGAAGTGGGTCTGATCTAGTGCTAGAGCTGGGGCAGTGGGTCCAATATAGTGTGTATGGGACTGAGGCAGTGGGTTTGATCCAATGTGCACAGGGTCAGGGCCAGGACAGTGGGCCCAATCCAGAGCACATGGGGTCAAAAGATTGGACACTACTGCCCTGCATGATTTATGGATATAGGAATATGCCACTAACAGGGACTTTGAATCCAGTACCCTGCTATTATAGGCAAGGACATTGTAAAAACCCTCCCATCATATAATCCCTTTCATACCAATGTGATCATGTTCTAATGTTGTTCTTTCACTTAAATAGCTCTTCTATGTCCCTGGTGCTTACCCTCCATCAGTGTATTTAAAAATCACAATCATATTCCCTTTTGGCCTCTCCTTTGCCAGACTAAGTGCTTTTTTCCTTAGGTGTCATCCAACAGAGATATTGCTATAAAACTGAAATCCAAAAGTTTGAACTCTGGGGTGGACCAAGCCTGTGGTCTGGCAGGTTTATCTTACCTTCAGTTTGTTGACACTGACTTGTCTTATTCTTAACACTTAACAATAGATAGTCAGACCAAGCTTAAGTAAATCTTAAATATGTATTAAGTCAGTGAGCAGTAGAATACTGAAACTGTCTTGGGGGTAAAATAGCATACAATATCTGAGATTCAATACATAAAATATATTCCCAGCCTGTCTGTTTTTCATTCCTACATGTACAGCATCAAAATACAATGGTAATCATTAATTCAATATTTCTTCTGTATGCCATAGAGAAAAAAGAATCTAATCATATGATGTCATGTCAATAGAAATAAAGATTTCACTCATATAAATGCTATCACAACATTGAATGAGCAGAGAGATGCACTGTAATGAAATAGAATAAGAAAAAACAGTATCTCCACAGACAAATGCATATACCTTGTGATGTATGTTGTAAAATTAGCTACTTTTATGCAGTCTGCGTGTAGAGTTGTAGTATCTGACTTTGTAAGATACCCATATAATTGATAGAGCAAGGCAGAGCCTTTTGGTTGTGATTGATATACAAGATTTAAACCCATCTCTAAGGTGAAATAGCAGTATATTTTCTATTCTAGAGTATTAATTCATAGTATGATGGGTAAAATATATGAAGTGTTACTTTTTTGTACTAGTATTCTTATTTTCATGATTTGTAGAGAAAATAGTGCACCAGGGCAAGTCAATAGACTGTATTTAAATATGAGGGAACATAGAGTGTGGTTCTTCCTAACTAGATATAGCCTGATAGATATGACATACCCATCTAATTGTTAGAGATGCCCAAGACTAATCACATTAGGCTCTTGTGAACCTTTTTGTTTTTTGCTTTACACTACAAGGCCATGATTTGGTCTTACATTAATGTAATTTAGGAATAGCTACTGTTGTGTCAATGGGGTTATACCAGTGCAAAAGGGGAGCCTGGAGATTTTTCTCTGTGTTTAGGGTATGAATGAACTCTGAAAAATCAAAACATGCCTAAAACCATTGTGTTTCATGTAGCCTCTGTACAAGCACGATAAGGTTTCAGCACAGAACTTTTAAATAAGTTCATATTCACTTACCACTGACCCATTTTTACTTGAAAACTTTTGGGAAACCAGAGGTGAGGTAAGCTTGTAACAGAATAGAAAATGAGCAAGAAGTTTGGGTTTTTGTAACCTGCACTTACTATGGTTCTAGGGGTTGATTAATTAGACCAGGCCACTGCCTGAGATCTTTACTAAGCCATGTCCCCTTGGAAGATGGAGCTATACCTGAGTAAGGACTACTGAATATGTAAGGACTACATATTCGTACATTGTTGGCCACCTTCATCCTGTATTGTGATTAACACAAAGACCAGCAGAGTTACATGACCTAGCCAGATTTCATATGCACAAGGACCAGGTAGAGAACTGTCTCATCTCACAGTGACCTCATAAATCCATCCTAATAGCAAAACCTAGTACTCTTCCCAATAATGCACAAGGTGACAGCATCCTGAAGGTTTTGTACATGCGTGGTAGCTCTCCATAGCAGCATCTGATTTGAATGCCTTGAGACTACGCAGAGAAGAAAGGTGCTGCAGTAACCTCAGGAGCTTCTAAAGATCAGGAGAGAGTAGAGGAGCTCTTGGAGAGAATTTGAAAGAGGTCTGCATTCCTAACTATCTAGAGTTTACCCAGCCCTTAATGTCATGTAGTACAGTTCAATACAGGATATGGGCTATCATTAGGGGTATCCTATCAATGATCCATTTTACTGAAAATTATACAAACTGAGGGTACCTACACCTACCTTGTCACTGTACTTATAGTAACTGATTCTCCCCTCAAACCTGCTATGGATACTGAACAGCTTGAATAAATAATAGCTCAAGCTAGTCCTGGCCTGTTTCTTCTTGTTTCAATTATTGCACTAATAAGCTTAGTTTCTACATTTTTTCTTATGTGTTTATCACTGATCTTTCTCCTGCCCAGCCTGGCACTTGTGCATGTGTAAAATTAACATGCATGGTAGGAGTTAGTCATGCTCCTTTTCCATAATAGAGAAGAAAAATAAAATGCCCTGCGGATTTATTAACATTCGTCTTGATTACACAGTGTGCGCCAGCTGGTTTGATTTCTCTTTTCATATTTATGTTTGGTCTTTTGAGTCAACAGAGTAATTAATACATGTCTTTATAGAGATGTCGTCAGTGATGACAGTGTTGTATGCTATCTTCCCTTCAAAGGGGGGTAGTGGGCAGCTTAGTCAGAGTGATTAGCCATTTTAAGAACGGGAAGCCCTGCCCTGATTAAAAGACATCATAAAGGGAGAGAATCCTTCAAAGTAACTACAGTCATTTGGTTCAGTAATAAATATTATGGTACATGGCTCTTGCAAACTCAGTGGGAGTTGAAAACTTTGTGAGATATACAAAGTTCCACTCTTCATACAGAACATTCCTCTTGAGAGATGATTATTATTTATATTAAATATAGCAATGTGTAGAGGAGCCAGCTGAGAGTGGGCCCCATTATGCTAAAGTATTGTGCAAACACAGAGTACCAGGCCGTCCTTGACATGAAGCGTTCACAGTATAAATAGACAAGACAAAAGAAGTGGGGGAGGGCAAGTGGAAATGCTTTGTCTATAGTCACAGAGTAGGTCTGTGGCAGAACAGGAAGAGAACTCCCCTTTCTTCAGTCCCAAGCTAGTGCACTAGGCATTGTCTTTCTCTGGAGCCCAAACCAAGTTACAAACTATTCTTCAGCTGTTTATGCAGCATACGCTCCATCCATGACTGCAGTTCATCCATTCAGAAGGGAAATGTGGTATTTTAGGTCCAACAGCACATGGTGGTTTAGAGTTAGGCCAAGACTTGAACATTTTGTTCAGTTGACATTCAAAAGGTGTTAGTTCCTCACAAGTAGCAATCTAAATGACTGGTTCAGCAAGGTGTAAGTGTTCCCACCCCCATTTTTCAGCATGAGGCTGCTAATACACGAGTCAGCTGGAACGTGGTAATGACCAAACTCCAGCAGACTCAATTAATCGAGTCTGCTTCAACGCACTGTGATACAACATGTCAGATCAGCCTCACTGCATGTGTATAGGTGCCCTTCAGCTCTATCCTCTGTGCCAGTAACACTGCCAGCAGGTGTGGCCGAACAAGGATCAGGTGCCGGTGCTCAGACTTGGGAGAACGCTTCTCTCCGAACACTTGTTTCCAGAGGTGCCCAGAGAGTTTGGAATCAGAAATCTTCCACTGGCACTTTTGCTATGGATGCAACAAGGTAGGAGGTAAGAGTGTCACAGGGTACTAAGGTGCCTGCTCTTTTAAGAGGAGAGGCTGCCTAAGAAGAGGGCCCTAAAAGCCAGGGGAAGGAGCCTCCAGGGAAGAATTGCCCAGAGATGCTGTGGCTGCCTGATACGTTGCACATAGGCCTAATGGGGTTCCAGGAGCTCACCAGGCATCCTGGCTTACAAGGCACTTAGTGCTGGGGAGCAAGCTTGACTCTTTTAAAGGGACAGAGCACACCCTGAACTGCTGGTGTTATGTTATAGCCCAGGGGCTTATATTTTGGTTGCTGTTTATATACCAGGCTGAGGCTACTGGGGAAGGAGGAGACCTCACTGGGGGCCCACTCCAGTGTGGGGACCCCAGCACCATGGGGCACAGTGACAAAGGGGGTGAGCAGATCCCAGTGCCAGTGTGGGTGCGCTGACAAAGGGGGCAGAGAGCCCAGTGCTGGGGGTTATGGAGAGCCCAGTGCCAGGGGCCACAGAGACAGGGCTGCAGAGAGCCCAGCAGTGACAGGAGGCTGAGCTATGGCAAGACCCCAGAGAGGCAATGGTTAAATACCATCTGCCACACATCTAGCCCATAAGGCTGAGGGTGCCCTGTGAGGCAACCATTCTGTGCAGGACCCAAAAGGGGTCCAAAAACCCACAGGATTCAGTGGGGTCCATGATGAACATGTCCAAACAAATTCGTGGGCAGCCTCCCTATTCATGATAATTACCAACAAGACGCGGTAGGCGAGGAAAAGGGTGCCCATTGGGAAAGACTGGTGTGGTCATGGAGCCCTAGGGGTGTCATAGCCATCCCTGGGGACCCCTTCCTCTGCCAAAGAGCTAGCCTAAGGATCAGAGAAGACAAAATGTTTTACACTGCATCACTGTCACCAAATTTATGTAGCTTGTTCTCATCCTTATGGAAGGCCATATTCTGATTTCCTTTACATCAAAATATATCTACTATAATTCTGTTGCAATGAATGGAGTTACTTTAGACTGTAGTGGTGTAAATAAAATCAGACTATGGCCCTTGGTAGCTAGCCTTTGCATAGCTTGCCATAGTGAATGAATTTCAGAGAGTGAATCACCATGAAAATTGAGTAAAATGAATAGGTTGGCTAGAGTCAGCAAGCAGGTTTCTTCCTCTACACTCCCATAGACAGAAATTCACAGATTTCTGGTGTGCAAATAAGCTTGGCTTATTTTGATTATAAAAGAGACTTAAGAGCTTAATAAAAGAAACCAAATTCTCTTAACAAGCATGCAAATGTGAAACCTCATAATTTGCTGTCATGTATAATAAATAAAATAAGGCTCCAAACATAACATTAAAGACAAAGTCCTCATCAAATTGGTGTTGTGGTACGTAACTGGAATGACTCCACTGACTTCAGTTGGGTTTCTCTGGCTTTACGCACGTATGAACTGGTTTTTGTTGGTACCTTTAAGCTGTAATATTGCCATGACAGACCAGCAGATTTTAAAGGGGCAATTTTAAGTGTCCCCAGAACAGAATTTCTGGTACAAGTCTATGCTGGGTGCATGCAAAAGTTTTGCATTTCCTTAAAAAGCAAGTGGATGGACCGTAGAATGTTTGGATATCCTCATGTCCCTGGGGTCTGTTTACATCTTTCTAGGTCTGATAGTTACAGGATGGATTTGTTACAACTATACAATATTTCAAATGGCAATAATACTCAGACCATCATTTGGTTACTGCAATTCACTATTTACTTCACATAATATTCAAGAGAGATTACTAGTGTTCCACTGCATAGTCAATACAGGGAACACTTCTCAAGGTGGCAAAATCCTCTTAAGAAATTTGCAGTAGTCCACTGTCCAACAGGTCTGTTATAGCATTTGGTATTCATCCCAGCATGCTGTCAAAATCTCAAGCTGACAAGGGTAGTTATTAAGCAAGTGCAAAGCATGACATTCCAGCCACCCTGGACCATATTCTTCACATGCTGATGAGCTGAAACTGCAGCCCAGAGTGCAAAGTTTGCTTATAGTGGTGCAGCACCTCAAATGGGCGATGACATGGCCTCTAGCATGTGCTTCACAAAGGTGGTCTGCCAGTGGAGTTTGAGGCTGGCCTAGGAACAAGTTCTGTTCTGGATTCTGGGTTAATGTTGTAGCCCCCTCATAGTGTATTCTTCCCTTTCAAATATCAGATTGATCTTAAAGTTAGGGAACTATTGATTGGAACTGTTAAACATCAATCTCTGCCCTTATTTGCACCAAAAGACAAGGTGAATGCAGAAAGAAGTTATGAGCAGAGTTCTGTAACTGAAGTCTCTGCTTATTGTCTCTTTTTCTCTGTAACACACATGAACTTATAGATAAGTACATTGTAATAAGGGTGTAACACACAGGAAGGGTAGTAAGAGAATTAACTTCTTGATTCCCTGTCTGTTCTCTGTGGCTGGGGGAAAATTATAAGTATTAATGCCCTTGTCATCTCACAGAGGCCAAAATCTATTAACTCTGCAGTTGCTGCTGGGTTTGTGGGGCAGAGGGAGGGTGGCGTGCAGTGGGGTTGGTGCAGGGAGGAGGCTCTAGGTGAGGAGTAGCTCAGGGGTTCCTGAGTAGGGATTCATGTTTCTGAATCGGGAGTGTCTGTCAATCATACTTCAGCATATGGGTTAACATTGTTTTTATTGAGTTAACATTTTCATGGCTGAGATTAAATTATCAGAGTCCTAAAGCATATTCTTCCCCAGGCTATAAAGCAGGAGTATTAAATTTACTTTGCGCATCAGCCTGGGTCTGGATCACGGGGCTCCTTGAGGGCCAGATTCAGCCTGGGGCACAAGGTGGCTCTGGCCTGGGTCATGCAGTGGCATCTCCAGCCCTGAGGACACAGCAGCAACAGCTACAGCACAGAGGATGACAGGGCCAGTGGCAGAGGAGGTAGGGCAAGCACCATGGTAGTGGCAGTGATGGGCCAAGTGGCCACAGAGTGACCAGGTCTGTATCACTTTCACTTGTCCTATTGTTGATCACAATGTCCCCTGGGGCGCAAGGGCCCTGGATGCTGTGGCAAGTCACTCTCCCAAGCAATACCCCCCAACTTCTGCTTGCCTGCTGGTTGCCTAGCAGGCTGGATAGAGTGGCTCCATGGGCCAGATCCATACATCTGACACTGCTGCTATAAATTTCATAGATTTCATAGACATTAGGGCTGGAAGGGATCTCAGAAGATCATCGTGTCCAGCCCCCTGCCCCAGGGGCAGGAAGTCAGCTGGGGTCAAAGGATCCCAGCGAGATAAACATCATTGACTCTTAAAGGAATCCAGAGTAGGTGCTTGCAGTTTTGTCTGGCAAAGAACATTGGGGGTGTCTTTTGGGGATGATGTTGTGGGGAGTAGGAGGGCGAGGAGGGGCAGGGGACACTCAGGTGAGAGGAATTGAGTTTTCTGAGTTTAGGACAAGGTTTGAGATGGATGAATAGGGAATCCAGAGATGAGGAATCTGTCTGGGAGCTCTGGGGCTTTCTCAGCAGTAAGGACGAAAACATCTGAGCCTCATAGTCAGGGATAACCTGATATTAAGAGAACCAAAGGGGAATCAGGATTGTCATTAGCCAGGTGGGGATGTGTTTTGTCACTGCATCGTGATGAAGTAGGTTGCTCTATGAGCGTTAGGGCTGCTAGGAGCTCTGGTCCAGGTGCTGAGAGGTTGGGATGTTGGATGGGTGGAGCTGGCATTGACAATGTGATAGGAGTTGATGCTGTCCCTACATCTCCCCTTAGCTTTCCCAGGTTTCCTAACTAGCTCCATGCAGTGGCAGGCAGACAGATACACAAGCAGCCCCATACTCCAGTGTTTTGCAGTCCCTTTTGTAAAACCCCAGTTGCAAGGGAGGAGGGTAGCCCTATCATTTAACCAAGACATCAGCCACCACTGACTTTAACACTTATTTCCAGTGATAAAAAATATTTTGTTTTCTTGGGTTAGATTATTAGATCTGATTTAATGGAGATAAATTGCAGCCTGCTGAATAGAAAAGAGCAAAATGCTTCACGTTTATCATCTCTCCATGGTTTCTTGATAAGAAGTAACTTAGAAGCCAACCCTACTCCAGCTTTTGGGCTAATATTGTTTTTAATGGGTGCATCTAAACATGCAATTAAGTTGAAGCAATAAAATCTGGAGCATTTTGAGCTGGAGTAAACTAATCCTGAGCACAGCATCTACCCAAGACAGCAGCAATTTGAACCAGGGTAGAGCAGTTTATGCCAGGGCTGCTCAGCCATGGGCTCCAGATGGCACTATTGGGTGGCAGAGGGGCCGGCTGGGGCACAAGTATGTTGAAACTGCAGAGCAATGTACCTCGGCAGCAGGCAGGAGTCTGGACCCTGACTGGGCTGAGGTTGACTGGGTGCAATTTATGCCCCTGGTCAGAGTTTATACATGCATGTAATCATAGTAAATTACCCTGGTCCCTGACAGTACTATCTTACTGTAGCATTAATTAGTTTATTGTGGCCTAATACCATTGCATATGTAGATGGTGATGCTTTACTCCAATGCTAATTAGTCTGGTCCACAGTTAATCACATGTGTAGATGTGGCCACTGAGTTTAGCATTTTGAAGACTGATTAATAATGTTTCAGAGCCACAAAGCACATTTCCCATAAGCTAGAAATGATACTGGAAGCAGATCATGAGGCAGAGAACACCTGAAATGGTGAAATGAAAGCACTGATTAGACTTGAGCTGCAGTGTGAATGGCACTGGGCTCTGCATTTTAGAGAAGATGTGAAGAAACTGGAGAGGATCCACAGATGAGAAGCAAAGATGATCAGGGGTGTAAATGTGAGTGATATGAGGAAAGATTGAGAGAATTTGCTGTATTCAGTTTTGAGCAATGGGATTGGGGCGGGGGGAGGAGGAGAGGGAGTAGGGCATGACAGTAGTTTTCAAATGTTTGTAAGGCTGCCATGAAGATGAAGAACAATTGTCCTTTCCTGCCAAGGGCAGGGCATGAAGCAATGGATTTACACTGGAGCAGATCAGATTCAGATTAAATTTTCCTCAAAGAAAAGGAAGAAACAAATGCCTTGCTGTCAGGACTGTGGGACGATGGAACGAGCTGTTCAGGGAAGTTGTAGAATCTCTTCACTGGAGGTTTCTAAAAAGAGGCACCTGCCTGGCATTTAGAAATAGCCTATCCTGGGCACATCTACACATGCCGTTAAAATGTGACTGAATATACTCCAGCTTAGTTTGAGTAAACTAATCTCGATATCACTGTCTACACATGCATTTAAGCATAGTTATTTACTGTGCTGCCGGATACCGCTTGTATCCGACAGGACTATGTGACAACATGGTAAATTAATCTACTGCACCCTAATTGCTACGCACTTGTAGATGCAAATTAGTCTGCTGCTCAGTAAAGCACCTCATGTAGAGGCACCTCTGTGTCTGCTGGGGGTTGATTTAAGTAACTTTTGAGACCTCTTCCAATGGTGTGATCTGAAATCAGATTTAAGCTACAATTGAATGCACGGGTAATTGCCCTGGTATAAACAAAGCATTTCAGAATCAAGATCCTTAGCATTCCAGATACATCTACTGGGACCTACGTTGTTGCACTGGCATAGTGATACTGTATTCAGCCTGTGTTTGGCATAAATTATACCATGTGATAATGCACAGAGATTCTCTGCTTGTCTGCTAGTTGAAAGTCTCTTCGTGGGGTTGAATGATTTTGCCTCTAACTCAAGGACCCAAACAAAATTGCTTGTTTGCTCTGTCCATCAGTGCAAAAGCCCCTCAGCTAGCATCAGCAAGCTGAAGTAATGACTGGGTCTTTCAGTTAAACCAGAGTCAGCTTTGGCACTTTATATATGGACCATGACTATAGAGTTAGTCAGGCAGGTGGAGAAATTCCATCTTGCTCAAAAAAAGAAGACATAACAACATCAATATTTTCATTTAAACAAGTACTGGATACTAAACGGCTCACTCGTGCCAGGAAACATCCATCATTTACTGTACTATTGTAAAAATATGGGCATTGTGTTGGGAAAAGGAGGATAATGTTTGGTTTAAACACAACCACAAATGTACCTGAACACAAGGTGTTGTGTCTTAAATCTGGTATCCTGTTATCAAAACAGGGGAATTATAATACAAGAAATATTACTTGTATTATTGCCATTTTATTTTTAATGGAGTTTTTGCAGGCTAGACATGGGCAGAACTGCAGTGCTTTTGGATTTGCAGCCTGAAAGCTAAATCCTATAAAAAATAGTTAGACAAAAAAAAAAAAAGAAACAGTTTGGGAAACCTTTAAAATCAGTTTCAAACCTGAGCTTTAAAAAATCAAAGTACAGTGAAATCACAATATACTCAAATGCAGTACCCCAGACTGCCCCTGCCCCTGCTCCCCCTCCCCACCTGACCCTCCCCCACTCCCCCACTCCCCCCTCCAGAGAGTGAGGTGCAATGGGGTATGTTGAGGGGGGTTGTATATGTGGGTGCCTTGCTCCCACCTTCATAGGCAGAAGGACTGGCCAGGATACAGTTAGTTGGGGGGTGCTGCTGGCTGAATGAAAGTGCCTGGTGGGCTGGATCTGGCCCATGGGACATTTTTTGCCCTAAGCTAAAGGCTTCCACACCTGGTGCCCTGGCCTCTGCTGGTGGGTGTATGGCTCTCCTGGGGCCTCACTGGGGTGGGGGGGTGCCCATTGCTGTTGCCACCAATGCAAGTGGTGCATCTGCTGCCAGGCATCCTTCACCAGTTGTGCCACCATGAGGCCTGGGTGGAGAAAATGTGGTGCATGGAGGAGGCGCAACATGGGCACCAGATGTGCCCCTGGGCCTTGCAGATATTAGTCAGCATGCAGCCTGTGATGATGATCCAGAGGAGGTTGTCCTCAGTGACCTCAAGGTCTCAAGGTGGGCAGCGAGTGAGTGCAGGTGGCGGCTGGCATGGTGGGCTGGCAGGGTGATCATGGTGGCCAGAAGGAGTGCAGGGCACTGGCTGTTGCTGCCAGGGGAAGGGGCTGGAGCAACCATAGCAGGGGAAGACAGAGGGGACAAAGTGAGAGTTTCTGCATGCTGTCCCGGTACTTGGCGCACTGCTCCTGGGCAAGGAAGGGGCTGGCCAGAGAGCAGGGCTGCTTTTTGAAGAGAGCTGCTGGGTGCTTGCAGCTGCAGCTCAAACCTGGAGTTCCCCTCAGTGGAAGCAGGGGCCCATTGCAGGGCTGCAGGAAACTTGGTGCAAATCTGCTCCTTATCCATGCATGTGTAGATACCTGCCTGATTGGGCTTACAACGGTGTAAATTTAGGCTGGAGTAAATGCAAGTGTAGATGCTCCCACTGTGTGTGAGTGGGAAGGGGTGGGGCTTTTATATACAGATTTCCAGTAATGAGGTTGCACTGTAAATAAGGGGGGAGGGTTCGCCCTTGCTACTCTGGAAAGCTATTCCAGAGCCCCACAGTGCTGAAGGACAGATGCCACCCTCTAATTTTCAGGCAAACTTTATTAATTATATCCATTTGCTCTTGTGTTAGTACTGTCCTGTAGCTTAAACAGCTCTTCTCCCTTCCTGGTCTTTACTCCTTGTATCTGTGAAAATGTGTTTGCAATTGCTCTGTGGAAGGTGTTTGCAGTTGCACCTGGATGAATGGCCAGGCCACCTCGGCACCAAAAGCTAAGCCTGCAGAGGCTTCTGGGTTGACGTGCCGTGGTGGGAAGCCGCTGCAGCACATACACCATCGATCAGTTGGAGCGAAAACCCTTACAGGCTCAAACAGGAAACATACCATATAAGGGGTCCACACGGCAGCGCGCAAGACGATCGGACAATCGTCGAGCAGTGTGTTTAAAACCATGCTTCTCCCCACGACCGGAGAGGGAGCCTGCAGACGGCACCGAGACCACGACTCTGAGGCTGAACAGGCAAGGGGCTGATCACCCCAAACCGACTCTCCCCTCTTTGAAAAGAGGCATTTTCTAAGGCCTTTGCGTTACCCACTTCCCTAACCCGACAACGTTTATGTGCATGACGTAATGTTACACCTGTTATCCCCTATGATTTTTTGCCTAACCGTGAGTATTATTTAAAGTGATAGCCATGATTGATAAGTTTGACCTTTGCATAGTTGTATTTGTTGTAGCCACCACTGTTTGTTGTATTTTGATGTACCTTTCTATCTTAGGAGTCATTCCATAGTTAAATAAAAATGCTTTTTTCAAAAAAATCATTGTATGTTTTTGGCTCACCCAAGTGCACACCACATCTTGAACCTCCACAGTATGTATCTCCAGAAAGCATGTATATCCCCTATTACGTCTTCATTTTACTAGCCTAAACCATTCAATCTCTTTTCTCCTCTCATGTGATAGGGTCCCATTCCTCTGATGAGCCTAGCAGTTCTTTTTTGCTCCTATTCTAATTTATTGAATATGGGTGACCAGAATTGTATACAGTATGTCAGATGGAGGTCTCAGCAGTGTTTTGTGCAATGGCATAAATACCAGGACTTCCCCATGTCTACTGGAAATATTTCTCCTGATATATCCTAGATGTTTTTTTCTCATATGCATCATATTACAGTCTGACTATAGGTCACTCATCAGGTAGAGCAACTAGATGTTCTCCTCTTCAGTTGTTTCTAAAGCATACCCTCCCAGTTTACAGAAGTTTTTGTAATTAGCCCCCAAATGTATAACCTCACAGAAGTCTATGCTATTGAATTTCATTTCCTTTCTTTTACTCCAGTCCACTACTCAAGGTAATCCAGTTCTTTCCATATAATATTCTGATCTTCATCTGTATTGACAATGTCTTTTACATTTGTATCATCAGCAAATTGAAGCAGCACATTGCTGCTTTTTGTGTCAGGGTCATTAATAGTGCATTTCAAGTTGTGGTGATCAGAAAACCTGTTGCCAGCTGAATTTTTGGGCCTGATCTGTAACCCACTGAAATCAATTAAAAGGCTCTCCTTGACTTCAGAGCTGATTTTGAATCGGGGACATGGTCCCCTCCTGGCCCCCCACAGCAGGGACTCCCTTGGACCTCTGTGTTGCACTGCCCCACCCTAGGGGATGCAGAAAGGAAGCAGAAGCAAGAGGAGGAAGAGGGAGCCCAGAAACTCTGAGAAGAGCAGAAGGAATAGTGAGGGGAGCACCAGCTGGGCAGCAGCCTGTGGGTTGCAGGTTAACCCCTTGCAGGCTGCATGCAGCCTGTGGGTTGTGCGTTGGACAGCCTTGTCATGGGGTATAGACAGACGTAATCAAATGATACCTATACAAGCTGTTACAGTATAAGTATTTTATAGTGGTAAGTAGCAGATTTTTGTGACTAGTTAGCCACCTCCTATGCTGCCTGAAACACTCTTTCTAGGCAGTTTATTTCATTAGGCTATGTTCCATGCTAAGCCATGCTGCCTTTTGGAATAGAAAACTATCCAATTAAGGATCTTATTTCTTCTGTGCAGTCAGCTGTGGAGGGTTAACATGAACTGCTGCTGATGACTAAACCTTTTTAGCTTTTGTAATATATTTTTACTGTGAGCCTCTGTGTGAGACAGAAATGCTTAGACTGGTAATGATAATAGGGTGATCAGGTATGTGTCAGGCAAAATGCTGAGACTAAACTCCAGTATATGGCAAGGCAGCAGGCTGAGACATTGTGAGGAAAAAGCTTCTTGTTGACTTGGGGCTTCTCAAACCAGTGTGCAAAACTGAAACATGAAGAAGCTTTTGCCAACCTCTGCAGCACAAAACAAAGGTGCTATCTGGTCATTGAACAAATTCCAGGAGCAGTTTAAATTCTTGGGCTGTGAGACCTAGCCGTGCTTTACCATCGCAGCTGTTGTCGATGTCATGATGACCAATATAAGGGTCACAGTTCTTAGTGAGTAATATGGTGATGACAGTGCACTTGCTATTATGGTACAGGCCTCATGACATCAAGCGATGAATGTAGCAGTCAGGCAGAGAAAGACACAGTTGTATTTGTCTCCTTTCTTAATTCTGCTGTTCATCTTGCACTGGCCACAGATAAAACCAGTGGGTGCAACTGTGCATATTTAAGTGAACATAAAAGAACTTTACATATCATTCACAAACTCATCAAATCCTGATTCTGGCAAATTCAATATAAAATGAATAAAAAGTCCAGGATTTGGCCCAGTGCACATTGCAGGTGTGCTGTAGCAAGGGAGCTGTATATAGCTCCATTGCACAACTTTCAGATTATGAAATATGTTTCATTAGGACAAAAACACAATCTTTCGAAGATTTGCATGGAATGGAATTACATCGCTGTTCATTCTCAAATCAAAAAACGTCTCCCTCCCATTCAAGTCTTTTGTGGACCTGATAAATCCTCCCAACAAAATTTCCATCAAACTGATATATTTTTAGAAATGTTCTGCTTTGGATAAAACAGCATTTTATTGACAAAGCAGAGTTCTTGATACAGTTCAGTTTTCAACCTGAGTATCAGTAGTTTCGTTGTATATGCAATTATTCCTCATTTATCAGGAAATTTTAAAAAGTTGTTCACCAAGCCCTTGATATACACCCCTGATATAGCAGTAAGCTGCTACCAAGTCCCCTCTCAGCCTTCTCTTTTTTAGGCTGAAGAGTCCCAGATCCCTCAGCCTCTCCTTGTATGGCCTGCCACACAAGTCTCTGATCGGATGGGTGGCTGTTTTCTGGACTCTTTCAAGGTTTACCACATCCTTGTTGTAGTGCGGTGCCCAGAACTGGATGCAGTACTCCAGCTGGGGGTCTCACCAGTGCTGAGTAGAGCAGAAGAATCACCTCCTTGGTTTTGCTGGAGATTCATCGATTGATGCATGCCAGAGTATTATTTGCCCTGCTGGCTACAGCTTTGCACTGCTGGCTCATATTCATACTGTGGTCTATTATTACCCCCAGGACCCTTTCATTGGTGGTGCTGGTTGATTTGTTGCCGCCAAGCCTGTAGGTGTGTTGGGGGTTGCTCATCCCCAGGTGGAGCACTTTACATATCTCAGTGTTGAACTTCATCTGGTTCTGATCTGCCCAACTTGCCAGCCTGTCTAGATCCGCCTGTATCTATAGCCTATCTTCCAGTGTGGTCATGCTTTCCCATAACTTGGTGTCGTCTGTGAACTTGGGCAGTGAGCTCTTCACCCCCACATCCAAATCGTTAATAAAGATTTTGAAAAGTGCTGGCCCGAGCACTGACCCCTGTGGGACACCGCTGCATACTTCTCACCAGGATGACACAGATCCGTTCACTACGACTCTCTGGGTCCTATCCTGCAGCCAGTTTCTCACCCACCTGACTGTCTTGGAGTTAAGCCCACATTCTTTCAAATTTCTCATGAGAACATCATGGGATACCAGATCCAAGGCTTTTTGTAAGTCAAGATGTACAATGTCAACCTCCTCTCTCTTATTCAGGTGGTGAATTACCTGATCGTAAAAGGAGATGAAGTTAGTAAGACAAGACCTGCCCGTGATGAAGCCATGCTGGCTGTCGTTCAGAATCCTACCTGCTGCAAGCTTATTGCACATAGACACCTTAATGAATTTTTCCAGGATTTTTCCTGGGATAGAAGTTAGGCTAATTGGTCTATAGTTACCTGGGTCCTCCCTCTTCCCCTTCTTGAAAATAGGCACAGCATTGGCCCTCTTCCTGTCCTCAGGAACCTCCCCTGAGTGCTATGAGTTTTGGAAGAGTTTAGGCAGGGTTCTGCGATGACTTTGGCCAGTTCCTTCAGCACTCTTGGATGGAGTTCGTCTGGTCCTGCTGACTTATATATGTCTATTTTTTTTTCAACCCATATAGTTCTTAACATTGAATGATCTGTGGCAGCTCCAAGGTTGTACATAACCAAAACTGCCAAAATTGGATGGAACCAAACCTTCTTTCAAAGGCAGCTTTTTGATGGCATATTTTGTCTCCTCTTAGTAGATACCATGCATGTCTTGATTGGTAAAGTAATGCAGTTACTGCAGTCAACCTAGGCTTACTCTTTGGTCCTTGACGTAATGTTCATAAATGTTCCTTTTTTGATTAATCACCCCTTCTAGGTCATTTCTCTGCATCTTCCTGTTACAACCCTTTGCTACCACTCAGAAGGATCAGAAACTGATTGGGGAAGGGTATAATGGAGAAGGGTCCTTTATTTGCTTCCTACTAACATCTGAAGGGTCCTACCAGTCTATTAGCAGAAGGGCAAGGGTTGGTAAGAAGGGAATGCTTTTCCTTTGCACTACCCAGAGAAAACACAGCGTGCTATACCAGGATTACTTGGATTGTAAACTCTTTGGGACATTAAAAACTCTTTTGGTCATGTTTGTGTAGAACTTACTCTGGTTGTGTCCTGTTCCCTGACTTGGGCTAAGGCTCATAGATACTCCCTCAAGACTGATAAGACTAATAAGGCTGGCAGAGATCTCTATTTAACCAGTGCTCTCCAAGAGTTAGAGGGAGAAGTGTTAAACCTCCACTACCTCTGTTCCATTCAGTACAACGCATGATGGACTTGAGTCCTCTTCTGACTGTTGTTGACAACAGCAGCTCTTCTGGCTTGTTTCTTACAATACTGCTAGTTTTTCCCTCGATACTCAGCATGTCTACACGTGACACTGTGTCATCGTAGCAACTTACTATGGCGACGTAACATCAATGGGCAAAAACTGTGATGCCGCAGCTATGTCACCGTAGCAATGTGCTCCCTCATTATAACACACTAGAGCGATGTAGCAGGTACAAATAACTGTGCACGGCACAGTACAGGCTGTTACTGCACCATCATTTAGTTCTTCCAAAAGGACGTATTAAATGATGTTGCAGTAACAACAGCGCTGTATAACCACGTGCCCACTGTGTTCTCTTGTATTGCCACTACTCTGTTGCCTGTAATGATTGCTCCGATTATGCTTGTTCCTGTTTGTTACCTTCAAAAATGAAAATTCAAAAGTAAACTTGTTGTCCTTAGTTTCATAGTTTCTAGGGTGGGAAGGGACCAGGGCAGATCATCTAGTCCGACCCCCTGCCATGGCAGGAAAGAGTACTGGGGTCAAACGACCCCAGCAAGGTGTTCATCCAGCCTCCTCTTAAAGACCCCCAGGGTAGGAGACTGCACCACTTCTCTTGGAAGTTGGTTCCAGACCCTAGCTGCCCTGACCGTGAAGTAGCACCTCCTGATATCTAACCTAAACCTTCCCTCTGCCAGCTTGTGACCGTTATTCCTGGTCACTCCTGGTAGCGCTCGGGGAAACAGTGACTCCCCCAATGCCTGCTGATCCCCCCTGACTAGTTTATAACAGGCCACTAGATCCCCCATCAGCCTTCTCTTGTGGAGGCTGAACAGGTTCAGGTCCCGTAGCCTCTCCTCATAGGGCCTGCCCTGCTGCCCCGATCATGCGAGTGGCCTCCTCTGGACCCTCTCCATGCTGTCCACATCCCTCCTGAAGTGCGGCACCCAGAACTGGACGCAGTACTCCAGCTGCGGCCTGACCAGTGCCGCATAGAGGGGAAGAATCACTTCCTTGGACCTGCTCGAGATGCATCTGTGGATGCATGACCAAGGTGCGGTTGGCCTTCCTGACCGTGCCTCCCCACACTGCCGGCCCATGTTCATCTTGGAGTCAATGATCACTCCCAGATCCCTTTCCACCTCCATGCTGACAAGAGGGGAGTTCCCCAAGCTGTAGGTATGGTGCCGGTTGTTCCTCCCCAGGTGCATCACCTTGCACTTGTCTGTGTTGAAGCCCATCCTATTCTCATCTGCCCACCCTTGTAACCTGTCTAGGTCTGATTGTAGCCTGTTGCATCCTTCCAGTGTGCCCACGTCCCCCCACATCTTAGTGTCATCAGCAAATTTGAACAGGGTGCTTTTTACCCCCTCGTCCAAATCGCTGATGAAGATGTTGAACAGCGCGGGCCCGAGGACTGAGCCCTGCAGAACCCCACTGCCCACGTCCTTCCAGGTTGAGAAGGACCCATCCACCACCACCCTCTGGGTGCAGCCCTCCAGCCAGTTGGCGACCCATGTGACTGTGTGGGTGTCGACACCACAGCCCCCCAGTTTCTTAATGAGAACGGGGTGTGAGACAGTGTCAAAAGCCTTCCAGAAGTCCAGGAAGACTATGTCCACTGCTACCCCTGCATCTAATGATCTGGTGATCAGATCTGGTGATCTGATCGACATCTGTGTTACATGTCATTAGGCAGGGTTATTGTATATTTCTTGGTGAGCTGTAACCAGTTAATTTGACCATTCCTCATAACCTCATAGGGCTTGTTTCTACTGCAGGAGCTGTATGCCCTGAAACCGCAGGACCTGAGCCCACTTTACCCACATCCTGCCCACTTATGTACACTGACCTCCTTCAGATCCAGAAGCTTGCCATTAAGGCTTCTCTGGGCTTATCCCTGCCTTGGTATGGATAAGTCCATAGTAAAAATGGCCATAGTAAGAATTCAGTCTTTCTGGAATGTCTTTCTAGGGGAAAATTCAGAAAATATTTGCTGAAATATTCATCTTAAAAATGGAAAGCCTGGTTTGTTTGGTTTGGTCTGTACTTAGAAACCAGAGGGCATTACACCAACTGCACATTCAAAATAGAGGATTTTCTTAATGGCTGTAGCACAGAACGAAACAAACTCAATCTGTGTAATATATTGGTAATAGACATGGTCCCAAAAATTGTTCTGGTGCTGAGGAGTGCAGTAAAGGAAAGACTCAGGCCTACAAACCACCATGATAAAATACATCACAGTCACTGATACAGAAATCAAACACAAATCTACTTGGGGCCTCTTTCTTTGTCTTTTCAGTGGAAAAGATATTGATAGCAGTGGGCATTGAATCAGGCCCCAAATGACAGGATCTGTGTTTTTAACCCTTTACAAAGATAAGTCATCTTGCAGACTGCTCTCCTTACTTCTGGTGTTGTGCATTGTGGGTGAGAACCCTTTTGTCATGGTTAGAGCATGTCTAAGTCAGACATACCCATACATACTTTCTTTATTTTACTTGTGGCATAAACAGCTGGTATATGTTAATGTGGGGTAAACAGCTGGTCTGTATTAATTTGTTGGTTGATGGGTAAGAGAATGGTTTAATATGTTTGTCTGAAGGCTAGCTTTTACCCTATGAACTAACTGCCTACTTCAGCTGACAAGTTAATCCACTAACCTTCATACCTGAAATACCAAAGAGAACAGGTTCCCATCGATCTCACCTGTCACAAGGATTTTGAGCTCTTTAAAATCAGTATTGCCTGCAGCTATTGTGTCCGTCAGAATTAAGCCCATCACATACGTGTTCTTCTTTCTTGGATCTTAGACATAATTACATGTGTTGCTTTCTTTATCTACTCTCACCACTTCTTCATTGACCCATTTGCTTAATCTTTGCTCCCACGCTAAGTTTTTCCCTGGCTATCTCAAGGTAGTAGTTTTCTGCTACCTACGAGTCTAGTCTATCTATAACCTGATTGCATAAGAACCGTACCGTAGACTAGATTTACAAGTCTCCTACGATCTCCGTTTCTGGGCTCAGAGCATGAGCCATATCCAATGGAAATAGTCAAAAGGAGTCATATGCACAGGCTTCTGAATAAGTTCATTTAGTAAATGGGGCATAATAAGTACTGTATTTATTCCATTCCAAAACGAGGTTTCCTCCCCATTCAGTACAGGGAAAATGAACCCTTGTCTTAGAATTGAGTATCAAGTAAAAATGCAGCATCTGCATACAGCCTTGGGTCCTGCACTGCTGTATGGCTCCTCACCTGTTTCTACCTAGCATGGAGCCAGGGAGCCATGAGGTAATCAATGTAGAGCCAGGGAGTGTTTCAGGATCCAATGTGGATTCCTTCACCTCTTCCATTGGCAATGTGTAGTGGGTGCACGTGCATCTCCTGAGCATGGTGGTACACCCCTTATGAAAAGATACCACCAACATGATTGGTGGCACCTGCTGGCCTGTGTGTCTGTCTTTCCATAACACTCTGGGCCTTGTTTCCTTTTATGACTGGGTCACAAAGTTCTTGGATTTGGGGGTTGAGGTGTCTACTTGGACTTCAAGAAGGCCTTTGACACTGTTTCTCACCCCATTCTCATAAAAAACTAGGCAACTGATGCCTACACAGTCGGATGGGTGGCAAATTGGCTCGATGGTTGCACCCAGAGAGTGGTGGTGGACCTCGCTACAGATGCATCACAAATAGGTCCAGGAAGGTGATCCTTCCCCTCTATGCAGCATTAGTCAGGCCGCAGTTGGAGTACTGCGTCCAGTTCTGGGCACCACACTTCAGGAGGGATATGGCTAACATTGAGAGGATCCAGAGGAGGTCTACTTGCATGGTCGGGGGACATCAGGCCAGGCCCTACAAAGATAGACTAAAGGGCCTGAATCAATTAAGCCTCCACAAGAGAAGAATGAGAGGGTATCTGGTGGCCATCTATAAACTCACTAGGGGGGACCAGTGGAAAATAGGTGAAGCTCTGTCCCCCCTGGGCACCACCTGGGATAACAAGGAATAACAGCTACAGATAGATTGAGTGCAGGTTCAGGCTTGATATCAGGAGGCATTACTTTATGGTTAGGGCTGCCACGCTCTGGAATGGGCTCCCAAGGGAGGTGGTGCTCTCCCCTACCGGGTGGGTCTTCACGAGGAGGTTGGATAGATATCTGGCTGGGGTATTATGATCCCAGGGCAAGGAGTCCAACTTGATGATCTGTTCAGGTCCCTTTTGACCCAAGAAACTATGAACTGCATGTATGCTGCCCAGAAATACACACAGGCGGAGGCAGTGGGAGCCAGGGTGTGTTCTGCCGCATGGGCAGAGGGGAGGGGAGGGGAGGCATGGCTAGTGGCTCTGTGGGGGGAAGTGGCATGCATCCATGTGGGGGTGTGGCACATGGCGTGGTGGGGGGCCTGGTGAGCAACTGCAGGGTGCTGCGCAGGGAGTGGGCATAGGGAGCACAGGCAGAGCCCACCAGCTGTAGCATGTGGCTGTGGAGCAGGGCGTACTCCCCGTGCATGCTCACCATATGGCACCCTATGTCTGTGTACCACACCACACACCCCCACCACTGTGGCAGCAAGGTAATGCACCCTCCTGCATGGAGCAGCGGCTGGCTGTGGCTGTACGGGGGGGGAGGAGGTGAAGCGCGGGCACATGGGGAGCCAGCATGGGGGTGCACAGGCAGTGCCCACCAGCTGCAGCATGTGCCTGCAGGGTGGGGCATGCCTGCTCCTTGTGCCGCACCCTGCGGCCACGCCCCCACCCCCCTCGCAGAGAGAGACTGCCAGCTGTGGCTGCAAGGCGCACTAGGTGGGTGGATGTGGTGTGGGAGGGAGTATGGCGTGTGGCCGCAGGCTGCCACGTGGAAAGATGGCATGGGAGTGCAGCTGGCTGCAGCACATGGCTGTGGGGCAGGCCACGGCCCCCGCACCCACTCCCCATGAAGCACCCTGCGGCCATGTGCCATGCCTTGCACACTCACCCTGCGCCACACCCCAAGGCTGCGCCCCATGCCATGCAGCTGACGGGTACTCCCCCCACCATGGGTGCTCCCCACACCATACCCCTCAGCCATGTGCCACCCCCCATACAGCCATGCACCAAGTCCCCCAGATGCCCCACTCCACACCCTGGGGCCACTCCCTATGACACACAGATGCAGCCAGCCACGTGCCATGACTGCCCGCTTATGGAGCAGCAGGGAGTGGGGGTGCAGTGGGGCTGGATCCAGAGTGGTGGGGGAGCGGGGCACAGCCAAAAACGGTGGCAGGAGAGAGAGGAGAGTGGCAGGACCTGGTGCAGCAGCAGTGGGGAGTAGGGCAGGACCCAGGGTGGCGGGGGGGGGGGGGGCCGGGGCCAGACCCAGAGTGGCACGGAGAGGGCGTGGGGCCAGATGCAGGTGTCTGTCCCCACTCTGTTCCCCTCTCCTACCCATCATTCATGATGGACATTTTGCTAGTAACAAATAAATGTTACTACAAATAAATGTATAATCTTCCATGTATAGAATCTAACTGCCCGGGTGGAGGGGGGGTCTTACGTTTGAAGTCATCATGGATTTAGGTAAATACAGTAACACAGAGATGAGACCAGGAGTGGATTTTTGGAAATTTTCAGCCCTCAGGATCTTGTAGTTCAGTTCAAAGCACAGCATTTGCTTTCACTGAAAATGCACATAATTCAAGACTGAAACTCGTGGAATGATTCTAGTTTCAAAACAGAAATGGAGCCAGTTTTTCTTGTGGCTACTGTCAGCTTTTTAGTTCATCCCAAGCTCAAGCACCATACTTAGCCCATCTAGACCTTGACTTCAGCATCTGCCATACTGAGACTCTACTGCAGAACTGCAAGAGCTGCTGGCATGCAGCAATGAAAACAGATTAAAGAGTATGTAAAGATATCTCTGCACCAAACTGCCAAGAGCTGCAGTGTGCTATAATCCCCTTCTTCATCTTGTACTGATTTTACTCTCCTGATCTCCTTTAGTCAGGGTCACCTCCCTCTGCTGCTTTTAATTTGCATGCTACTAGAGGAGGTTATCATAAAAACTAGCTCCCTGAAAACAACGTACCTGTCTGAAAACGACAAAAATGGAGGATACATTTCCCATCCCATCCCTGTTACTCAGAAGGGTATGATGACTGTTACTCAGTTAGATGTAACTTGGCAGCTGCTTATTCTTTCTCCAGGAGGCCCAGAAAGCTCAAATAAAAGTTGCTGTTTCACAATTTCTTCAAAACCTTGAAGTAAGCTCTGGAGGAATATTTCTAATGAGTGCATGTTTTTTAAATGATTATTTTATGTATCCCTCGTCAATTAAACACAAGAGTTGGATTGTAATATGTACATTTGCTGGGTTTTTTTCGCCCTCCTCCCATGTCAGTTCATTATAAATCATGCAGTTAAGCTTCTGAGTGATGCTGGATGAATGTTTATGTAGCTCCATCTGACTCGACTTCCTGGCATCCAGGAGATGCACAGACTAAATATAACATATGTGGAGAGGGGGTGGAAAGGCAAGGGTAGAAGGCTCAAGTAAGAAAAGTAATCAACTCTACAAGCTAAGACTCTCATTCCTACTCGAGCTTACACCCCTCTGTAAGCTCCACAGTTAGAGACTTGGCTTGTTCCATATAGACCTCGTGAAATCTTTGAGTTTCATTTTGAAAATCAAGTGTTGGAAAGCAGTGGAAGTGTTAGAAGATGTGGCTTGTGCTTTGTTTCTTTCTAAGAGAGGTGTGAACCAGAACTCGAAAGGTTTTTCTAGTTGTTTTTGGAACTACGGCAATGCAAAGGGCCTCGTTGTTTTAGGCTCTGTACGAAACGTGGTGTTGGAAAGTGCCTGTCCAGAAAATTTAGAGCAACGATTCTCAACCAGGGGTCCACAGCACATTGAGGGGCTCTGCGATCCTTTCAAGGGTGTTACATTAACACAAGATAAACCCAAAGATTTCAAAGAGGGATCCATGGTGTCAAACACATTCTGACATTTGTGGTCTTTCTGAGTTCTTCGCATTGGGAGAATTTCTCTCTTATTGCACAAGACAGAAGCAGACTGAGAAGATGAGAGCTTATTGTTCTTATTTTAAAGATGCAAAAATGAGACACAGAGAGTCAGAATGACTTGCCTTGGGGCACCCAGGAAGTCTGTGAAAGAAAAGGGATTTGAACCTAACACTTACTAATGGGCGAGTCTACACAAGACGCTACATTGCTGCAGTGCCGAGCTATGGCAGCGTGGCTCACTGCTACCATGACACCGACACTACTGCGCAGTAGGGTCAGAAATGACCCGTGTGTCACCGGGACTGTGCGGTAACAGCTGTTACTGCACAGTCATTGGGTACTTGCTTTCTCTAGTGCTAAACGAGTGTGCGGTAACAACTGCGCAGTGGGGGGCATGTGTAGACACACCCATTGTGTCCTCATCCAGTGTCTGTGCCATAAAATCTTTTTTTTTTGTCCGTCATAGATTGCATAGTCCTCTACAATCTGCAGTCCCCAGCTGTCCTGGGATGGCACTGATCTACCATGTCCCTTACCTCATGCCATGTGAAATGGCTCAATCTAGTCCTTAACTTCTAGAGCTATACTTAAGGGACAACCATTACACTACTGACTTAGACTAATTCATAGCAGTCCATTATAGTTTCTTGTAAAAAACAACATTAGAAAGTTGGTGATGACACCACAATATTGCAACTATTATCATTGTTAATATGATTTGGGGGTTTTTTTAACTTTTTAAGAGAACAGGATTTAGGTTCCGAATTTCCTTACTCATACACCCTGTCTATCCCATTAGGCATATTCTGTTATAGTCTGAATCGATTTTTGTAAGGATTTTTTTTCCTTTTTGTTTTTCCTTTTTAAAAAAAAAAAGCAGTAAAGCCATAATGAAAAGGAAAAGGGAAATGACACAAGAGCAGAAATGTCAGGAGTATAAAGGAAACCATCGTCAGCCACCCCTGGTGAATAATAAATGCCCGTAAAATTCATTCCACATCTGGAATGCAGTCTGTAGGAAAAGCCACACAGAATAAATCACCACCCTTGATCATAATATAAATCCTACCCTGATGCAAGCAATGCATAGCTTGTATGTGTTTGTATTTCACTACATTATCAAGAAAAGGAAGGAAGGGCCAGGTGACAGGATACAGGGAAGTTAGAAAATAACTGTGGCTGTTTCAGTAACAATACAGTGTTTCCACCGGAAGAAGAATATTTTGTAGAAGGAAATATACTCTCTCCCCTCTTTCTCACTCCTCTCCCTCTCCCCTTTTACAGTGCCCTAAAAGCTCAGGGAGAAAATAAATTGAAAAAGCCTTGAATCAGAAGGTCATTGAATGCCAGATGAATTGTGCTGGATATACTGACCTTTCCACTGGGCTGTGGGAGTTTTTTCCAATTTGATGCAAGTGCATATCCTCCCCCAACCTCCTAAGACTATTTCCCTCTCCTCCTTCCTTTCCAGTTCATCACTAGGTCACAACAGCAGCATGTTGTTGCTTTTCATGATATTAGAATTTGCAAATAAGACCATGGACAGTGGCAATTGAAATGCAGAGTATAGTCAAGTTACCAATGCTTTCTTTTTCCTTTTTCCCCCTTCTTCTCCCAAAACAGTTCTGCTCAAGAGATTGATAAAAAAATCCAAAGCCTATTGTATCAATGGAAATGATAAGATCCTTCAAAAGCATAATCAGATTAAATATGTTGACAATGAAAATGTAGTGTAAAAAATGCTGCATCCTATTGCTACCTAGGACTGTAGAGATAGCATAACATCTCTGCCTATGCTATGTCCTTTATCCTTCCAGGGTATGAGAGTGTTATCTTGGGATACCTCCTATTCATGGCCTGATTCAGAGCCCATTGAAGACTCTTTGTTGTCAGCGGTCTTTGGAGAAAACCCATGCATTAGTGGTAACGAAAGACATGCTCATTGCCTTAGCAAGATGGTCTCCTGAAGTGATTGTCAACCAGAGTGCTGTGGCTCTCTGGAATGCCTTGGGAGCCTTTCAAGGCCACCATGGGCTGGCACGTAGTGTTAGCACTGTTAGGCTTGGGAAGAGGCCTGCTGATTGGATGGGACAGTCCCGAAATGGGAATGTCAAGTCCCAGTTCCAGACTACATGACTTCAGCACAGCATTTTTCCCAGATTCTAGCATCGTGCAGAGATCCAGGTTTTCCTTTCATTGCAGGAAAGTGCAGGAAAGGACGAGGTTCCCCTTGCAGCCTGGAAGAGCTCCAGCCTGCAAGGGGCTGTAGAGATCAGGATGCAGGGGGTGCCACGTGCATGCGTGCTCCAGAAATACAGCCCCAGGCAGCAATGGGGAACACCTCCCCCAGTTGCCAGAAGGTAAGTCAGTGGGGGTGGGGGGCAGATTGAGGCCTCCACAATGAGGGAAGGAGTGGGGCTAGGGGCACTGCCCAGCCAGGGCAGTGCATGGGAACTGGGACCAGAGTAGGAAGCAGGATAGAGCCATGGGTGGCTTATCCAGGAGCTGTGGGGGGCTGGTTCGCTGCTGCTACACACAGCCCTGGGGAGGGGAGAATGGGGGGGACACATGACCCCCAGATTTGTGTGCAGGGTAGGAGCAGATGAGGGATCAGCACCCCCTGCCCTGCTGCCCTCCTACCGGGAGCCCTGCACCAGCAGCAGTGAGGGGCACAGCTCCATGTCACCTCCTCTACAGCTTCTGGGTGGGCAGGGGGTGCCTCCCCATGGTGGTGCGACTGGCACAGGTGTCCATGGAGGAGGGCAGCGGGGTGGGGAGGCCCGAGCCCACAACGGGCAGCCCATATCTGCTCCATTCGGCTCTGCTCCTGCTGTGCTGCTGCGGGGGTGGGGGTCATCTTGGGCACTTCCTCGAACAAAAATAGAAGTCGGCGCCTATGCTGGGTTCCATTGCTTGATCTTGTTGATCCATTGCTTGGTCTTTTCATTCCCACCCTTTCGCTGGTTAGATTTTGAGCAATATGTTGTGAGGAGAGCTGGTTTCAAATTGCAGGAAGTAATTTTTCTACTCTGTTTAGCACTGGTGAAGTCTCACCAGCAGTACTGTGCCCAGTTTGCATCACTGCACTTCAAAAACCTGTGGAGAAATTGGAAAGAATCCTGAGGATAGCAAAAGAAATGGCTCGGTTTCTAGACCACATCACATGAAGAAAGGATGCAAAAACTGGGCTTATTTAATTTGGGGAAGACTGAGAAGGAATTTGACAGCAATTTTAAAATACAAGGAGGAATTGTTATAAAAAGAATGGTGATCAATTGTTTGGTTTACACAAGGGACAGGATAAGAAGTAATGAACTGAAATTGCAACAAGGGAGATTAATTTTGTATTTAGGAAGAACTTTCTAACTGTGCGGGTGATTAAGCACTGGAACAAATTACTTAGGCTGTGGAATCTCCATCATTGGCAATTTATAAGGACAGATTTATAAGGACATTTATCAGGGGTGATTTAGACAGGACTGAATCTGCCTTGAGCAGGGGGCTAGAAGACCTCCTGAAGGCCCTTCCAGCTCTGTTTTCTACAGTTTGGGGAAGAGACTGTCTCTTAATAAGTGTCTGTACCTAAGAGAAAAAGACTCTGAACTTTCAAAGCTCTTTTAAGTGTCATACATTATCATGACGAGTAAGATCATATTTAATATCTATACTTACAAATTTTCATATGATGCTACATAGAAGCTTTTACTCAAAATTCCTGGTTTTCCACAATTTGTGTTCGGAGTTTTAGAATTAGATATTCAAAAGTGTCTAAGCGAGAGAGGTCCTTAACTTCTATTGAATTTCAGTAGAATTGTGTGCCTACCCTTACATCCCTTGGAAAATTTCAGCATCTCCATCTCTTGAATAACATATTGACTGAAAATTACTGCTGAGCAGTTGCATCCTTCATGTCAGAGTTTAGTAGTCCACTTCTAAAAATGTGTCTCAGAAACATACACAGACTGCAATGTGTGATAGGGGATGTTTATATATGAACTAATTACAGCTATATGCTACCTAGAAGGGGCCAGATTTTTAGATGTTGTAAATGAGAGTGGATCCATTGAATTTAGAGTAGCAGTAGAGAGCAGTAGTCAAAGGCTCAATGTCTAGTTGGCAGGAGGTATCAAGTGGAGTGCCCCAGGGTTCAGTCCTGGGGCTGGTTTTGTGCAATGTCTTTATCAATGACCTGGAAAATGGCATAGAGTGCACCCTCAGCATGTTTGTAGATGACAGCAAGCTGGGGGCAGGGGTCTGGGGTGGGGAGGTAGTAAAATACTGGAACAGATTACCCACAGAAGTTGTGGACTGTCCATCCTTGGAGGTTTTTAAGACTTGGCTGGACAAAGCCTTGGTTGGGGTGATCTAGTTGGGGATGGTCCTGCTTTGACTACACGACCTCCTGAGGTCCCTTCCAACCCTAATTTTCTGTTATTATTCGATTCTATAAAATACATATAAATAAGTGATATTAAATATACAGCCTGTGGGCCGGATCTAGCCTTTGGAGTCACTGCATCCAGGTCTCCAGGCTACTGAAGAGCCAAGGACTTTGAAGACAGGGCTATTGGTGAGCAAGGTCTGATGTAGGGCTCCATTGCACATGGTTTGGGTGGCAGGGGAGAGAGCTTGGCCTGTGCTGATGCAGCCAGGGCCAGATTAATTCATAGGCAAACTAGGCTCAAGCCTAGGGTCCTAAGTGAAGAAGGGGCCCAGTTATGCTTATTTTACATATTATAATTACTGAGTGAAAAAAAGTAATATAAAAATGTCATCTTCAGCTGGGGGCCCATGGGTTTAAAGGGTTCATTCTGCCCTGGACACAGCTCCACTCTCCCTGAAGGTGCTTGCTTGTCCCTTTCCCCTTCCCGCCTCCCCTGCCATTTGTGTTAACTCCACTGTGACCAGCAGCTGCTTTGCCTATGGCCACTTGTCCCACCACTTCCTTCATCACCAACCCCACCACAGTAACTGCTTGCCCTGTTGCTGCTACCACCACTGCCACCACAGCCACTGGCCCAGTGGGTCCAAGCCCATGGGGAGCATTGCTGCCTCTATGTAGTCCAAGGCATGGGGTGAGTTTGATACCCCTGATATAAATCATTTTTAGGGGAAAGAGATTTGAAGCAGACTGTGTCCATGTAAACACAGTAAGGCTACATCTGTTCAAAGGGATTGGCCTAAATCTGGAATAATTCTATTTCAGACTTATGCCGGCGTAAATGAGAAGAGATTTGGGCCTGTTATCCACTTTTAAAGTGATTCTGAGGACTGCCCTTCTTTATATGGCAAAAGAAGCCTACAGCTTGTTAGTTCTTTTATCCACAGTTATTTTTTCTGTTAAAAGAAGTTGTACAGCATCATGAATTAAAAGGTAAATCAGCACGCCACAAGAAGGAAGCAGAATGGAACAGATCTTGGTTATCTGCCACTTTTCATCCATTCAGAAGCTGCATCATCGCATATGTGGAATAAAGACAAGGTAACTTGGGAAATATAAGGTAAGCTACTGAGAAGTTGTATGAAGATAAAAGGATTTCCCTCTGTCCCCAGAGGTAAGCCCTAGTATGCAGGTGAGAGAACATCCCTCCTATCAGCTCCTTTCAAGGCTTCCTTCTTCGAACCTGCTAAACCACATATTATTTATGAAAAAAATACCCTTCTGGGATTTTACACCACAGACAGAAACTGCATGGGGAATGAATCTTCTTCTGTTCCGTGAATATGCAGGTAGGAGTGTGTGTCAGACCAAGGGGATGGCATATAAACCCCACCTCGGACAAAGGGCTGAGGAAAACAACCTTATTAATGAGACAATTGGGAAAAGGAGAGTGTTCCTGGTATTTCAGGCTCCTTGATACAGTCTCAGGATCTCTCCTGTTAAGGCTTAATACATTCCCAAACCACAAGCCAGTCTGAGCATCTGGTCTAACCACATTCACAGCATGAGCCCTTTTTTGTACCTCAGAGGAGAAATTTGCAGTTTGAGGGTATTAAGCTGCTGAGATTTTCTTTAACTGACAAAGGTAACATCAACATCATAATGCTCCCTTTCTTATCTGTCTTGTCTCTTTACATAGGGGAAGGGACTTCCCTTTCCTATTCCCCTGTGCTTGTATAGTGGTAGCATCGTGAGTGCGTGACTGACCAGAGGTTAAGGTCACTAGGTGCCCTTGAATACCAGGATCAATAAAGTGTGGAAATTCATTGTGGGCCCATTTTGACTTATTCTATATATAAACTACCCTGACACCACCACAATTATGTTTTTTTGGCCTTTCATTGGTAATTCACTTCTGTATCCTGTTTTCCCTGAAATAGTTTATGAGGACTGGACAGTAAGTGGGATTTCATATACCAAACAATTCCCTTGGTCAGTTGGAAGGAACGGTATTCTTTCTGTAGCCACTTTGGGCTTTAAAGCTCTTTGGGATTTTATATTTTAGCTATTAACTAATTCAAGGGTCCAATAAATATTTGGAAGAAAAGTTTTCTTTGTTAAAGATTGAACACCATAAATCATTGAACTGGAAGTAGGAATTACTGATGCCATTATCTGTCTTTTTAAACAGGAAATTGAATGATCATATTGGTCCTTTGAGGCCTCAACCTCTGAATCTGTAGCCCTCCCCCCTTCAATTAAAAGCTGAAAAAGGTTTTAATACACTCCTTTGAATCTATCAAGAATGTTACACCAATGTGAAAGGCAAGACTTAAATATTGTGAAGGCTATAAAAATCATAGAACAAAATTCTGGGTTTTTTTGTGGGATAAGTACATTGCAGGCCTCCTCCTATACCATACATGTCTTTGCAAGTTACCTTTAAATAATGGTGGATTTAGCATCATATCAGGTGGACTCCCAGAAGTACCTGCTGTTTCTAATCATTCATTGATGTTTCATTTGTAAATTAGTTCTGCCTGTGCCCTGAAACACAACACTATGCATATTTATTACTCAGCCCATCAAGTAGGACCATGAAAATGAAGCTTTAGACAGCTACCTAGCAAATCAGGTTTTTTGCAAATGGTAAATTGTCTCTGTCAAGGTCTATCTGAAAACTTTGGCTTCCCATTGGGTTTCCAAACCCAGGCAGTTGTGTGTTCTTGAGAGCCTGCATGCTTGCTAAATACTATTTTGCTAAATTAATTTTAATGAATTCTTCAGAAAAAGAAGCAGCAGGCTGGATCCCAGGAGCCTGGTTCTGCAAGGGCAGTAAAGAACTTGAAGGAAAAGGTGTTCAGGAGTCCAAAAAGTAGAAGAGATTTTATTTCTGGGGAGTAGTTGAAATTAATTCCCTCATCCCTGGTTTTGTCATTAATACATATTCCCCTGTGAGCTATCCAGCCATTAAATGCACGACACAGAAGGCTGATTTTTATTAAATCTCAAGTCCAAACTTTTCAGTTTTTATAGTCTCTGATATTCAACAGAGGTGCAAAAACATTGGGCTCCAGCCAGAAATCCCAGCCCACCAGTTTCTCGAGTACTCACATGTGGAACAAGTGTAGAATTGGGAGTCTTACAATTTCCCCGTAATTTCTCCAATACTTGAATCTGCTGTGTTAAAAATGATGTAAAATTTTCAGTCTGCTCTAGTATTGTTAGCCTTCTGGTTGGTATCTTCATTCCTTTGCCTTCTACTTCCTGGAAGCCACGTCTATTGCAGCGCCATGCTTACTAACTATACATTATTTCTGTGCAGAACTGATGCCCTCTCCATATTTATAGTTATCCTTGTGGACCATCCAGAGTTGCTGTCTTTCAAGCTGAAAGATGCTGTTAAACCCAATGCTTTAGGTTTCAAGTCAGAGATGTGCAATATTTGGGCCCCTGGGTTACTTGCTGCCCAGCAGGGCAGTCCCACTGGCCCACTATAATTCTTTATTTAATCACTTCATTAAAATGAGAGAGGATTTGAAATGCAAAACCATGAGTCTTGTGCCCTTGCTGCCCAGCAGCTTGGTAACCTGCACGTGCAATGGCAAGAGCTGACTAATTTCCTTCTTGCCAAGGTTTTGAGGACTTACATTGCAACTTGGGCAGATCCCAATAGTAGCAGCCCTCCATGGGAAAGTGCACCTTGCAAGTGGCCTTCAATAAGGTATAAGTCATGCACCTCTTGGTTGAAGCCAATCTAAATGTTACAAATCAAGATAAGACCCATTGTGGGGGCAGAGAGTCTTGTGTCTGCCTGATGTGGGGTTCTTAAATCTTTCCCTGCAGTATCTGATAGGGGCCATGGCGATAGTGAGAAAAAACACTGGCCAAGCTAGACCCTGTATCCCAAGTTCCTGCTCAATACTGAGTACCCTGATTTTTGCTGGAATATAAGGTGTACAATGAGCCATGAATTAGCCAATCTTAGCTGCATGCCTTATGATCTTTCTCATAATGGAGAGGGTCCTCAAAAGGCTTCCAAAGTCAAACAGGAAGCTGTCAAAGAGAAGAGGGCATCTCAGGCCCGACACTTGGGTCTTTTGTTTGAAACCAAGAAAATCCCCGTTCAGGATTTTAATTGATTAAAACTTAGTGCGGTTGCCAGAGCACTGATAATTGCTGCATGAGGGCAATGGTTAGCCCAGCTGGGTGTCGCTAACAACCAATCAAGAAGCACTAGTTAGACAAGTAACCTTTTAATGACCCCCTGATTTTGCCCCTTCTGGAAATATTTTATGCACAATTTGTGTTGCATTTTTAATGCTGGTCTATCACACTTTGAACTCCTTATTTATTTTTAATTTGAGAATGTGAAGAACTCTTAGCTACACCTTTCTGGCTGCCTGCTCTAAATACCTTTTGACATGATTTCCTGCACAATTTTTGTATCTCATTGAGATATTTCCCACACCCACGGCTTTCATCATATGTTGGGTGGTTTCCATCACAATACTGCCTTTTGATTAACTGTTCTATTGCTTCAATGGGATTTTGATTCATCTCTGCTCTACCATATCCTTGTTCCCTGTCCTAACGTGTCCCCTGCAATGCTGCCAGGACTTATAGTTTTATTGTGAGTTCCACAATCTTTAGCATTTTTCTCAAAGCTCCTGGAAGCCAGTGAATACACCAGCATCCAAATATTCATTAAAAATGTTTCCTATCCTCATCATTGTTGAGGAAAGCTACGTGGGGCTGGTGGGGACCTACAATTTGAGACTATACAAGGCAAATTAAAAGTGTCCAATATGTAATACTTTCAAAAGCTCAAGGTTTTTGTGACTTATTATATAGGGGACTGGCTCATGATTGTCACCGGTACAATGCCCTTTTCACCTTGCCTTCTAGAACCTACCTCTGGCTTTTTGCTCCTAAAAATATTCCTTTGCCTACTGTCCTGTCTCCCAGACACTGTTATTCCTTAGGTTTTTTTTCCACTTCTGTGCCATGTTCCTTTAATTTAATGCCCAACTCTTACTCCTAAATTATGCATATATTTAAAATGCCCATTCATAAACTGCAAATGTGTTTTTCAAAAGAGACTAAAACCAAGACATCTGCAGTGCACATCAGACAGCCCTATTTTCTTGTGTTGTCATAGCTGGTTTTATTGTCCAAGCACCTAGTACATTTATAATACTGTATCAATAATAATGCTGATTTGTAAATAAGGATGGCTTTTAAATGTGCTTTCAAGATAAGCACCCATTTTGTTAGCAGTTGATAAATTTGGGTTAAAATGTTGTGAAGAGGTCTTGTGGCAATATCAGGAAGTCTGGAGAGCTCTGTGAAAGATAGTCTGTGGTATGCCTTTGAAGCAACTTCCCACTAGTACTGTCACATTAATTGGTAAGATTCAGGGACACACGCCCCACATGAGTATGAATCAGAAGACCCCTAACATGTCCTCACTCAGGCCTCTTGATTACTCTTGTGCCCTGGGACACAAAAACCCAAACCCTCCTACATCCAGGTGCTGAAACTCTTTGCCTAATCTGCCTTCTTTATTCTTTTATGCTCACAGCGAAGAGCTTTGGGTGAAAACTGCTGTAGAAGTGTAAAGGATCCTTACACTTTTGATTAAGAAAGCTTGCAAAGAACATTTTTTCTAACTCTTTAGTTGGTCTAACAAAAGATATCAGATCTACCCAAAGCACCTTGTCTGCACATGTCCTTAGACCAACACAACAACCACCAATACCCTAAAGGATCCTTATTATACCCAAATTCTAGGGTACAATGAACTCTTAGCTTTATTAAACAGAGCATTAGGAGACACTTTTCCTCCTTCAGAATGGTAATGGTCTGGCTTTATCTTCAAGCTTACCATTACTGGCACGTCTTACTCTTTATTTTCTTCTGTTGGCTGGGGCAGATGTTGCATTTGGGACTCATTCAGAAGGTTTATAAATCTGTAGAGAAAGCACCTGCTTTATCAAAACTGCACCATGTCATCCCCAGTGATGAGGCAGAAAGGGATCTCAGGCTAAAGGGGAAAGAGATATTTTTTTCCTTTAGGAGTCAGAATTCAAAGCTTGGATTAGGTTTGCTCTCCTGCCATTGAGCACGTCTACACGAGATGTTTACTACACTGTAGATTAATTAGCTTCACAGTAAACATTTCAGCCTCTACACATGCATGGCTGTTAGGCTAGAGTAAACTAATATACTCCATAGCAGGGTAGTACTTGTATTTACAAGTACTACCCTGCTGTGGAGCTTTTTACTTCACAGCAGTGCATACGTAGATGTTAACCCGGCTGGTTGGGGTACGAAGGTGCTTCAGTGCAGGAGCTACCTGCTGGCTAGCCCCACACTGAAGCACCCTTGTACCCCAGCCAGCCCCTCTGCAGCACACTGAGCTGGGTTGGAGCAACCCCAGGCTGGCAGGCTGATCCCCACAGGTCTCTTGTCAGCTGGAGCTGCTCCATCCTGGCTCAATGTGCTGCGGTCCTGGACTCACCTGTAAATGTGGTACCTGGGAGCAATAAATTCTCGCGTGATATGTATGAGTTTATTGTGTCTCATTAAGACCAATGCCAGGAGCTTGGGAAACAAACAGGAGGAACTACTGATGCCAGGAGCTTGGGGAACAAACAGGAGGAACTGGTCCTCCTGCTAAACAAAAAGGATGATGCTTTCATAGGGATAACGGAGATCTGGTGGGACTCTACCTGTGACTGGGCCATAGGTATAGATGACTATACCTTGTAGAGGAGAGATTGTGTGGAAAAAAGGGCCAGGGGAGTAGTTCTCTATGTCAAGGACAGCTATGCAACCCTGCAAGCCATCATTGGTGCCCAAGGGAGATGACTGGAGACTCTCTGGGTCAAAATCTGTGGTGAACAAGGCACAGGGGACACAATGGTGGGAGTCTACTACAGACCTCCTAGCCAGGATCAGGAGCTTGACCAGGAATTTGCCAGGGAACTAGCTGTGGCTGCATGCTCCCAGTGTATGGTTGTCATGGGAGATTTCAACTACCCTGACATTTTATGGGAAGAGCGCTCAGTCACATCCAAATGGTCACAAAGCTTCCTCATGTGCATGGATGAGCTCTATCTGACTCAAGAAGTCTATTGACCAATGAGAGGCAAATCATTGCTTGACCTGGGACGGGCAATGGGGGATGACTTAATCAGCAACCTAATGATCGAAGGGAAGCTGGGAGACAGCGACCATGAGCTGATCATCTTCACCGTCCACCATAAAGCTGGCAAGTCAGTCAGCAAAGCAGAAGTCCTCAACTTCAGGAAATCTGACTTTGACAACATCAGGAGACTTGTTGGTAAGGCCCTAAGGGACCACGACCCAAAGGGGAGGGGAGTTCAGGAAGTGTGGTTGCTCCTCAAGGGAGTGATCCTGGAAGCTCAAGCAATGTCTGTCCCATCTCGGAGGAAAGGCAGCAAAAGGGCACAGCAGCCTCCTTGCTTTTGTAGGGAACTAGCAGACTTCCTGTGTCTAAAAAGAAAGATCCCCTGGCACGGATCTTTGAAAACTCCTGGCGCTCTGGTGTAGTGCCCGAAGACTGGAAGAAGGCCAGTGTGGTGCCGATCTTCAAGAAAGGGAGGAGAGTGGATCCGGCTAACTACAGGCCCATTAGCCTGACTTCTATCCTGGGGAAGATCTTAGAAAAGTTTATTAAGGAGGCCATCCTTGAGGGACTGGCCCAGGCTAACATCCTAAGGGACAGCCAGCATGGGTTTGTTGCGGGTAGGTCTTGTTTGACCAATCTCATTTCCTTCTATGACCAGCTGACCTATCACCTGGACAAGGGAGAAGAGATTGATGTCATATATCTTGACTTCAAAAAAGCTTTTGATCTGGTATCCCATGATCACCTCTTGGCCAAACTGCCCAGTTGTGGCTTTGGCTCCACCACGATCCGCTGGCTGGGAAATTGGCTTTGTGGTCGGACCCAGAGGGTTGTGATTGATGGCAGTCACTCATCGTGGTGCCCTGTGACCAGTGGGGTCCCTCAAGGCTCTGTCCTGGGACCCATACTGTTCAACATATTCATTAACGATGTGGACATTGGAGTCAGGAGTGGACTGGCCAAGTTCGCCAATGACACCAAACTTTGGGGCAAAGCATCCACGCCAGAAGATAGGCGGGTGATCCAGGCTGACCTAGACAAGCTCAGCAAATGGGCAGACGAGAACCTCATGGTGTTTAACACTGAAAAATGCAAGGTTCTCCACCTTGGGAGGAAAAACCTGCAGCACCCTTATAGGCTCGGCAGTGCTACGTTGGTTAGCACTACAGAAGAAAAAGACTTGGGGGTCATCATTGACCACAAGATGAACATGAGCCTCCAATGCGATGCTGCGGCTAGTAAAGTGACCAAAATTCTGGCGTGCATCCATAGATGCTTCTCGAGCAAATCCCGGGACGTCATTCTCCCCTTGTACTCAGCCTTGGTGAGGCCGCAGCTGGAGTACTGCGTCCAGTTTTGGGCTCCACAATTCAAAAAGGATGTGGAGAAGCTTGAGAGAGTCCAGAGGAGAGCCACGCGCATGATCAGAGGTCAGGAAAACAGATCTTACGATGACAGGCTGAGAGCCATGGGACTCTTTAGCCTGGAAAAGCGCAGGCTCAGGGGTGATCTGATGGCCACCTACAAGTTTATCAGGGGTGACCACCAGGATCTGGGGGAACATCTGTTCACCAGGGCGCCCCAAGGGATGACGCAGTCGAACGGTCACAAACTCCTGCAAGACCGTCTCAGGCTGGACATAAGGAAGAATTTCTTTACTGTCCGAGCCCCCAAGGTCTGGGACAGTCTGCCAGCGGAGGTGGTTCAAGCGCCTACATTGAACACCTTCAAGAGTAAATTGGATGCTTATCTTGCTGGGATCCTATGACCCCAGCTGACTTCCTGCCCTTTGGGCAGGGGGCTGGACTCGATGATCTCCCGAGGTCCCTTCCAGCCCTAATGTCTATGAAATCTATGAAATCAAAGGATGGAGGAGTGGATCCATCCCCAAGAAGGAGTATTCTGCACTAGTCTGGACCTGTAGGGAGTGAACCAGGAAAGCCAAGGCTGGGACTGAACTCCAATTGGCTACACATATCAAGAACAATAAAAAAGTCCTTTTTTATATATGTGGGGAGCAAGAGGAAAAGCAAGGGTAACATTGGACCCATGATGAACCATGTGAGTCAACTGACAACCAATGCCCAGGTAAAAGCCAACCTGCTTGATAGGTATTTTGCATCGCCTTTTCACCAGCCCCAAGGCCCTGCTCAATATGGTAAAGGGATGGCCAGAGTGAGAGAGAACTTTTACCCTTCATAAATGTTGACCATGTGAAGGAACACCTTGAGAGGCTGCACACCTTCAAGTCACGTGGCCCAGACAGCTTACGCCCCAGGGTACTTAAGGAGCTGACAAGCATCATAGCTGTGCCACTGGCATGGATCTTTGAGAACTCATGGCACTCAGGCAAGGTGCCCGAAGATTGGAAGAAGGCCAATGTGGTGCCTATCTTCCAGAAAGGGAAGAAAGTAGATCCAGAGAACTACAGGCCCATCAGCTTGACCTCTATTCTGGGGAAGATCTTGGAAAAAATCATCAAAGAGACCATTCTTGACAAACTGTCTGAAGGCAACTTCCTGAGGGATAGCCAGCACGGGTTTGTTGCGAGTATGTCTTGCCTAACTAATCTCATCTCCTTCTATGACCAGGTGACATATCACCTGGACAAGGGAGAAGTGATTGACATCATATATTTTGACTTTAAAACAGCTTTCGATCTGGTATCCCCTGATTGTCTTACAGAAAAACTGGCCAACTCTGGCCTCAGTTACATTACAGTCCACTGGCTGGGGAATTGGCTTCAAGATTGGACCCAGAGCATGGTAGCTGATGGAAGTCAATCACTGTGGTGCGCCTTGACCAGTGGGGTCCCCCAAGGCTCCACCCTTGGGCCTTTTCTTTTCAACATATTCATTAATGATGTGGACATTGGTGCCAAGTTTGCTGATGACACCAAACTTTGGGATAAGGCTTCCACACCCAAGGACAGGATGGTGATCCAGGCAGACCTTGACAGGCTTGGAAAATGGGTTCATGGAAACCTGATGGCCTTCAATGTGGAAAAATGCAAGGTACTGCACCTTGGGAAGAAAAACCTGCAGCATACTTATAGGCTTGGCAGTGCTACACTTTCTAGCACCATGGCCAAAAGGGACTTGGGGGTTATGATTGAGCACAAGATTAATATAAGCCACCAAGGTGATGTTGTAGCCGGCAAAGTGAGAAAAACTCTGGCTTGCATCCATAGATGCTTCTCTAGCAAATCCCAAGATGTCATCCTCCCACTGTAGTCGGCCTTGGTGAGGCTGCAGCTAGAGTACTGCATCCAGTTCTAGGCTACACAATTCAGGAAGAATGTGGAGAAGCTTGAGAGAGTCCAGAGGAGAGCCATATGCATGATCAAAGGGCAGGAAAACAGGCCTCATGATGAGAGGCTGAGAGTTATGGGACTCTTCAGTCTGGAAAAGTGCGGGCTCACGGGGAACCTGGTAGCTGCCTATAAGTATATAAGGGGTGTGCATCAGGATCTGGGGAAACGCCTGTTCATCAGAGCGCCCTGTGGGATGACAAGGTCAAAAGGTCACAAACTTCTCCAAGACTGTTTCAGGCTGGACGTAAGGAAGAACTTCTTTACAGTCCGAGCCCACAAGGCCTGGGATAGACTGCCACCAGTGGTGGTGCAAGCACGTACTCTGGACTCCTTTAAGAGTCAATTGGATGTTTATGTTGCTGGGATCCTGTGACCTCAGCTGACTTCTGGCCCCCAGGGCCAGGGGGATGGACTCGATCTTCCAAGATCCTTTCCAGCCCTAATGTTTATGAATCTATGTGTAGACACTCCCAGTTAGTAACAGAATAAGAACACCTACATACTAAAGTAAAATGAATTCCTGGTCCAAGACTTAGGTCTCCATGAATTGCTCTCTGGATGAGGGCTATGTGACAGATTGGAATCTGAACCTACTCTTTATATGATAGTGGGGGCAGGGGCCTTATTGGGCAAAGGTCTGTTGCAATTTCAGAGACTTATAGTTGGGTATCAAGTCAGAAAAATGGGGTGAGTGTGAGGAGAAGAGAACAATGAAATGAGCAGAATGGAGTAAAAAATCAGAAACCTAACAGAAGACCGTATACTAGGTAATGTCCTTTATATTTCTGTCTCGGATTCTGCTGACTAGTCTAGAATGCTTAGCTAATTTTCCTGTGGACCAAGCATGACAATACCTCATTGCACACTCGGGTTGTATTACAGATCATAGGCACGTTACTTGTTGTGATGGGAAAGAGAAGAGAAACTGAGGAAATATTGGTTTAGAAATTGCTTTCTCTTCTGGTTGCATTCCCAGAGGGGAAGGCCTGAGAAGTCCCAAACCAGTTTCCAGTGCAACATGGTATCCCTAGTGCTCACGGGAAGCATAGATCCCAGTAGCTCTTTCTTCTGTGACAGTCTCTCCACTTTTCTTCTCTTCCTCATTAATCAAGTATAAAACCAGATTGTCTTGTAGGCACAAGCTACTTGGTTTTAGCCTCATTTAATCAGTAGCTTTCACAGTATTCTGGTGCATCATAAATCTGGTCACTGCAATGCCAGCTATTCAGTCTTCAGTTCAAGGCAATCCAGTGAGATTTAATCTACCTGTAGTTGAGGTCCTTTGTCTCCAGTGTTCTTCTCCATCTCTCTGGGATTCAATTTACAGAATGTAGAGCAGAACCTTTTCAGTGAAGAAAGGAGAGAAGGGGGACTTGGGAAGGTAGAATGGATGACATGGACCGATCTTGAGTTCAAGCTGTTGGAATCATGCCCAGAAAGGTTCTGCAGCAACAGTAATTCAGCCACACTGCATATAGGTTTTATGGCATGAAAGAGAAGAGCATATACCAAAATGAAACGGGTGCCAAAATTGCACCAGGAATTATAACTTGAAGTTTCTTCATTTCCGTGATCCTTCAAATATCAACCAGAATGCTGGATTAATGGCAAGGGTTTTTTTTTGCATTTATGACTGTTTATAATGGATTCATGAAGCTGGCCTCTGAATGATTCCTTACATTAAAAGCAAAGGCTAGATCAGTAGTTCTCCACCTCACTGGACTTGAGGCACCCTCCATAACTCTTGTGAATTAAGCAGCGCCCAGTTTCAAAAACTAATATATATAGTATAGTGCTTACTTCCTTGCAGGGGGCCCAGCAGTGGTGATGGGGGATCGGCCAGGTATGGGCAAGCTTTAGCTGCATGTATTGCCTTATCTTCTCACACCTCATTTATCTCCTCACAACTCACAACGCCCTTCAAAATATGTGGTTGAGAATTACTGGTTTAGATTCTAGTACAGGACAATTGTGGGGTTCCTGTTGACTTCACTGTGAGCACTTCTATATCCAGAATCAGCGTATGGTTGAGATTTGCATTTCTCATTGTTTCAAATTTGCATTTCTCAGTCTTTGAAATGTGCATTTCTTTGAATAACCTTTAACTTTGATACACAGTTCAGTTTCTTTTTTAGCTTTCTATCTTACATGTAACAGTTTTGGAAGTCTTAAGCAGCTGCTGATTTTTTTTGCCAGAGATGGCTGCATTACAGGGGTGAGTGAACAGATCCCTATGTGGGATTTCCACTGATTTGCATTTTTGTCACTGAGTTACACTCAGTATGGGCATGAAAAACTGTCAGATTACAATGGAAGCATTCTGGCATCTATTTAGGGTCAATATAAATAACTATATAGGTGCAAGGCTCTGCAGAGTCAGGCACGAAATATAGGAGCCTCAGTCTGTATGCATGTTTTAGCAGCCAGTTTAATAATAGCTTGCATTTTTTTCAGAACTTGGAATAATTTCTCAAATGGCTAATTAGAAAAAAGTTATAACAAAATAGGCCACATTCTTGGCTGCTGCATCCTACCATAGTCCTTTTCATTACGCCTGGTGTTATGCAAATTTGTGTAGCACCTGTCTTGCTGAATGCTTCTAGATGCCGGCAAACAATGCAGTTGTTCTGAATGGTCATTATTATGCCATTTCCTTGGCAGTATTTTAGATCTAAGTACAAGAGCAGGGACTTCTTCAGAAGGGGTTTCAAAGGCATGTCACTGGACCAGCGCAGCCCATGACTGACGAGCAAGAGTTGAGAAATATGCTAGCTAAGCATATTCTCAGCCATTTTGAGGTGGTCAAAGATCATTCAGTCCTTGCAGTAACTTACTGGAAGGACTCAAGATGCACAGAATACTAAATTATCACCATAGTAAAAAGTTATATATTATTTACAAGCACAGTGTGAGCTGTCAGGTCAGTTAAATCAATTATTCACCATTTGTTCAATTTAGCTTTGTATAAATCTTCATTTTCTCACTCAGCAAATTCCAAATTTACTACAAAGCCTTATGCCATGTCTGTAATGAGAACAGACTGGAAAGTATAAAAAGGCAGACAGCTTACTAAATTTATAAGCAATGGCTTGAAAAAATGATGAGTGCCTACACTTTGCTCTGTTCTATCTAGAGTGTGATTTTTATGCATAAATCATACATGAAATCTATATAAATTAACATTTTGAGATGTGCTTCCCTGCTGCATGCTTTAGTATGGCTCTTTTGTCCACTGGACACGGGAATGCATGTGCTTGTCCAACCAACCCATGCCTCAGCATTACTTACCAGCCTGTGCCAATCCCTGCCTTGTCCAGGAGCAGACCCCCGATAAGGTGAAGAAGTTAATGCAATTTCTGCTCTTCTGCTTTTGGCCTTTTTTGACCAGTTTGCACATGGAGCAAGGTATTGGTGCTCGTAAAGACTGAGTGAGGGATAACATTCCCAGATCAGCCAAAAATGCCAGGCCTGCCTCTGTACCTGGCTCTCACAGATTGATTTACACTTGCCACTAACATGTAGTTTTCTATAGTGCTCATTACTGTATTATCTAAGTGCTTCCCAGGGGAGTTAAATATGCATGGCTTAAACATTTAAGTCAGCATCATACTTTTTTAAAATGGAAATGGGGAGGGTTCTACGGAGCACCATGGAAATGACTGGCTTGGTCTGGAGTCTCTTCTAGAAATCTGCTCCACAACCCAGCCTTCAGATCCAGATGTCCAATGTCCCCCTGCCCTGGCAGCAGGGAGCTCCCAGCCTCCACCCCACGATTGCACAGCCACAGCTGGGAGATCTTTATCTCCCAACCCAAGTCCCACATGGGACCCAGACTCAGAGATCCTTATCTCCCAGCACCAGCCCCATGACCACAGAGCTGGCTCTGGGTGAGGATGATCTGCTGGCCCTGCAAGTGTGGAGCTGGCACTGGGAGATAAGGATCTTCCAGCCCAGGTCCCACAACCACAGGGTTTGGGCTGGGACAAAAGGCTCTCCAAGCCCCAGTCCTGTGACTGTGGAGCTGGCACTGGGGGATAAGGATTGCCCAAACCCAGATCCCATGACTGCAGGCCTCGGGCTGGCAGATAGGGATCTCTGAGTCCCACGATTGCAGAGCAGGGGCTGGGAGCTCCCTGGTGCCAGAGCAGGGGGACATTGTCCCCACCCGGAATCCGCCCCAGCAGCAAACAGCTCCTTGGGGCAGGGAGCAAACTCCTACCCCTTGCTACCCGGCTGACTGGGGGCACATTTGCTCCCAGTCAGAAGTCTACCCGTGCGCTACTGCACAGTTACTAATGACAAATAAATTTGCTACTTGCACTTGCAGGTAGCAAATTTACTTTCTATTAGATTAAGTATCTGCACGTGTAGACGCAGGTGCTTACTGCACTGTAATTAGCTCTACCACACAATAAAGTGTCTTGTGTAGATGCACTCGCTGTCATTGATGGCTTTGAAGGTCAGGTCCATTGGTTTGAACTGGTAATAGAAATGGACTTGGGAATGAGTGATGTGGTTGTAGCACCTAAGTACTAGTCTTATTAGGACCCATCCTATGAGGCCTACAGATAAATTCTGTTGAAGCTCGAGCCTTTTTGTTGTAATCCTGTTGATGTGGAAAGTGGAACTCCCTCCCTCTTGAGACTCACCAAAACCCAAGCTTAGATGTCTTTCAGAAGCAGTGTAAGACCTTCCTATCTGGGCAGCTATTCACCAAAAAAACCTAAGTTGAGATGTTGTTTAGGGGGAAGGGGGCTCCATTTTATCTTGTTCTAATTTTCCTTTAAGCTGTTTTTTCCTCTTATTGCTCTCCTATTTTTAATTTACTGTATCTCTTACTTTAAGCCACCATGAACCTTTGCTGGGAAAGGCAGTATATAAATCAAATAAATACATAAAAACCATGTTTAGTTCCATATATTGTGCCTATAGCAAGCTACAGTGAAAGTTAATGAATACAAGTGTCACCAAGAGGAAGGGGCAAAATTTCCTAGAGAGCTGCAGAAGCTGTTGGCTCTCTTGGCAGGACGAGTCTAACAGGGCCCCATGGTGTTTCACCATTTGCTGAATAGGAGCCACATGGCTTCTACTGAAGAACAAGACAACCCCGACTAGTTGATCAAAGCACTTCTACTTCTGACCAGCACCACTTCAGTTTTTACCTTGTTTGTTTGAGGACTTCATTCATGCCATAATCTTTTGAAGCCTTTAGGATGACATGGGGTTGGTTTCATCTCTGGAAAGGTATGGCGAGGTATCCTAGCATTTGTGTGATCTCATGTACTATGGTCTAAGGTTTATCATGTACGTACAGAAAAAAATGGAAGATGGGATGATGAATCTAGATGAGAAAACACAAGTGGAGAGGAGTAACTAGAGAGCCACTACAATGCTTTGCTTCCTTATCCAACTATGCGCGCCATAGAGGTCAGTAGCATCTTGCAGTTGCCTGGATCAGAAGGAAGGGAGGGGGGCGGGGCAGGTGGTATGAGCATTAAGACCTTTTTCAGCTGCTTTTTGGGAGACACATTTTAGTGCTACAGATGAGGTAGACTGAAGCACAACAGTGAAATATATATTCTTTGGGCAGATGGTGCATGTCTGGAGAGAGGTAGTCTCTACTGTCTTCATTCACGTACTGATATTAAGTATGGGAAGCTGGAGACAGGTAACTTGAACAGTCACTGCATACAGCACTGGTTCTGTATTTTTCATAGAAGTTTGGTCTGTTAGCTGGGATAAAGGTAGAAGCTTTCCTTATCTGCTTTTCACTGCCTTTCACCAGCCAGAAGGAAAATGAATCTTTTCAAGCCCATTTCTCTAATGCTTCTCAGGGCCTCCTGTATGCCTTTCATTGGGTATTAGGGTTAATAGCATGATAAGGGGCTGCCAAATTGTGATTCAAATTACAGGGCATAGGGATCAAAATAAGGTAGAGCACAGGGCTAAGACAGAAGATCTGAGTTCAGTTCCCAGCTCTGTCATCATTTCCTTTCCTGAAATGTCACCTCTTTTTTTGCATGCCTCATTTTTCACCATCGATAAAATGGGGATAAGAACAATATTTTTGTGCTAACATGCTAATTTATCATTAGAACAGATGTTTAAATTGTGACTTCTCATTTGGGGCAAAAAGTGTTAATTAAAAGCTCTCATGAAAATATTAAAAAGCTATGCTAGACCCCGCCTCTAGAGCGAAATTTAGGCATTTATCAGACAGGTACAAGGAAAAGCCCAGCAGTTAAATCAATGCAAAGATTCATTCCAAAGCTATTCCTTGACAGATTTCTTTCCTATTGGAATTAGCAATCAAAATTTGTTGCAAGTCTGATTTTTCCCCCTGTCTGCCCATGCAAGGATATAATCTAAGAAAAACTAAATGAAATATTTATGGCAGAAAATGCTTAGAAGCTTATGTAGTACGTAGCATTAATGTGCCAGGTTTCCAGTCTGTTACCTTTTACACATAGCTTTGTCCTGTTATATCCTGCTTGTACTCCGTGGCTATTTAAAAAGTTGTCCTTCAGAAAATGCTCCCTCCTGAAGTGAAAAACAATTCCTTCCCTGCCACTTCTAAAAGTGACTGCTTTTGAGATGAATGAAATGTGCCAGTGAACAAGTCTAGTAAATGCATCAGTAATGCAAACCAAAATGAAGCAATACGTTAACTGCTCAATGCCAGTTGAAGGATCCCCAACCTCCTGTCTCCTTACCTAGAAGGAGAAAGTTTTATAAATCATGAATCCTACAATCAACCCTTGATAGACCTCCCAAGCCAGCATCAGTAGATATGGATAGCGTCTGACACTGCTGACTACATGGTGCTGCTAAACATTGTGATGAACTATTAAAGCTTGACCTTAACAGCATTCAGCTTGGACACTGTTAGACTTAGGGGGAGAGAAATGATGTCAGGAGACAAAGCCCTTTACTGGTAACCACGTCAATGGAGAATTTGTTAGCTGACCTGCTCTGAGAGGAGAGATGTGGTCTTTTAAAACTCTAGGTTACCAAGTAAAGCTACTGTCTAATATCTCAGAGGCAAAAACCTGTGTCGGCAGGTGGCCACGTTCTGCACAAGGTGTACCTTCCGAAGTTGAAGGGTTGTGTCTAGAGGAAACAGACTGAAGAAGATCACTGTGGCTTGGTTTGCATCTGAGAAGAGATGTCGCAGTCAAATACAGGTAGAAAAGTAAAAAATTCTATAACGTGGGAGCAGCGCTTTGACAAGCAGATGGTTAAAAGACATTTAGGCAACCTGCTCCCTGTTTATGGAGGCAGGAATACTACAGCAGCATAGAATTTATAAGGGCCATACTGACAAGGAAAAAGGAAGAGAACCCCCCCGAGTAAGGGGAACAGGTCCAAAATCAATCAGATGACATTCAACAAGGACAAGTGCAAAGTCCCGCACTTGGGACAGAATAACCAAATGCACAAATAGAGACAGCAGAATGACCGGCTCAGCTGCAGTACTGCAGAGAAATACCTGGTGGTTCCAGTAGACCATAAATTGAATATAAGGCAATGGTGTGTTCTTGTTACAAAAGCAACCAACAGCACACTGATTGTATTAGCAAGAGTACCTCTTGCAAATCAAGGGAAGTGATTCTTCCTCTTTATTCAGCACTGGTGAAGCCTCACATGAAGCACTGTTTTGGGCTCCACACTTCAGGAAAGATGTGAACAGTTTGGAAACAGCCCAGCTCAGAGCAATAAAAATGATTAGGGGCCTGAGAAACACGATTTATGACGAAAGGCTGAAAGGACTGGGATTATTTAGTCTGGAGAAGAGAAGACTGAGGAGGAATTTGATAACTATTTTCAAACACCTGTAGGGTGATTATAAAAAGGATGGAGACAACCTTCTCTTTGTGGCTGTAGGAGACATAACTAGGAACAATAGGCTCAGCAGAAAAAAATATAATTTGGAGATTAGGAGGAACTTCCTGACTGTGAGGGTGGTCAAGCATGGGAACGGGTGACTTAGAGAAGCTGTGGAATCTCCATCCCTGAACATTTTCAAGAGCAAGTTAGACAGACACTTGGCTGGGATGATCTTGCCTTGAGCAGGAGGCCGGACTAGATGGCTTCATGTGGTCCCATGCAGTTCTACTTTTTTATGATCCCATGAACTCCAGGCAGTTGCAGGCAGGCACTCAGAAATAGCAGTTGATAGAATTGGTCTACAAGGAGAGCCTGCAGTCCCTGCCTCTTCTTCCCAGTGTAGACGGGAAGAAGAGAACGATGCTCCTGTGCTCTCTTCCCATCATGGCAGATCCCTTTTGACTCAACAGGAAGAAAGCTCTAGTCAGTCCTGATAGGTCTCTTTTGCCCTGTGCTCCAGTACTGCTGGCCAAATTAAATCAGAATTGTGCATGTGAGAAAAGTTTCTATGAGCCATCTTTCTCTTCTGTGGGGCCCTCACAGAGTGCTTGTACCTTATCCCATGAAGTTTTGATACATAATTTCTGATGTCAGTGCATATCAGTAAAAGCGCTTAGTGAAATGGGACTTTTCAAAGACATTATAGGACACAGGGATAGTGAACAGACTATAGTGCTTTTAAAATAAAGCGCCTTTATGACAGAAACAACTTTGTCAGGTCAAATCAGGGGACGGGACTTGCATCAACAGACTTTCACAATGTGTTTAAAGGCCCCCCCCCCACCCTCTCAGTGAAACAATACATCATATTTGAAAAAACCTCTTTCATAAAACCCTGCAAGACTTGTAGCCAACAACTTTCTATGAAACTTCTTCCAAGAAAATGGTTTGTAAACTCGAGTTCTATCCAGGATTTCTGCAAGCTGGTTTGCCTGATTCATTCAGTGTTCAGTAGATTAGATGTCACTGAATTCACATAAGCTGATGTTAAATAAATAAAGAGAAGCCGAACAGCTGGGGCTACTCATCACTCAGGCACATGACATCCATTGCCAAACCCAAGAGGGACTCAATAGTGTTGTAATCACCAAACTGGGTCAGTGGTGAAATAGTACAGAGGTTGCTGTAATACCACCCTCTTTGATCTATAGCTTGCTTTGTTCGTTACAGAAAACAGGAAGTATCAATGGGTTCAAACCTGTATATGGAGCATCTTTATTCCAAGGCATAGCTCCTAATCCTGTGAATAACAATTACTCACATTAATAAAGGTACAATGTGTTAGACCAAACTCTTATTAAGTACAATAGAAAATCAAATGGCATTCATAGTACCATGCAGGGAACAGGCTTTGTGCTGCAGAACTGCTGCTTGCAGAATGCCCATTCAGATTTAACAGAAAGGATAGTTTTATGGGTGTTGGTGGAGCTGATTCCCATTTCTGGCTCCGTTACAGACTTCCAGTGTGCCCAGGGCTCTCCTTGGCAAACAGCCTAACTGCTGTCTTCTTTGGGTTTCTGGCTCGTGCTGAAGGTTTGGGGGGGAGGGGGGGGCAAAGAAAATGGACAAGAATGAGTGTGAACTGGCAACAATACCAGATGATGTAGGTGCACATATGTTTGGAAAACTACCTGTAACTGGCACCCATACAACTCCAGAAAATCTTATTTACTGTATTGGCAAACACATCCTAGCTAGTATGTGTTCATTTTTAATCAGTATCAACAGTTCTCTGTTACTTTACATGTTATTCATTATCTAGGGAAGCTTAAGTTAGTAAAATGCAGTGAGGTGCCAATGGAGCATGTATGATGCCAAAGGCTTTTCAGACAGAAAGGAAAGTCATTCTGGACTTTGCCTGGTTTCCATTTCTTGTCCCTGGTTTCCCCTTATTTAATCAAAATCTGCTGAAATATCCTGAATCTTCATTTTGCAAAATATTGATACCTCTAGCAGCAGGATAGTACAGCATGTGTCTTAAGGCCAGGGCTGTTCATTTCATGTGAATTGGCGCTATTGGGAGAATTGGACACTGTGGCCACATCTAGACAAGCGCGGACCCATCTATGGTGCCACACACCACACATGCAGGTGTTCCTCATGCTGCTACCTTGCAGCACATGGGGATTTTTTGTCTGTGGGAGATCCTGGGGTAAAAAAAAACATGCTTAAAAAAAAAGAAAAAGAAAAAGCAGGGTGGCACATGTGGTGGCAGCACACACCGCCCAAAACCAGAGCCTGGCCAGCCGGAGCCACACGCCGGCTGCGAGCCATGCTCCCAGCTGCAGGAGTGCCAGACCTGCAACTCCCTGAGAACCAGGACCCCAGGTAAGGCTGCTGGGACCTGCACAGTTGCTATAATATAGTGTAGCAAAGCATTTCCCTCCACTTCTATTCCCTTTACCCTCAATTTAGTTTGTACCTTTGATACCTAAAAACCCATATCGCAGTTAAAGAAGTGCAAAGTGAATCTAAGCATTCAGTTCTGCCCATCTAAGTTTCTTATTTTTATATAAACATGGAGCTACACAGTGAATTTTGTAATCCACTGTGTAGGCATTTTGCAATTCCTGTGTAGGTGTTATCAGGCCAGGAGCAGAATCAGAGATGCCATGCATACCTGACTAAATGTCTCCCAAGAGTCAGAACGGTAGGGTTGGAAGGGTCATTTAGTCCTACCCATTGCATAGCAGGATTCATCATTCTTAATGCACATCTATCTGGCTTCTTCTGAAGATCTCTGATGAAAGCGATTCCTTAACTTCTTTAGGCAGCTCCCCTGGGGATACCTGTCCCAGACCATACAGCACATCTATGCCACACCATTTGTTCACTTCTATGTTTGGCATTAGCCAAGGAGAGTGTTGCTTCTGGATTTTATCTGAGGTGATTCAAGTGAAGGATTTAGACTTGAGCTAATATATAGGGGGTTTCATAATATGGAACAAAGAAGACTGGTAATGGGCCAGAAGAGGATAGAAATGTATTAGATACTCTGTTGTTCCTGTCTCCTCTTAGACTCCATCACTCACCACCCCAACACCTGCTCTCAGGAACTGGAACTAGGCCAGCCTGGGGAGCCAGGGCCTAGATCCAAGAAAGGACTTGGGAGCCTAAAGCCCATTGTGGGTGCCTAAGCCCAAAATTACAGATTTCAAAACCACTGCTCAGCTGTCAACTATTTCAGAGGCACCTATAATCCAAAAGTGCCTGTTTTAAATAGCTAAATTCCCAAATTGTCTGCTTCTGGGCATAGGCACAAGCACTCTGGTCTGGATGGGGCTAAGTATGTCATGTCTAGGCCCAATTGGTCATTCCTCTACCTATGATACCCGAGGGGCTTGATCTGGTATGTCCTTCAAAGTATTATCTGTGGCCATAGGGGACAGGACTAGAGCAAGGACCTCAAGCTGCAGCAGGCAAACTTTAGGTTGGTGATTATGAAAAACTTTCTCACTATGAGGGTGCTTAAGCCACTGGAACAGGCTGCCTTGAAAGTTGTAGGATCTCTATTTTTGGAAATTTTCAAAGCAAGTTGGACAGACACTTGGCTATGGTGATTTAGTCAGGAATAATCCTACCTTGAGCAGGGGACTGGGCTAGATGACCTCCTGAGGTCCCTTCCAGCCTTGCTGTTCTCTGATTCTATGAAACTGGGCTCAGCCCAAAATGAACTGGCAGCCACTGCTGTCAGTTAAGCCAGGAGTGTTCAAACCCTGGCCTGTGGACCAGATCTGGCAAATGACCCCATGTCATCCAGACAGTGAAGTTTCCCATGGTTCCAGAAATTTGGCAGTGGCACAGTGGTAGCATCACTCCCTGGCTGCCAAATTTCCAGACCCATGGAGAGCCCTGGGCTCTGCGAGGTGGATTAAGCACTCAATCCCAGAATGCAGGGCCAGGCTGGGGTAGAGCCAGGTCCAATCTCATTGTAAGGAGCCTGGAGGAGGGAGTGCTGGGCCCATGAAGTCTAATTTTGGCACACAGGAGGAGGGAGGGGGTGACACTGGGTCCAATCTCGGTGGGAGGGGGCACTGCAAGGCTTCTGGGGTCCAATTGCATCTGTGGGGATGGGATGGGGTGGCATCAGGCTCCTGAGGCCCAATCTGGCCCATGAGGCCAAAAGGTTGTGCACCCCTGAGTTAAGACATAGCTGGTACAGTGTCCTTCCTTATCTCCAATTGCTCAGTGGCTAACACACTCACACAGGGTGTGGGAGATCAGAGTTCATTTCTCATCTCTAGGGGGGGTCTACCAAACTCAGGTGCCTGCTGGCTGATTTAGCAGGCAGACCATGGTGGCCATGTTGTGGGTTGAGCATGGCAGGATCTCCCAAGCCTCTGATTGGCCAAGGGGCCCAGGACCTCCACCTGTCACTTCTGATTGGCTATGAGGGCTGCCCATCATAAGGCCCCACCCCTCACTGCTGATTGGTAGAGAGGGGCGGGGGCCGTATCATAAACAACCCTCACAGCCAATCAGTAGTGAGAGGTGGTGGGAGGCAGCCATCTTGCCATGCCGGCAATCCCTTTCCTGCCTTTCCCCCCCGGTGGGGTGCATGGCTCAGCCACAGTGGCCATGAGGACTGCTGGATCCCCAGAAGGAGCCAGCATTTTATTTTTGGTATATATATTTTTTTAAGGAAGCCCACCAAAAGTGTAGAGCCCACACTTTTTTGTGAAGCCTGTTTTTTTGTGGAGCCTGCCCAAAATCACAGTTTTTGCAAAATCACAATTTCAGTAGGTCCCCACTCAGGTGTCATGGCAGGATTTCAAATCCATATTTTCCATGTCCGATAAGAGTGCCCTAAGCACCAAGCTACATGTTCAGAATTTATATATCATGTTTTGCAGGGGTGTCAAACTCACCCTGGGTCCTGGGCCAGATCTGGACCTCAGGGGTCCCTGGATTCACAGGCCAATGGCTGCAATGGTGGCAGGTCCAGCAGCAACTGTGGTGAGGCTTCAGGATGCAGCAAGGACCTGGCAGCTTCAGAGTCAAGCAGTGGGAGAGCGAGCAAGGCTGTATCACCACTCTCACTTACCTCTCTGCTGCTAATGTCCAACAGGGCCCAAGGGTCCTAAACTCTGCAGCAGGCCTCCAGTAGCTTGCCAGTAGCCTGGATAAATTAGTTTTGTGGGCAGGATCTGGCCTGGGAACCATGTTTGACACCCCTGACCTACTGTATCCATGTTTGGAACATCAGTTCCTTCCCACTGCAGAGCCAGCCAATTGTGTTGGCCAGATTATGGGTGGGGCAGATCCACAGCTGTGCCTCCTGCCCCTGGGGGAACAGAAAGGAGATGGTTCTTGCATCAGAGAGAGGCACAACTTGGCCTGAAGGGGGGTAAATAATAAATGTCTCGTGTCTTCAAAATTGCAACAGGTCTTTTGTCTGAAACTAGTACAAGGGAGGTGCTGAGTAGGACTCAACTTGAAATTTCACTTGCTAACCACACAGCTAAGCAGCTTGCTATGCAAGTTGGAGCTTGCACTCTTGGGTTACTACATGCTTGTTGTGTTCAACTGTTTGCTTTTCTGTGACATTATAGCTGCCTTATATAACTAGCATGTAAGCATCTTATCCCACAGGGTTTGCACAGTAACATTTTTTGCTGCTGTTCAAAACTTCAGCTTCTGTTTTCTAGCAGCTGCAACATTTTTCCTTTGCATTTTCACTGTCCCTTAGAGCTCATTCCAACACTTTGGAAGGAGAAACTACCCAGGTAAGACACTTTCACGGTGTCTTACATATTAATAGGACTGCAGAGTTTGTACCATACCCTGGAACACTTAAATTGGGGTCAAGAACTCTTGTCAGACATGAATGTATTTCTGTAGGCAGAATTTGGACCCACAAATTTTGGTTGCTGGAGGTATGGCTGTGGGATGACTACTTCTCAGTGTTCCCTTGCCCATGCAAGCCTAGTGTCAGGGCTTGTTTTGTCTTGCATATCTTCCCTGTAATATATACCAATATCTTCTGATATTGTTGAAGGTACTGACACCAGGAAAATCTTCCAGACAGAAACAGTAAAGTCTGCAATATTGTGCGGCAAGTGATATGCATGTTGACTTAAAGCCATGGCCCACTGGTCATTTCTCTAAGAAGCCTGCTCCCAACTTTGGCATGTTTTTGAGCTTTCAAGAAAAAGTGAGTAATAAACCCCAGAAATTCACCCTACATTCAGGCTAGTGATCTCTGTATGCAGGTAGGCAATGATATTTAAAAAATAGTTTAATCCACGTGTTATGCATGACCAGTGGACTAGCAGGTTCTACCTGATGAGGCCTGATTCTGATTGCTGATTCTTCTCATTAATCTGCATCCCTAAAAATACAGACTATGGCCACTGCAAGGGGATTACTGAAATCAGAAGCAGCTGCATTTCTTTGTTGGGGGGAGAAAAGAGAAGTGGGGAGTAGGAAGGCTAGCTACTCACGACTAAGGTTTCCTTTGGGGAACAGATTTAATGTATTCAGGCATAATTTTTCATAAGGCAGAACTGTCATCCCCTGAATGGAGACAGAAAGGGCATTCATTTTGCAGGGGTTTGTGGTGAATGTAGAATTGGGGATAAAGAAATCATGCCACTGCTGGCCCCAGTCCCAAAAGCAGAACATGCACCAGTTGTGAGAAGGGACAAGCTGGGAAAGGAGGGCTCTGTAGCCAGAAATCATTGTGCCAGGCTGACTTGTCCTTGAAGCTGCTTTCACTTACAACATGGACTGAGAAGGCTGAAGACAGCTTTTAAACACAAGGGGAAAGGTATTTCAAGGCACACATTCCTCCCAGTCATGGACTCACTTGCCAGAACTGTGGATTGGGTCTATGCTGTCTCTGCTGCTTAAGAGAAACCCTGCCCCCTTCTCTATTTCTGTAAACAGATGAGAGAAACAAAAATAGCTGCCTGTGAGGGGAAGAATGTGGAGCAGGAGAAAGATCCTGAAAAACTTGAACAAGAAGTACTTACCTCAGGTGCTGAGAGGAGCTGATCCAGAGCGAAGAGCATGGAGATGCATTTTCAGAGCTTATGCTACATCTGGATTGACAGAAGGAGCTCAAGTACAGGTATTTCCAGCCTCAGAGAGGGGCAGCTGAGTGAAGACTGTAGCCTGAACAAGTGGAAGATGCCAGAGGTCTTCCCTGTTGACAGTGTCCCACAGACAACTGTGAGGAAAGCAAGTGGGACCTCAGGGCAAGGTGGTCGGAGGGCCAGTGACTGAACAGGGGACATGCCATGCCAGAGAAACACTCCAGGACAGCTGGGAGGAAGTGGAGGCAGAAGCTAGGGCCGTGAGTTTGCTTGTTGAGTTAACTCTTCTTCCTTGTTTTTTTTCCCTTTTTCATTCTGCTTGTGGGATTGGTGTCCCTCACTCAACGTACTGGGAAGGCAGCAGCAAAAGGAAAAGTTCTTCTCCCCATGAAAGCAAGTAGATCCTGACCCTGAGGAACCAAGGAGATGTAGGAACCCCTAGCAAAAATGGATTCTGAGTTGACTGACCCCTAAACAGGGGAGGAACTAATTTTGTTTAATGGCTCTTTGAACATTTGAAGGACTGAAATAATTTGATTGGCCCCAGAACCAGGAAGGAATTGATTTTGTATTTTTCAGATTAATTGATGGATTCTGTTTGGGGTTTGATTTGGTCAACCCAGGAACCTGGGATGAAATGATTCCGATTTGATTGTCTAAGGGACCCTTAACAGACCTATCAGGATTAATTAGCCCAGGAACCAGTGATAAATTTATGTAAGGCAAAGGCCTCATGGACTCTAACTGGGCTTATCAACTGATGAGCTGGGGAGGCTGTAATGAATTGATTTAAGGTTGAACTCAGAAATCCTGAATGATGGAGTCTAACTCATAAACCTTATTCAGGGAACAGGAAGTAACGGCCAGTGGCATCTTTAACTGACTCAAGATCCAAGCCCTGATGTGTGTCATTCTGGATGTGGTTACGGTGGGGTGTAAAGGGAGAAGGAGCCCCATGGTGAAGGCCCATCTGGGTGAACAGGCTGAATTGTCATCCATCCTATTTTAAATGTCCCATTAATTAAAAATATACATCAAGATGTGACAGGACCATCTGTTTTTCCTCATGGCTCACTCCAGTAAAGCGTTGGGCAGGCAGGGACTACAGCCTTATAGCACCCCCGTCCCCCTAACACTGTCCTCCTAAGGCACTGCTGGAAGGACACCTGGATAGCACAGCAAAATTCTTCATGTCACCAGCCATGTACCTGTCAATCCAAAGTCAGGTTGTTCAATCATAGGTGAGATGAGCCTGCAAATGAGGGCAGGTTCAAGGCCAGAGCTTACAACTAGTGAACAGAACGTACATTCGCCTTTTGGGTGAGGAAGAAATACAAGTCTTTCTTAGACTGGGTTCTGTCATTTTTAAATCAGTCTGTGTGCCAAACTTCTATTCTATTATGGTATAGACCAGTTTTCAACCCCTTAAACTGGTAAAAGTGTAATGTCTATACCTGGCCTAGAGCTACAAAGGAATGATCATGGGTAAAATAATACAGGGATAGCTGCGTGGTTCTAAGTGTTACTAGGTCCATACCACAGCTAAAAATATATTTCTTACATAGGTTAACTTCCCTTTTCAAGTAACTTACAGCACGAATACTTCAACCAAAGTCAAGAGCGATTATCTTTCTGTTTCAGTGCCATTCCCAGGGTGCTGTGTCACGGATCACATTTCCCTCCTCTGGGCATGCTGATGCTGAGCTGCTGAATGTGTTTAACATAATTTGACCAGCTGACTACTACAGGATAGCAGAGTTTGCGATTGAGTAACTCATTAATTGTGCCGGCTGAGGGAGAGAACAGATCTGCTTTGAAGGAGGACCTCAGCAAAGGGCAAATAATGATGTTAGCCTCCCTTTTTATATCTCTTTCTTTTTTCCTTTTTTCCTCCTGTCTGATTATTTCTAAAAGAATTTATAACCGTTAATCTTTTCCGTCAGCCGGCATTATAGCTTAGCTATCACATTCATAATCACCCACCCATAATGCATAGATACTTTGAGGATCACCTGTCTCTGAATTCATTGTTACGTCTTCTACCATTAAGCCTTGTCTACTCCCTGCCTGGACAGAATTCCTACCTGTGCTAATGCCTGTAGAGCTCAACCAGGGTTTAAAATGTTGGAAGCCTGAATGTCGATTTTGTTGTGGTGTTTGGAGTAGTGCATTAAATAGGCCTGCTTGGAGCAGGGCTTGGTTGCCTCAGGATTTAAAAGACAGGAGGGGCTCATCTACATCAGAACACCTATACTGCTCATTGCTGGTAGAGTCGAGCCTGTATTTGCAACTGTGGGTGTGCCTGTGTGTGTGAAACATAGCCTGGCCTGAGAGGCACAAGGGCCTGGCTCTGTACCACTGAATGGCAAGACTGCCACCATGTGGCTGCAGTGCAGAAATGTGACGGGAAAGGAAAACGAGGATATTTCTAGGTGAAAGTTCGCCGTGCAGAATAATGGCCCAGGGCCAAGGTAGCCAAAAAATACACGTGCACACACACAAGGAAAATGGAGAGTTCATTGAGGTGCACCCCTGCTTCCTTTTCTTTTGAGTGTGGCATGTTAGTCTTCTGAGAAAAATGGGGGCAGGAACAGACTTGTCACTGAACATTGGGGGTCTGTGGCCAGCCAGGGGCACAGCCTTATAGATTTCCCTAGGCATGGAGCGGGACATGAATTCCCTCTGTGCACTTCTCCAGCCATCCCAAAAGGGTGAGTTTGGCTCTTTTGCCCTCCTGTTGACTCCATTACCTCAGGTGTTTATGCCCATCAGTCCTTCCTGTGGCAATGCAGCACTTTGCCATTGAGCTGTGTGAGCACCTTTTCCATGGGGACCATGGTAGAGAAATTACCAGCTCCTCAGCTCTAACCAGTCACACAGCATTCTCCATGAACCCTGGCTGCCCTTGTCTATAGGTATCCGGAGAAGGGGTGTGCAGAGTGACCATGTGTGTGCTCTCTGCCTCTACTTGCTGATGCCAAATTAAACTAAAACATTGGTTATTCTGCATTGTAGATGGGCCTGAACCATAAATCCAGATCCCAACCAACCCAAGCTCTGAGACTGCTGAGATACTCATACAGAACCTCACTCTACATCCATTGCAAAGAGGCAAAGTACATACCTTCTCTCCTTCTGTGAGTCTTGGACATTTTGTGTACCTGTAGGGACTGTGCCCCACAGTAAACAGCAAATTAAATCTACAGGCACCAGCTGATGAGATGGGGGTACAGCATCTTCCCATTTTACCAGGCTGACTGTGCATGGTAGTCTCACACATCCTTGCACACCAGGAGCACAAATGCCTATGGGTCTTTGTACATGCCACAAAATTGGCCTTCCAAGCAGCTTAAATGCCCTTTTGCACCACTTTAATGGTGTTGCTGTTTGCACGTTTGGCGACATATTCTGCTTTAATGGTGTTGCTGTTTGCACACCTAGAGACATATTTTGCTTTAACTAGACTTCCAAGGTGTTTTAGTTTGCTACCTAACAAAGTGCAACAGTGCACGGAGTGCTGGAAGATGACATGCTCAGGGCTTGGCAGGCCCTGCACAGCTCAGGGGCTGTGCACTCAGCAGCAGCTCCAATGGAGAAACCCAGCAGGCAGACTCCATTGAAGAAAAAAAACAGGGGTGAGCCTGATCTTTTTTTTTTCTCTCTCTCTTTGGAGTGTGCCTGCCTGCCTGAGCTGTGCGGGGGGCCAGTGTTTCCCTCCGCAGCTGCAGGGGGGCAGTGCTTCCCTTCGTGGTGGTGGCCCAGGCTGGGTGCCAGCAAGTGGGTGCCTCCTGGACAGGTCTGCCAGAAGCTCGACTTCCCCCTGCCCCTCCCCCTGCCACTGAAGAAGCAGGTAAGAATCAGGCCCCCACCTTTGTGTACATGCCACAGGGGTTTAGCTCAGTTGAAGTCTCCCTAAATTGAAGCAGAGTTTTTAAAAACCCACCGTTTCAATTTAGGGAGAACCAAACTGAATTAAACCCCCGTGGTGTGTACAAGCATCCTATGACTTCATCACTTCAGCAGATTTAAAATAAAAAAGGGTTAAGACCAGTTCAGGTTGTCTGAGGGGAGTTGTACTTTGGAGGCCTCCGTTCTGTTGTATGCCTGCTGGTAGTTCATGGGATGGGATCTGTCGCAGGCAAGCTCTGCTTGTTCCAAATTCCAGATGGATGTTATATAGCCTTGCACATGCAAAGTGCTCTAAAACACAGGAAATTGGACCTTTTTCAGGCTGTTCTTCAGGAAGGAGACTTGAATCCTTCGTCTGAAATATCCTCTTGCCCAATACCTGGGTTACCCTGAGTAGGGAGAGGGAAGCTCAGTGAACATCACTTGGGGCAGTTACTTTGTTCTGTGGGAAGCATTTGGTACCACTGGGTGCTGAGTCAATCTTGAGGTCTAAATACTGCAGCAATAGACTGCAGAGTTACACCTGATCTCTTCTAGGTGAGCATAGTTTCCCCTTCATCCTCTGGAAGAAGCTAAGGAACCATAACACCATCCTGTGGCCTGATATCAGAATGGCTCCTGGCTCCAAATGTAACAGTGCGTTGGCACTGGAGCTGTGCCAGTTGACTGGATGGCTGAGATCACAGGAAGGGAATGCAGGTGAATTCAGGCTGGCTGAGTCAAACCAGTTTTGCTGCAGTCAGAGAATAGGAGTAACACTACAGGGGTCACTGGAATGTGCCACTTTCTTCTACAAACCAGCAAAGTGAGCTCCCGAAGGAAGGAAGAAAACGATACCTTGAAGCTGCCCCCTCCTAGCAGCAGAGACCCAGTGCAGTGGCACCCAACCTTCTGGCGCTGGGGCTGGATGAGTGGCATGGTGTTGGTCCACAGACTGGATCCTTCATCGGTTCAGTGTGTGGGGTCAGTCTGTGGGTATGAACCGGCACACTATCCCAGCTCTGTGCACCAGATTCAGCTGTGAACTGGCACGGTCTGGCATGCAGGGCCATGTTATCCAGCTGGCAGGGATCCCCACAGGTCTCAAAATATGGCAGCAAGTGAGCAGCTATTAATGCTACCACCATTCCCCTGCCACCAAATTTCTAAACCCTTGAGAGGCCCCCAGGGCCAGAGGATGCAGCTCTACAGACCAGATCTGAGCACCCCTAATCTAGTAGGATTGTGTCCCATTGGTTGGCAGAGATGATGAGACTGATAGAGACCTCATGTTGCTAGCCTGCAAAAGTCATTATCTTGGTGGCATCTGCCAATAGGTCCTATCAAACATACCCCCTGTACATGATCCTATAGGGTTAAATAAACAATCATGACCCTGCAATACAGGTTCAGTTGGAAAATTCCTATAACCCAAAGGAAGGAGATCATTGTTAAACTCTGGAGGTTTTCAGAGAAATTTCTGTAGTAACCACGTGGGTGTAGTCCTTCTAAGTTTTAACCTGGGGGTTATACTTGCTTGTATGGGAATTAGTGAACAGGGGCCTTTTTGTTGACTTTAAAATGCTCTGAATGAAGGAGAGGGGGCTGTTTCACTAGTCGCGCTTCCTTCCATACCCAGTTTGGCTGTTGATAAACCTGATTTGCAAGAGAAAAGTTATTTTTCTGGCTTCCTATGAGAAATCTCCACCCTCCAGCATTTCCCTCCCAACCCCAAATGATGTTTCAAGTGGTACCAAACATCCAGATTTAAACAACACTCACTATCACAGCAAAATTAGTCCTATATGCTGGGATTCAGCTGTTTCTGGGAACTTGTCTGTTAATATCACTAAGCAAGGGATGAAGTAATGAAAATTGCAAGCTGTGGAAATTCGATCTTTTTTATTCTGTAATTACTATTCTCTGAAATCTGAGAATATGTATTTACTTTAATATTCTGCCAGAGGTGAGGGGAGAGTCCCCAAAGCAAAGAACATGGAAAGGGGAGCTTGGCATGCAGGAATATTATGAACCCATTTGCACTTGATTAAATACAATAGTCCTTGGATCTTGCTTTGAAGGCTGATGTGAATTAGCAGCATTCAGCTCATCTGGAGGCTTGGAAGCCATCAACACCCCCTCTTTGTAGTGTTAGACCTATGGGTTATATAGTTTGGGGTGGGTAGACTCCCAGTACCTGGAGTCTTGTGATGATTCATTTTTAAGTAATTTTTAGCTTTCATGATTTGAAAACCTTGAAAATGGAAACAAGTGTGCCCTGCAGGCCCATAACTCCGAAGGCCCATAAAAAGGACCTAATGTAATATTTGTCTTAAATAATTGGACTTAAAGCTTACCTCCCCCAGAATCCACCCTCCAAAATTGGGGTGTGTGCCTTAAGTGGGGAAGCTGATTTTTTTTTGCTTCAACAGAAGCATAGAAACTCTATGGCCGTGTCTACATGAGATGCTGACTGCGCAGTCATTACATAAACAAGTACGAAATCACTGCACAGTAACACAAGTTACTGCACAGTAATGCCAACAAACCCCTTTTTTGTGACACTGACTGCGCAATAGCTTAATATATCTGCACAGTAGCGTTGCGTCATGGTTTTTGCACCGTGAGCATCTTGTGTCAACACAGTCTCTGTGCTCTAATGGCTGCCAAAATAGCTACCATTTCTTTTTCACCCAGCAGCAGATGGGTTGATGCCAGTGGTAACCCTCTGAAAGCCACCGAGGAATTTGCAGTAGCTATTGGCTGAGCACTGTAGCTTGTGCCTGAAGCAGCAACTGAGCTGGCTCAGGGCCAGTGAGCTGCTGCATGCAATCCGTAGCATCTTGATGAGATTTGTGGTGTGAAAACATTTTAATATTGACAGGAACTTTATAAAAGGAACTATTTACAGTAAAAAAAGTAACTGTCTTGCTACTTCCCTTCAAAGTGCCTGGGGCCTAGCCTTGTTCCTATATTGCCATACCAGGAAGGTGCTGCTCCCATTGGTCTCCTAGGATCTTACACTTCCTGAACACTCGGTCCCGCAGTTGCCCGTGGCTCTGGAAAAATCTTTTTCTGCATTCTACCTTCCAAAAAACAAGATGCGTGTCTTATTTGGCTATGTGGTGTGTGAGAAGATATGACATTCAATGGGGGTAAAGCCTATTTCTACTTTATGCACCTCAGTGGGACTAACAGCTGCATAACTTCATTTTTTGGCATTTACACAATGCTTGGCTCTCATGTAGCTATGCTCACCCTGCACTGCGTTACACAATATGCTCAGAGGGCTGCAGTCTGACAGAATAGTTGCCCAGACATGCACGTGACACCAGATATGTCCTGACTCTTTAGGGAAGAAGACCCTCCATCTTTTTAGCCTGTGATTAGGGCATTTGTGTAGGGAACATAGACCCAGGTACCAGGCCCTCCTCACCCAGAACTCTCTCTCCCACTTCCCAGCAAGTCACAAAGCCATGGGCTAGGACTAGCCATTACATAATGCACTCTCCTCCTGAAACCAGCCTTCTGGGTAGCCAAGACGGGATGATATGTGGGGCCACGAGGAGGAGGAGAGCAAACCAGAGGGATGTGGCTCAGTGGGGTGGACGCTGCACTGGAAGGAAGAGAGCCTTGGCCCCAGCTCCAGTGGCCCTCATAGCTATCCCTTTTAGGCAATGAATATCAAATGCAAGTGTGTAGCAGGCTTGCCTTTTGGAGCTTGGGTTCAGTCCCAGGCTTGAAATTTTGCTGTTTTGATTGGTGGAGCTCATTCCCCAATCAGGAGGTGGCAAGAGGAGTAGTGCAGTCACCCCCTTTTCTGAGGGGAGGGGGAGAGGAGTTCCTCCCTCCCCTCCCCCGCTGTGGACCTGATTGAAGACTGCAACACTCAGGTCTGGAAGACTTCAGGGGCAGAGCCCTGGAGCATATAAAAGGAGCTGCGTGCCCAGCGTGAGGAGAGCACATCCGGGAGAGAGAAGAGGGAAGAGCAGGGCTTAGACGAGCTGAGGAGAGCTGCTCAGCAGGGCACAGCAGTAGCCCAGAAGCGCCCCTGAAGACTTCCATCAGCAGGAAACAGCAGACAGCTCCAGCAGCTAGGCTCTCGGTGTGCGTACAGCGCATGGCGTCCAGACCCTGGGAGCTGCGTGAGGTGGCTCAGGTCTGCAACCTCTGGTGTGTGGCCAGAGACACGATGCACAGGATGGTGCATGGAGTAGGGCCTTTGGAGTGCTTGGGCAGCTCAGGTCCTCAGCCCCTGGAACGAGGCTGGGACCTTGGTGCAGGAGGCACTGCACAGAGAGTCTGGGAGCGGACTGAGCCTGGTGCTGCATGAGGTGGCCCAGGCCTCCGACCCATAGCAAAAAGTTGAGTCCAGAGAGCCAGACAGTGATCGGGCTACTGAGCCAGCAGACGGGGCCAAGCCAGAGACCCCGGAAGCCCTGCATAGAGGATCCCTGTTCCAGGGCACAGTGACCCCCCGCCCCCCAAAGCCCACTGCACGCAAGAGAGCAGCTTGGCACTGAGGATGAGGACCACCCTCCAGGCCTGGGAGGGAAAAGAGGATTCCCACAGGGGAGGGAAGTCCCACCCTGGTTAGTTAAGGGCCCCTGAAAGGGGAGGTCCCACCGAGAGGGCCCCCCTAAAGTTACCAGCTTCTTTGTAGGGCTTGGGAAAAGCCAAGGGGCAATGGGGTTTCCCCTCGGGATTAAGTTTGCCTTTGGGGTTTATCTGTTTCAGATCAGATATTTACCTGTATATGAGAGCACTGGTATAAGGGTTTATGTCATTTACCCAGAGGGTATTGTTTATGTTACTGGTTTAGATATCTCATATGTGTGTGCGTGTGTGTGTGTCTATGTGTATATGTATATATATATGTATATATACATACACACACTGTCCATATGTTTATATCCATGTTCCTTTCCCTTGTGATAAGTTAATGTAAAGAAATTTGTATCGTGATAAGTCCCCTGGCTGTCCTGGCCTGGTTCTATAGGGACAGAGGGAAACTGAGCGGTCTGCAGTTCCCATGCCACAGCACACCTGCCAGCTAACAATCCCCTTCAATTGGAGAAGGCGAGTATATACCCAAGTAACCTGGGCTACACAAAGCAAAGTAGGCCAGCTTCAAGCAGAGGGCTGGAGAGTGCACTGGGCAGTGTCTAGTTCATGGCATGGTAGTTAGAGCACTTTGCTAAGACATATCAGTGCCTCCTGCACCAAGGTTTGTTCACCAGAGCACCCCAAGGGATGATGAGGTCGAACGGTCACAAACTCCTGCAAGACCGTTTCAGGCTGGACATAAGGAAGAATTTCTTCACTGTCCGAGCCCCCAAGGTCTGGAACAGCCTGCCAGCGGAGGTGGTTCAAGCACCTACATTGAACACCTTCAAGATTAAATTGGATGCTTACCTTGCTGGGATCCTATGACCCCAGCTGACTTCCTGCCCTTTGGGCAGGGGGCTGGACTCGATGATCTCCCGAGGTCCCTTCCAGCTCTGATGTCTATGATGATGATAGGAGATGCACAGGCCTTGTCTGCATGACAGGCCCTAGAACCTGGTTGAAACCGTCTCCCTGGGGAAGTGTGCTATCCACTAGGCTATTGGGCCTTCCTGCATTTGTGCAGGGGGAGCCTGTCCTGCCATAGGGAGAAGAATATAAACTGTGCCAAAAGTTGCAATTTTGTGAGTACCCCTTAGGCATCTAAAGGTGAAATAGGATTTGGCTTTGTTTTGGCCAGTGCTGGTGTTGATATTCTAGTCACTCCTACAGACTCCAGTCAGGACCCTGCTATGGTAGGCCCTATATAACTTTGAAATAAGAATTGTCCCTGCTTTACAGAGGAATCCTTGTAGAGATTAAAGTCCAGGTTAAAGAGTTGGGGGAGAGGGGGTATCACCACATCGAGTCACCCTTGAAGCAAGTTCAGGGTTTGGCCGATGACCTTTTTGATCCCATGGCACATGCCCCCACCCTCACAGCCTTCCTCCTTTATGGTCCTCCTTGCAGGCACACTGCAGAGACATCCCAACTATATCTGCACATGCATGCTCCAGAGCAGAAGCAATAAAGCTTGTGTACAGTGCTGTGTCTGGGCTAATCAGCTCAGTTTGGCTAGAGTATGTGGAGCAGTCCTGTGCTGGGAGCATTTGGGTGTGCGTGTGGCTGTCTCTTCTCACAATACTTGCTTACATGCCCCACTCCTGGTACCTCTGTGGCCCGCCAGTTGGGAAGCACTGGCTGAAAGCATGCATGGCAACATGGTTATGGGAAAATTCATACTGCCATAGTGATGAAAGGGTGCAGTAGGCTGAGGAATAGGTGAAGGGTGAGGTCACCCATGTATCTGATAGAAAAACCTTTAATCTTAGCCAAAGTAAGTTTTTTTTTTATGGCTCTGCTGGCTCAGTAGTGAACAGAAAGGAAGTAGTCCAATGTTGCCCTTCACAATTTAGGTGCAACAAAATCTCCTGAAGTTCTACATACAGATTCCAAAAATATTAAATAAATCTGGAGGATAAGCACACAGTGTGAATGAGTTTAGAGCAGTTTGAATGGTAGTCTAACAACTAGTATCTGTGTCCTTGTGTGGATCCTCCAGTATCATTGTTCCTGTGCAGCTGAGGATCTTTTCTGAAGGGACCTGGTCCCAGCATCATGGTCCAGATCCACAAGAAGGACTTGTGCCTAAGGAGGAAGCAGCACGTTCTGGTGAGGAAGGGCCAGAGCACATCCCACCCACATGAATTTGGGAACATATGCAGGGGGTGAACCAACCTGGAGCCACCTCACTGGTAAGCTTCTGGATCTGGACTGTGCCTGTGGTTGGCTCTGTGTTGCTCTTGCAGTGATACAAACAAGTCCTATGAGGTGTGGAGGTCAGTTTTGGCTGCTTTTGGCTGTGAGTCTAAACTCCCTTGGGTAGGAAATGGACAAGAAGTCTCAAATGAATTGTCTTTCCTTTAAGGTTCCTGGATACCTGATAGTCATCCAGTCAAAAATACATCACAAAGGCCCTTTTTCTATAGGATTTTAGCTGTGTTGTGAGTATGTTGAATTTGCTGGTGATGTGAACAACTGACATATCTCGGGAGCCAGTCTGAGCAGGGTTCAGGGCTATTCTTTATTTCTCTGAACTATCTATCTGGGATGTATATTTAAAGGTTAGGGACCTCAGTAGATCATAGCTCTCTAACCTCTGCTCTGCCCCCATTGTGTTTACAAAGGTCCTAACCCTGTTCTTTACACAACGTTGTCTTCAGTTTTGTCTAAAGATAATCAGTTCTACAAAGCAGGAATCTGTCTGCTACCACACTACACCGCACTGTTGTGAGTACATTTATGCTGATAAGTAACTGAGTAACGTGTTCATTTTATTTCATTTAATGTTTGTTTGCAGCAGAAAGCTGATTTTCCATCCTCAGCAGTCGGGAATTCCTAGGAAATGCTGGCTTTGCTATTCTGAATAAACTGCTGCTGGGCATAATGATTTTCTAGGTTATTAATTACATCTTTAATGACTGAAGTTAAGGTAGCCAAAACAATCTAAAAAATGGTGAGCCTGCTCAGCTTAGGTCTGTAAAAACGTGGCCCTCAAAAGACTGCTGGGAATTTAGCCAACTTCATTACTAAATTAGAATATCTCAGAATAGGTTGTCTTTTAATCACCTAGCAAGCAACTTTGTAGACCTCCTAGTTTTCCCCCCTCATTTAGGCTTGCCTATATTTTAAAATGATTTCCTATTAACCCAAATGTATTTGTGTGTTAATTTTCCTCAAAATAAAATATTGCACCAACATGCAAGTTTGTGAATGTGTGTTTGGGGGTGGGGGAGCAGTAGTTGGATATCTGCACTTATCTTTTTTTACTTATCTGCTATTTCTCTTTGCATTAATTGATCCATTTTAGGCTAATTACTTCCAATTTGCAATGAGTTATTTCATGGTAAGGTTGGTGTGGACTTTACCCCCCCTTTTTAAATTAACTGTTCCACTTCTGATAGTTCTCACACTGTGTTACTGAACATCTGGTTAGCCTTTCTTTCTGTGCCTCTTATACTTCTCCGGAGTCTTCTTGACTAGATGTCACCTTGCATCTAAAGGCTGACATGCAGCCAGATGTGTCCATTTGCAATTCCAGTTTGTGGTGAGCTAACACACCCAAAGTGACATACTAATTTACAGCAGGAAGCAATGGAATTGCAATGAAGGTACATTGCCCAAAGATTGGTCTCAGGTTTCCCTAGAAAGCTCAGATTTGGATCCAGATAAATGATGTCACCACTTTAATAGGCCTGAACCAGAGCTCTGAATTTAAATATCTTCATGTTTGGGGAAAGCTGGACCAGACACCAAGGTCTCCTTCAAAACTCCTTGGCTTGATCATGTACAATATACTTACTCCATCTCATTTACCAGAGGCTTGAGCAATGTGCATCTCCATGACTTCTCCTCTATACAGATCTAGATCATTGGTAGGTTTTACCCACACCTTGTGTCTTCAGCTGGCTCTCTTCTTGTGGAAGGGTTCAATGAACTGGTCCTTTGGCCATAATAGCAACTTTATAGACCAATAGTGCATGCTCAACATCATTTCAGCTCTAGATTCAGTGAAAATAAAATCAGGGTTTAAAACAGGGGCGGGTGGTTATTTTGGCTGAAGGACCACTTCACGAATTTGAGTGAGTTGTGGGCTGCGGTGGGGAGGGGGGTTGCTGACCTGGCCAGTGCAGTGGAGGGGGAGGGGAGGGCAAGTGATACAATCTGGCCCGGGCCCATGTACCCTGCATCCACAGCCAGGGGTGCTGGGCAGAGCAGGTAGGCAGGGTCTGCATGTGGGGAGTAGATCGCAGATTTTACTAGTGGTGGGTGCGGGCTGGATGTGCTGGGGTACCCAGGCAGTGCGGCCAGGTCTGGCAGTGCTGGCAGCTGAAAGGAACAGAGGCTGCAGGGGCTGCCAGGAAGTAGAGTCCAGTTGCTGCACTGCCTCCACCCCGGGGGTCACAATGCAATGCAATTTTGCTTTAAAAAGGGGCCTACTCCATTCTCCTCTGACTCTCGGCAGTATCTAAACTACCCTTGATGCAACTCAGATAATGCAAGCCAAAAATGGCAGTAGGCCACTTTTACCCCCTAATTAACTCCATTCTTGTGGCTGGCAGAGGAGGAAGTCCTGGTGTATGTTAAATTCTGCCACGCAGAGTTTCCTCCACACTATGGGCAGGAAGACATATTGGATTTCCAGTTGCTTTGTATCGTCACAGCAGTGCAGAAGAACCAGTGCAGAGGTAGTGTTCAGAAAGCTGTAGGGTTTTACATATTAAAATATCAAGTGGTTTGGCAGGTAAATCTGTAGCACTTTTGCTCTGAGCTTGTTTGCACCTGTTTAACCCTGGACTAACTCCATTGCCTTGAGTAGTGCTACTTCTAACTTATCATGACACTTGGTACCAGAAGCAGGTTCTCAGTCATGAAAATAAATGGAAAACACCAGTTAATCCATCCCCTCTTACAGTGCAGGACTGTTCCTCATGGTGTATTTTCCAGTAACTAGACTGAATGAATACACATTCAAACCCTAAACAGAAGCCATTCCAGGTAAATGGGAGAATGACATGCAAACTAAAACTACTTTAAATAAAGCCTTATTTCAGTACACTGTGACAGGTTTGTAAGGGGTTGTTTCAGTTCATTGGTACATTGCTCCATGAAGTAAAGTTTCACTAAGTGACTTACTGTGACAAAGTGTAACCAGGATTTAGGAGACCTAATGAGGGCCTACAGCGTCAAAAGAACTGCTTAATAAGTAATCTCTAAGAGGTAAACTGAATAATTTATTCCAGTTACTGAATCATAGGAAGACTATGTATTTGTAGCAACTTATCTACTGGGGTTAATTATTACCTAGTTTGGGATATGTATGCATGCCTCTTTCTTGCTTGATATCATAACATTCATTCTGAATGAGCCTTGAAAATTTTTGTGAAATCATGCATTGACTCAAGGAACAAAATGCTGAAAAGAAGTCTAGCAAAGTCCAGTTGTCCGCTCTGGTCAGGCACCGTTCAGTATAGAGCCCAAGGGCTAGTGACAAAGTTGACTGGAAGTCACAAGCGGTCCAAGTTTGGGGTGTCCAACCTGTGGCATCTATGCTACAAGTGGCACAGGTACCCTCTGTGTTTGGCACTCAGAAGACTGGGAAGGCAACAGGGAGCACATTGGCAGATAGGGCAGGGAGCAGACAGCAGAGCAGCAGATCATGCAGGAGCACAGAGCAGGAAGCAGAAAGTGAGTAGCAGATAAGGCATGGGGCAGAAAGCAGAGCAGCAGATCAGACAGAGGAAGGGCTTTACAGTGGCACTCAGAGAGGGCTCAGGATAAATTTGTGTCACACCTTCCAAACAAAAATGGCCCCTGCAAGTCTAATTAATCATAACTGTCTGCAGTTATACATACATGCTCTTCTACCTCCATATGTACTCTAGGGCATGAGGGTGCCTGTAGATGTGCAGGGACACTGGTCTGATACGCTGTATTAACAGTGCATCACAGCAGATACAATTAATTGAGTCTGCTGGACTGTGCTAATTAGTGCGCTCCAGCAGCCTCTGCATCTCATGTATTCAGGGTCCCCATGCTGCAAAATGGCAGTGGAGGCACTTTCACTAAAGCCCATTAAGCAAGCTTTAGTTAAAGCACCCCCATCTCCATTTTGAAGTGTGGGGTGTTGAATACATGAAACACTGCAGACACTTTAATTAGAGCAGCTCTAATGAAAAGGCCTCCCCCCACCCCAGGAGCATGGGTAAAGACGCCCTGCATACCTTCCAGTGGCGTAGCAAGCACAGCTTTTGCAAGCCAATGCCAGCTGTGGTGGTGGCGCACAAAACCCCTGCAAATCCCTACTACGCAGCCCATTCGGACACCTTGAAAGCCCTTGTGGATCATCCACCAACCTCCATTTTTGGGTTAGGCAAATCTCCGCTCCCTTCCTTGTCTTGTTGAGTGCATGCTCCATTATTCTCTGACCTCTAGCAGTCACCTCCTTTTTTGGCATGTCATCCTACAGTCCTACCACTTTCTCTGACGGGGCCTTGGACTTCAGCCTTCTCATGCTAACTGATACTACCTCAGCAAGCCTCACTTATGTTCAATACTCACCTTTTGACTGTCTCTTGGTGTAGTGACCATGTTCTTCAGGCACTAAACAGCCTTATCTTAAAGCAGAGTTTTTAGAACAAAAACATGTCGAAAAAGATCTTAAAAGAGCACCATATATGCCCGTCTAAAGTTACCAGCCATCCAGCCATCTTCTGCATGAGGATACTGGCAGGTCTATGCTATCTGTGGAACCCACTGCCCCCATATTTCTCTGTTCCCTGAATTCCCCAAAATAGTTTGTTTCTCCAGGGATAAATTCTTTCCCCTTCTCCATCCCCTTCCCCGCCTGCCACTTCCCTGCCTGCCACTGCTGCTTTTCTCACTGTCCTGGGGATGTGGGAAGCGCCAGAACCAGACCCAGCCAGGGCTGCACAAGGGCTGGGCTTAGCTGGGGACTGGGACAGTGGCAACTGCATGCTGGGAGAGCAGCTTCCTCTTCCCTGCCCAGTCCCCCAGGACCATACACAAGCCCTGATGCTGCTGTCGTCATCCTCAGCTGAGCCCAGCCCCTGTACAACGCAGCTGGAGTGGGCAGGAATAGCTCTGGTGCTTCCCTGGGACAGTGGGGAAAGCAGCAGCAGCAGGTGGAGGAAGGGAAACGGGGAGGGGGGGAGGGGTGAGAAGGGGAGGGAAAGGAAGAGGTCCTTCCTCTGAGTATGAAGAGGAAGGGAGAGGAGATTTTCACCTGGTTTAGGAGCTTTAAAAAGTCCCCAGAGGCTCTCATGTTGTGGTCCAATCCAAATGGGGGTCCAGCTGCACCACACTGGATCTGCCCCGACTTCCTCTTGCCTTAAAAGTTGTCCAGTCTTTAATAGGGCCTCTTCTCAGAGAGCAAGTCTCTTCTGCTGTTTATAGCTCTTCAGTCTATTCTATTGGCTTCCAGTGTGGGTTAAGCAGCTGTGCAGCCCTGGGCTGGAAGTAAGCCATTGTCCTGTAATTTCTCCCCAGGGATGTGCTGGGATGTGGCTAATCTAGATTCATTGTGTTTCTTTCTTGCTTGTCCTTTCACCAGCCTGGTCTTCAGCTAGAATAACGTATTCACCCAGGGAAGTCTAGTAAGTTTGCACAGTTGTACAAGAGCTTTGTCTCACTGGTGGGGGTCACATGCTGGATTTGTAACGTTATAATTATACATCAGTGTTTAATAGCCCCCTATTGGCCATGGTTCTGGTCCCCACGCCCCAAAAAGGCGATAGAACTGAAGAAGGTTCAGAGAAGGGCAGCAAGGATGCTGAGTGGTATGAAGGGGTTTCCACATGAGAAGAGGCTGAAGACGATAGGCCTCTTCAGTTTAGAAAAGAGATGCCTGCAGGAGGACATGATAAATGTTTACAAAATACTAACTGGCGAGGAGCAAGTAAACAGGGATATATTATTTCCTATGTCTCACAATGCAAGACCTAGGGGTCACAAAATGAAATTAATAGGTAGTAAGTTTAAAACTAATGCAAAAGTTCTTGTCCACACAGCCTGTAATTAAAGCATGGAACGCATTGGCACCGGATGTTCTGGAAGGTGACGGGTTAGCCAGGTTCAAAAAGGGACTGGACACATTCTTGGAGGAAAGGGGCATCAGTAGCTATTGAGCATGGGAGTTAGGGAGATGGCCTCTGAATTCGAAGTTCCTAAACCTTAAATGCTGGAGGCTGCTAGTCAGAGAGGAAAAGTGGGAACAACCCTGATCATACCCAGTTCACTCTCTCTTTCAGCATCTACTCTAACACTGTGTGACACAGGATACCGGGCAACATGGACTAGAGTATGACCCGGTAAATGGAAGTTCTTGTGTTTGTATGTGGCTGTGGACAGCGTGGGGCAAGACAGACTTTGGCATGCAGCAGTTTGCATAACACTTCAACCAGAGCCTGCTGCACCTTTGGGCTAAAAAAGGTCTAATTGTTACACACGAGCTGTCATTGCTTTTATGCAACCAACATACTGTTTGGGCATTAAAATCCTAAAATGCAAATATGCAGAACTGTGGCATCAGCCCTCTATTTTGTGGATGCTTTTTGGAAGTTGGAGATGGGGAGTCTGGACAAGGACAGTTAATGTAAAATGTTTGTTTTCCCCACCCTCTTTCTGAGAACGAGAGACTAAGTTTAGTCATTTTCTCATAGCTGGTGGTAAGTTCTCATTAGGGATGTAAAAGGTTAAACGTTTACACAAGAAGCAGATGTATACTGGTAATGCATTACCGGTTAATGTTTAGCGTGGGGTGCAGTCCAGCAAGGAAGGGAAGCAGCTCTGTGCCTCGGGAAGGGGAAGGTGGCAAGGCAGGTGGGAGGGAGGGAAGCAAGGAGGAGGGGAAGGGCGAGGGGGGACTAGTACCCATAGCTAGTCTACTCCCTCCCTCCCAACACACCAGCAGCTGCAATGGGCTGGCAAAGCCCCTCACCTGTTGCTGTCCGTGGCTTCACATGGGCTGTGTTGTCTGGTGGGGCTTGCTGCTGCTTCCTCCCCACCATCAAAGGCCCCGAGGAGCAGCTTCCAACAGCAGCCGTGTCCAAATGCATCTGTGCACGGCCCCCAGCTCCCCATGCTGCTCCAGGCAGGTGGCAGGCTGGGGCTGGCCCAGGGCTCTGCAGCCCCTGCCGGGACAAGGTATGTTGTAGGTAACGGTTTAACCAATAAAATTAAAGAAGGGTAAGCGGATAATTTTTTTTAATGATATATGCATCCCTAGTTCTCACGAGGAGAAGATGTGGCTTTTCTGAAAAAGGAGGGTCTACATTCAAGGATGTGTGGGTGTTGATCATTAAGGCATTGATGCTATGAGGAAAAGCTTAACAGTGCAGGAGCTTTTCATCTGACTCTTTCACTGATGCATATCCCAGATGATGACTGATAAGATTGCTGCCTAGACTGAAGACTGGGCTTCCTTAAAAGTAAATAAACTGTGCTGCATATGACACACCAGAATTATGTCCTCGGCAGCTATTTTTCACTCTGAGTTGTGTAGGGTATTTAGACAGAACCATGGGCTGCCAGGGAGAGGAGTCACATGATAAATTATTAGAAATAGCACATGTGTTTCCTGGGTCTAACTAAGATAGTTCATACTTATGTGACTGATGAATCCTCATTTTTACATACAGCCTTACATATAACAGGGCGGACAATAATAACCCCTCAGCAAACATCTAGCTGTAACTCACTTCACTTTGCTTGGCATAAGCAGACAAAACTGTGCTCCTGCAATTCATCTGTTGCTCTGACTGCTTGCAAGGAGTAAATGTGTGTTGGCAGAGAAGGTTTTGGAAGAGTGAGTTCAGCTCCAGTGTTCGGTGTTGTTAAATCCTGGGCTTTTCACTTAGGTACAGTTTTTATAAACTAAAAAAATTAAAATGTGGAATAGTTAATAATACACAAATTCATTTATATTGCCCCTTTTCCAAGGCACCAGAGGAATGCAGCCATTTCTAATGTTGAGCGCATCAGCCAACTGGTTCACAATCTGCCATGCGAAACAGTATGGAGGGGTACTTAGAGCCATTGCTTCCAAAGCAAATCCCTAGTCATAAAGAAGGCGCTATTGCATCTGCAAGACAAAACTTACCTTCATCTTTGTTGCTATACAACTGCACTGAAGTCACTTAATTGGACAGTTCACTGGACAATCTTACTCTAGAGAGCAGAATTAGTTCTATACTTCATTAATGTCTACATAAAATGGAGGATTTTAGTTTGAAGTCTTCACTTAAAGACTCACTCCAGTGTTCACTACAATGGCATGCACAGTTGAAATCTGGCTAATTAGTCACTGGGATCACTTATCATTATGGTCTTGTTGCACTGAATTTCTGCTAGGGTCTTTATTTAATGCACAAAACACTTTGGCTAATTTGTCGTCTGTTAAACTGTAGTGATGGAATCACTAAATCACAATGGAATTTGCTCCTGATAATTAGTTGACTTGAAAGATACTGACCTGTATCCTCCATAGTACCTGCCTATGCAGTTGATGCTTGCAAAGCATTGGGTACTCTTCCATTTTCTTGGCTCAACAAAACAGTCAACCAACCAGTTCATATTTGTAGAATTATCTCCTGACTTGGCAATGAGTGCATGTAGGAAAGCAATGCAAAAATTCTTGACTGGTTATTTTTCTGCATCATAATTATATAATTCTTATATACTCAGAATTTTTTATGTAAGAGATTGTACGTTAGGCATTTGTATAATCATACAATCCGCATGTAGCAAGCCAGAATGCCTACAGTTTATACTTGGAATTCTTGTAATATGTTTTTGTTCATCAGAAATATAAAAAAATATATATTCCCCGCTGTATCTTGATATGTCAGGCAAAATACATCCTGTGAAATGCTGAAAATACTGATAATAGCTAACTGCTATCAGAAAATGACTGGTTATTAATCACGCTTGGGTAATTAGTCATCTTTATTAATTCCTTGGGGACTATGAACCAAACTTTACTGTCTATACCTCTGGAGGAGAAACAGGACTGAAGCAGCCTATCTGGGATGTAATCCTGTGACTTTTAAAAATAACCTATATCCTCACCAGCTTGTTCCTTATGGAGATGAAGGGATGGTCTTTACTGCCCCCATGCTGAGACTGGGACTCCCATCCATTTGGCACATCACACTTGGAAATTAGGCAGAGTTGGCACAGCCCAAATTGGCACAGCCCAAAGCTGCTCTTGGTCTCTCTGACTTGGGTATGCTTCTTGATATGGAGTTAGGGCTTCTCTAAGGCAACTATGCTGTAAGGTTTGTTGGCTTTTGTGAACACTGAACAGAAGCTAATGGTTCTTGACAAAGGTCCTGGACTCCATGTTGGTTTGACTGGGCTCAATTTCAAGCGCTACTGAGCAGAAATAGTATAGCCATGCTTTAGTATTCAGCATCTCTGTCTCCAGGCTAGGCTGGAACCTGTAAGTGCAATGTGCACAAGTGTAGCAACCCATCGTTATGCTGGTGAATGCTTGTGGCAGTGGGACTATTGTTGCTATGATTACTGTATTGCAAGAGTCTCTAAGGGTGCCAGCAGAGATCTTGGCTCCAGTATGCTTGGTGCTGTACAAACAGAATAGAACATCTTAATAACAGAGACACTGCAAATGTGACAGATCAACAAGAGCAGATTCAAAGTCAATAAAAAGGCACTTCGATGGGCTCTAAATTGCAGCTTTGTTCCATTTTCATTCAAAGCTGATTCTTGGCGCACCAAGGCAAACTTACTTTAAACTCTCTCCCTTTTTTGCAGGTTTTTTGATCATCACTAGCACTTGTCAAAACTGTGGATTCCTCAAAGAAAACCTGAAAAAAGTTTGGACCAGATTTTGAATGTTTTCCCATTTTCCTAAGAATTTCTCTTGCTATGAATAAGCTTTAAGCAGTCAGACCATTAATGAGATGTGAAGTGGTCTGTTAAACAAACATTTTAGGAAATTTTAAAAGGTTGATTCTAAGAAGAGAAAGGTTTTGGTGGGAAGGAAAGTTTTGTTTTTGTCAGAAACAGCTCACACCCACTGTTTACATTTTTTTCTCAGCAGTATCTGTACTAATTCCTGATTGCCATCAGGTCTTGGCCTGGTGAAAACATTTTCCATAAAAAACTTCTTTTTTCCTACCCAATGGACGTTTTTGGATTAAAAAAAACATTGTGCGAAGTGTCACCTTATTTTTAAAAATATATAACAGATTATTTCAGTTTAAAACAAACCTTTCAACTCAGACTGTTCTGTTCCTATATCTCATGGGAGGACAGAGTGGAGCATTATGGTGGATGTTATTTGAACAATGAATTCAACCAGCTTTAAGGGTGAATTGTATTGGTTTTTAATATTTTTGACAAAAAATAGAGGTTTTTTGTGGACAATCTCATTTTTGTGAAGAAATAGTCTTAGGGGAATGGAGAACAAATGGGGTGGGACAAGGGTTCAGGCCAGAAGCATAGATATGCTTCCTTCCTTCCTTCCTTAGGACCAGGCTCACTTGGAGCTGCATGGGGCAATCCTGGGTGTAAGACTCCCTGGCTTCCTATTTCTTTTCTTTTCTGACTCCCACCTGTTTAAATGTCTCTTGCCCCTGTTTATCTCCCTTTCTGATTCTTTTCTTGCATTTTCGCAATATTTTTTCTTCTTTTTCTCTGCTTTCTGTCCCCTCCCCCTCCACTTTCCAGTTTCTTTGCCTGCAAGTTGTTACTTTACACCTTTTTTCTTATTGTTTCTTTTTCTTTTTTCCTTTCTTTCTCTCTTTTTTCTTTCCTTTTATCTGTCTGCTGTGGGGAGTTATCTTCATAGTTTCATAGTTTGTAGGGTGGGAAGGGACCTGAGCAGATCATTGAGTTCAACCCCCTGCCATGGCAGGAAAGAGTACTGGGGTCAAACGACCCCAGCAAGGTGTTCGTCTAACCTCCTCTTAAAGACCCTCAGGGTAGGAGCCTGCACCACTTCCCCTGGAAGTTGGTTCCAGACCCTAGCCACCCTGACCATGAAGTAGCGCCTCCTGATGTCTAGCCTGAATCTACCCTCTGCCAGCTTGTGATTGTTATTTCTAGTCACTCCTGGTAGTGCTCGGGGGAACAGGGACTCCCCCCAGTGCCTGCTGGTCCCCTCTGACTAGTTTGTAACAGGCCACTAGATCCCCCCTCAGCCTTCTCTTGTGGAGGCTGAACAGGTTCAGGTCCGTAGCCTCTCCTCATAGGGCCTGCCCTGCTGCCCCTGATCATACGAGTGGCCTCCTCTGGACCCTCTCCATGCTGTCCACATCCCTCCTGAAGTGCGGCACCCAGAACTGGACGCAGTACTCCAGCTGCGGCCTGACCAGTGCCGCATAGAGGGGGAGGATCACCTCCTTGGACCTGCTCGAGATGCATCTGTGGATCCATGCCAAGGTGCGGTTGGCCTTCCTAACTGCATCCCCACACTGCCAGCCCATGTTCATCTTGGAGTCAATGATGACTCCAAGATCCTTTTCTGCCTCTGCACTGATGAGAAGGGAGTCCCCCAGCTTGTAGGTATCGTGCTGGTTCTTCCTCCCCAGGTGCATCACCTTGCACTTGTCAGTGTTGAATCCCATCCTACTCTCATCCGCCCACCCTGTAACCTGTCTAGGTCCGATTGCAGCCTATTCCTCCCTTCCAGTGTGCCCACATCCCCCCACATCTTAGTGTCATCAGCAAATTTGAACAGGGTGCTTTTTACCCCCTCGTCCAAGTCACTGATGAAGATGTTGAACAGTGCGGGCCCGAGGACTGAGCCCTGGGGGACCCCACTGTCCACATCCCTCCAGCTCGAAAATGACCCATCCACTACCACCCTCTGGGTGCGGCCCACCAGCCAGTTGGCGACCCATGTGACTGTGTGGGTGTCGACACCACAGTCCCCCAGTTTCTTAATGAGAATGGGGTGAGAGACAGTGTTGAAGGACTTCCAAAAGTCCAGGAAGACTATGTCCACTGCTACCCCAGCATCTAAGGATTTGGTGACCTGGTTGTAGAAGGCCACCAGGGTGGTCTGACAGGACCTGCCACTAATGAACCTGTGTTGGTTGCCCCTAAGCATGATCTCCCCTCCTGGCCCCTCGTGGACAAGTGCCTGGATAATTCTCTCAAAAAGCTTGCCCAGGATTAAGGTAAGACTAACTGGCCTATAGTTTCCCAGGTTATCCTTCCTCCCCTTTTTGAAGATGGGAACCACACTGGCCCTCTTCCAGTCCTCTGGCACCACACCAGAGCACCACGAGTGCTCGTACAGCCGTGCCAGGGGTCCTGCTATGACCTCAGCTAATTCCCTCAGCACTCTGGGGTGGAGATCGTCCAGACCAGCTGATCTGAATACATCCAGTCCCTCCAGAAGTTCCCTAATTAGTTCCTCACTAACCCTTAGCCTAGGTGCCCCTTCCCTAGAGTCTAAGGGGGGCCCAGAGGGGGGTGGCTGTTGCGGCTCCTGCTTGGGAAAACGGAGGCAAACAAATAGTTAAATATGTTAGCTTTGTTGTCTGGTGTGACGACCAAATTTACTAGCGTGTCCTGCAGGGGCCCTATGTTACCCGGAACCTTCTTTTTGCCCCCTGTGTATTTAAAAAAGGACTTCTTGTTGTCCTTGATCTGGGAAACTAGTCCCAGTCCCATCTCCGCCTTGGCCTTCCTGACTGCCCCCCTACATCCCTGAGCAACCGCAGTATAATCCTCCCTGGAGCTACGTCAAACCATGGCTTTTAAGGGCTGCGGTTTAAATTTTCTGCCACTGCCCCAAAAGCCAATCAGGCACTCCGGTCTTCCCGGAAGTGCCTGCTGGAAGTCCCACCCCCTACACTCCCTCACTGGGGGGATCCAGTGCCTCCTGAGCCTGCTTCTGAAGGGTTAACCCCGGGGGTGCTCCCTGGCTTGGGGGGACAGTCCCCCCTAGCCCACCCCCTGTTTGCGCACTCTGTTCGTGCAGCGCGGCTCAGGAGCACAGCTCCCTACCCACTCAGGTAAAAGGGATCTGGGGGGGCTTCCCCTCCGCATCTGGCTCAGCTGTGTCCGGTCCCTCTGCCCACTTACCTTAGGGGGAATCAGCCGCTGCTGGCTCCACTGCTGCTGCGTCCGCTTCCACTTCGGGTCAGGTAAGGGGGCACACGTGCGTGCGGGACACACGTGTGCCTGGATCCCTCCTCTCCTCCCTGCTCCTGGCTCCTGAGTTCTTATTTATCTTATTTATCTCTTGTCTTTCAAGTGATAAAAATTATCCCCTTCTCTCTTTTTCTTTTTTTATCTTAATTCCCTCTCAGCCTTCCTCTCCCTCCTCCCTCCTTCCCTGCTTTGGGCACCCCACCCCCACCTCTTGCTTTTATGGCCTCATTCCCAAACATATATTTCTGTAGTTAATATACACAGTTTTGTTGTTGCTGTTGTTTCCTTAGCTTTAGCTTTTGAAATTAACCCTGTCCTAGCAGGAATGGCTGCTCCTATGTCCAGCAGCTGGCATGGGGATGACTCTCAAGACCTCCCCTTTAATCATGACTTGAGGGGTCCTATGTCAGGGTCAAGGTCTGTGTAGGTGCCCTAGCTGGTCTCCTGGAACAACATAACTTATGTTACATGGGTCATATTAACATGATCCCAGTGATTTACCTGAGCACTTCCACCCTGGTCAACAGGGTGCGTGCAGAGGGCCTGGATATCACAGGTGTACCTTATCTTGTTACGCCCCTAGATACCCAGGCTTTGAGAGTGGTGATTTCCAATGTGCCCCTGCATGTGTTTGATGGGGAGCTGGCCAAGGGACTCAAGCGCTATGGGTTTCCTACGAGTCCCTTTTACTGACTGATGATCAGAAGCAAGGACCCGAAGCTGAAGCATATCCTGTCTTTGTGAAAGCAAGTTTTCATGCATCTCAGAGAGGGCCCATGGTCTCTGCCTTACTCGAACCTCACATTTGATGGGCAGAGGTTTGCGATTTATTTTTCCTTGGGGGAGACCATGTGTTTCCAGTGTGGTAGGCCATTTGTTTCCAGTGTGGTAGCTCTTCCCACCTAGCAGCCAAGTGCCCACAGGGGAAAGCAGCTGGAACATCGGTGACTTCAGTGGTGCCAGTGGATGATGCATCCACTTCTGGGACACAGGTTCCACCCAGTAAGGCCAGGAGCTCTTCCCGACCTCCTTTCACCCCTGTTCCATCTGAGTGGGTTTGGGTCTCTGGCGTGAGAGCACCATCCAGTGGAGACGCTGGGACTACTCCCTAGACCTCTCTGCCACCCATTCCACCTATGGTGCCCACCCCACAGTTCAGAGGCCCCACCAGGTGGAGGGGCTGATGCCTACACTTTCCCCCTGCCTGCCCTGACTACCCCAGCTGAGGCAGCTGGGGTGGCTGGTGATTGTGGCGCCAAGGCCCTGTTGGATGTTGGGGCTTGGGATGCCTCCCAGCCGCCCTCCACCATGGCCTTGTCTGAGGTGGCTGGCCCTGGGGAGATGTGCTGGGAGCAGTCTGGTCCATCCCCTATGAAAGGTGGGCCACCTGCCACTAGGAAGAAGAACAAAAAGAGGAAGGTGAAGGGGGCATCTCAGGACACCCCATCCCTGCTGGGACCCTCCTCAACTGGTGCCGGGCGACACCCCTTCTGGAAAGCCTGACCCTGCTCCAGCTGTCATGCCTGCAACCCTGTTGAATGCGGACAGGGGTGGCTTGGAGGTGGAGGAGGTGAAAGTGGGGGTCACCAACCCCTCATCTGTCTCCCAGCTTCCAGAGTCAGGTGGCAGTAAAAGTGATTCAGAATGCCTCTCTTCTGGAGGCCCAACCCAGGGGGTGGCAGAGGAGTCTGCTGACCTCTTGATCACATCCCAGCATACTGAATTGGATGAGGAAGCTAGTGAGATGGAGATTCAGCTTTCTGACTCTCACAAGCAACCTCGAGAGCAGGATGACTTCTTCCACCCGCCCCCCAGGAAAGTGAGGATCACTTTCCCAGAGCCAGTCTTTGACCTGGATGAGGAGAGGAGGCTGATGTGTTTACACATTGAGGGTGTAGACAGTGTGTTTGTGGGTGATCTCCCACCTGGGGTGCAGCATCTCTGTGCTTCTGTCAGAAATGTCCAGCTCATGTTGGCAGACTCTGCCCTGGGTCAGACCTGACTATGGGGGTCTCTTGGCCTATTTGAAATAGACCAAAGGACAGAAGAATGTAGTGGGGGACATCACCCAGTGGTGTGCAGGTCCTAAACTCTTTGTCAAGGGTGCCAGAGGTGCACTCAAACTTATGCAACAGGATCTAGACACTTGGCAGATGGCTTACCATCTGGAGAACCTTGCACAGCAGGTAAGAGGTGAGTGGGGTCAGGGGGCGGGGGGTTCCTGGAGTACAGTAGGGCATGATAGGCCTTCCCCAACCTGTCTCTGCTTTTTTGCTCTGCTCTTGAGTGCTCGCTCTTCCACCAACACCTTACCTCGCTCTTTCTCTCCCATACCCACACCCATGGCAGCCACGACCATTGGCACTTTTAACATCAATGGATGTCAAGATCTGGTGAAACAGGAGACCATCCTGGAGCTTCTGTGCCAGAAGCAGCAGGCCATTGCCTTCCTCCAGAACACATATTCCAATAGGCTTAACCAGGTGGCTTGGCACACTGCCTGGTGAGGCCACTTGTACCTGAGTCATGGCACCAACCTTAGTGCTGGGGTTGCGACTCTCCTATCATCACAACTATAGTATGATACGGTGGTGGTGCAGGAGATTGTCCCCGGCCTCCTGCTGACTGTCTGTGTTACTCTATCACAACACCACCTGCTACTCATCAGCGTCTATGCACACACTGATGGCCAGGAGAGGGTCACTTTCTTTGAGACCGCTTCTTCTTCAACCTGAAGTGACACTGGGCAGCAAGCAAAGTCTTAGATCACCTCAAGACCCACAAGGACAACCTGGCAAAATATGTGAGCATGCCAATCATGGACCCAGGTGAAGTACATGAGCACGCCATTGCCTTCTATTGTGATTTGTTTGTGGCTGAGCTATCCTGCCTCAAGGCCAGGCAGAAACTCCATGAGGGGCTGCCATGTCTCTGTGCCCTGAAGGCCAACGAGCTTCAGTGGGAATTGTCTCTGGAGAAGCTGGCAGCAGCCGCAGCTGGCCTTGCCTTCGGCAACCCCCAGGCTTTGATGGGTTTCCTACCGAGTTCTATAAGACCTCTGGCCTCTCCTCGGCCCCTGCCTCCTGCACGTTTTCCAGGAGAGCCTTGCCGACAAGGTCCTACTGATGAGCTGCCACTGAGCAGTGCTTACACTGCTGCCCAAGAAGGCAGACCTTGAGTGCATTAAGAACTGATGGCTGGTCTCCCTGCTGTATGCAGACTACAAGATTCTGGCCAAAGCACTGGTGACCTGCCTCTGCACTATCATGGCCTCTGCCATTGGGCCTGAGCAGAGCTACTGTGTGCTGAGCAGGACCATCAAAGACAACCTGTTCCTGCTGCATGACCTACTCATGGCCAGTGAACTGTTCAGCCTAGATATCGGCCTCATCTCTCTGGATCAGGAGAAGGCTTTTGACTGGGTGGGCCATGCCTACCTCTTCCAGACCATGGAGGCCTTTGGCTTCAGGCCCCTCTTCACCGGGGCCCTCCAGGTCTTGTATCAAGACACCTCCAGCTTGCTCAAGGTGAATGGCATGCTCTGTGGCCCATTCTCCATGTGCAGAGACATCCATCAGGGCTTCCCCCTTCAAGGTATGCTCTACACCCTGGCCATCAAGCCGCTGCTGCATGCACTGCAGCACCACCTGAGTGATGTCGCCTTGTCATTGGCCATAGGCCCGTCCATTGACCCTCTGCTCTGGCTGTCGATGTATGCAGATGGTGTGACCATCTTCCTCAACACCCAGGAAGACGTGTGGGCCCTGACAGGCTGCCAGTGATCCTATGAACATGTCTCCTCAGCCTGTAACAACTGGGCCAAGAATGATACCCTGCTGCTTGGAGCATGGATTGGAGGGCCTCACCTGGTGCTGCCAGAGCCTCAAGGTCATGGGTATGTTCCAAGGGCCACCAACCTTCATAGCATACACCTGGGACAGCCTTGAGGAAGGGGTAGAGGCCCACCTATAATGGTGGTGCTGGCACCTACCCAGCCTCTCCTACCATGGGCATTTCTTCATCATGAACAACCTCGTGGCAGGAAACCTGTAGCACCGGTGCTCCATAGTCGACCTGCCACAGGACCTACTCAAGAGGCTCCAACGCTTCTTGGTAGATTTTTTCTAGGATGGGTGCCATTGGCTCCCATGAGCTGTCCTTTACCTACCTGTCACTGAGGGTGGCCAGAGCCTGGTTGACCTCGCGAGCAAGGTGGCCGCCTTCCACCTGCAAGCTCTTCAGTGACTCCTCTACGGTGAGGAGCACCTACCCTGGCAACAACTAGCATGTCAGTTTCTGCAGAGGGTGGGGCCCTCATCTTCAACTGGGAGCTCTTCCTGTTGGTCCTCACACTCCTGAACTGGGTGGTGGTTCTGGCTTTCTACCATGGTATGGTATGAGCCAGGCAAGCCAGCTTCTGCCTCCAGCCCCAGGCCCGGCACCTGCAGTTCCCGCAGCTGCTGAGGGAACCCCGGTACACAACCCAGCCCTGAGGTGCCCTGTGCTAAGCCTGGCTTCCACCAGCCCCATGGCTGCTCTCATCCAGGTGCATGTCCTCTGCCTGAGCCATCTCTTTGACCCCGCTCAGTCAGCCTAACTCTCACTCGAGGCCCTGACCACCTGGCTAGATAGGCTGTCTCCTGCATGACATCCAGGCGGCCCTCCCACCAGAGGCAGAAGCCACCCTGGATGACCATCTGAGGGCATGCCAGGTCCCCCATACCACAGATGCCCCGAGTGAGGCTTTTCTCATGATGCCTTTAACCCCACCATTGCTGGCGAGCTGGCTGGCAGGCCTGGCACCCTGCTGACGCTGTGCTTCCTGACAGTGACACAGGTTTCCCCTTTGCTTTTCTGTTGCATAGAAGCCTATATGCCTGGGTGGTTTATGTCCGGTACACCCTGGTGCTGGCATGTAGGTGCATACACGGTAGCGATGGTGCTTGGGGCTCCCAGATTCCCTACCAGCCCACCCGGCTTTGCACATATTGTATAACCTGCCAATTGCCAAGAAGACTGGTGACCTGCTGTGGCAGTTGCTGCACAGCATCCTAGCCACTGGCACATTTGTGTTCCACTTTGACCCAGCTGCCTCGATGGCCTACCCCTTCTGCCCTGGGGGCATTGAGGAGAACCTCTTTCACACCTTCCTTGACTGTCCCCACCTGCAGCCACTCTTTGTCACCCTCAAGGTGCTGCTGCGAGCGCTGGGCAGGAGCTTCTCAGAGACCAGCAACATGTACTCCTACCCCTACCAGGCAGCCGAGTTGGGTGCCATCTGCCTGGTCAACTTTCTACTGGGTCAGGCCAAGCTGGTCGTCCACAAGAGCTGCCACAATCGGCTTTCTGGGACAGGCTCAGACAATGCCCTGTGGCTTTTTGGTCTCCTGGTGTGGGCATGCCTCTTGCTGGAGCTCAAGCATACTGTGCTCTGGTGGGTGATGCCCACCTTTGAGGCATGCTAGGCCCTCAAGGGAGCACTGTGCCACATGGAGGACGGCCATCTTCAATATGTGCTCTGATGTCATGACCGGTCTGGATGACCAGGCAGACTTAGTGTCAGACTGTGACTCCCAGCTTGTGCCATGCCCTGGGCCCTCACCAGGCTGCTTTTTGCTATTTTATGTGTGTGGGAAGTTGAAGGGTTTGTCATGTGTATGATTGGATAGAGCAGGGTAGGAATCGTTTTTTTATAGAAGGCTTTGGTCTAGACGACCGGGTGGCGAGTGTCCTGTCATGTAAGACACAATGTGTAATACAGCAAAAGTGTCTGTCATGGTGTGATGTTCTGAATGTAATGACATGGTGCTCTTGGTTTAATGGTAATGTGTTTGTCTTTGCTTTGTATATTGGACCTGGCCCCTGGAGGGGCCAACTTTTTGTACCCCAAACCCTGAATAAAATAGTTAAAAAGTCAAAGTCCTTCCTTCCTTATCTGCCCTTTTGAGTTCATGTAAGAGTGAGGGCATTAATAACACACCAGGAGTTAATACATGGGTGGGGAGGAGCAGTCTTCATATGGGGAGGAAGACAGAAATAGAATATGTGTGCTTAGTCATGTACAACACATAATGGACTGAATTGTCCTCTTTGTGTCATAGTTTCATAGTTTCATAGTTTCATAGTAGCTAGAGTCGGAAGGGACCTAGGTAGATCATCTAGTCCGACCCCCTGCCTTAGCAGGAAAGAGCACCGGGGTCAGATGACCCCGGCAAGGTGCTCATCTAACTTCCTTTTAAAAATCCCCAGGCTAGGAGCCTGCACCACTTCCCCTGGAAGCTGGTTCCAGGCCCTAGCCACCCTGACTGTGAAGTAGTGCCTCCTAATATCTATTCTAAACTTACCCTCCACCAGTTTGTGACCGTTATTCCTGGTCACTCCTGGCAGCGCACGGGGGAACAGGGACTCCCCCAATACCTGCTGATCCCCCCTGACCAGTTTGTAGCAGGCCACAAGGTCCCCCCTTAGCCTTCTCTTGTGGAGGCTAAACAGGTTCAGGTCCCGTAGCCTCTCCTCATAAGGCCTGCCCTGCTGACCCCTGATCATACGAGTGGCCCTCCTCTGAACTCTTTCCATATTGTCCACGTCCCTCTTGAAGTGTGGCGCCCAGAACTGGACGCAGTACTCCAGCTGCGGCCTGACCAGTGCCGCATAGAGGGGGAGGATCACCTCCCTGGACCTGCTCGAGATGCATCTGTGGATGCATGACAGGGTACGATTGGCCTTCTTGACTGCCTCCCCACACTGCCGGCCCATGTTCATCGTGGAGTCAATGACGACTCCAAGATCCTTTTCCGTCTCCGTGCTGGCAAGAGGAGAGTTCCCCAACCTGTAAGTGTGGTGCCGGTTCTTCCTCCCCATGTGCAACACCTTGCACTTATCAGTGTTAAACCCCATCTTATTCTCATCCGCCCACCGTTGCAACCTGTCAAGGTCAGCTTGTAGCCTATTGCACCCTTCTAGTGCACCCACATCCCCCCACATCTTAGTGTCATCAGCAAACTTGAACAGGGTGCTTTCTACCCCCTCATCCAAGTCACTGATGAAGATGTTGAACAGTGCAGGCCCGAGGACCGAGCCCTGCGGAACCCCACTGCCCACATCCTTCCAGGTCGAGAAGAACCCATCCACTACCACCCTCTGGGTGCGGCCCTCCAACCAGTTGGCGACCCATTTGACCGTGTGGGCATCGACACCACAGTCTCCCAGCTTTTTGATGAGGACAGGGTGAGAGACAGTGTCGAAAGCCTTCCGGAAGTCCAAAAAGACTACATCCACAGCAACCCCTGCGTCTAATGATTTGGTGACCTGATCGTAAAAGGCCACCAGGTTGGTCTGACAAGACCTGCCACTGATAAACCCATGTTGGTTGCCCCTGAGCATGCATTCCCCCGCAAGGCCCTCCTGGATGTGTGCCAGGATAATTTTTTCAAAGAGCTTACCCGGGATTGAGGTCAGACTAACTGGCCTGTAATTTCCCGGGTCCTCTTTTTTTCCCTTTTTGAAGATAGGGACCACATTGGCCCTCTTCCAGTCCTCCGGCACCTCGCCAGAGCACCACGAGTGCTCATAGAGCCGTGCCAGGGGTCCTGCAATGACCTCAGCCAGTTCCTGTAGAACCCTAGGGTGAAGATCGTCCGGACCAGCGGACTTGAACACGTCCAGCTTCTCCAGAAGTACCCTAACTAACTCCTCGCTAACCCTTGGCCCAGGCGTGTCTCTCCCGGGGCCCGAGGGGGGCCCAGCAGGGAGGTGGCTGAACTGGTCCCTACTTAGGAAGACAGAGGCAAAGAAATCGTTAAATATGTTAGCTTTGTCATCTGGCGTGATGACTAAGTTGCCCATCGTGTCCTGCAGGGGCCCCACATTACCCGGGACCCTCTTTTTACCCCCTATGTATTTGAAGAAGGACTTCTTATTGTCCTTAATCCGGGAAGCTAGTCCTATCTCCAACTCTGCCTTGGCCCTCCTGACTGCCCCCCTACATCCTCGGGCGACTATAACATAGTCCTTCTTGGCGATGACCCCATCTCTCCATTGGGTATATGCCTCCCTTTTAGCAAGGAGACATTCCCGGATGCTCTTAGTGAGCCATGGGGGTTTATGTGCCCTCCTGCTCCCTTTGACCCTTGTTGGGATTACCTCCCTTTGGGCATGGAGGATCGTCTCCTTAAGGAGCAACCACTCACCTTCGACATCTGATTCCCTTCCCCTCTGGGTCCTCAGCGCTTCCCCAACTATCCTCCTTAGCTTGTTGAAGTCAGCCCTCCTAAAGTCTAGGGCTGTTGCCTTGCTGCAGCCCTTTGCCACCTTACGCTGGATGGTGAATTCCAGCAAGCGATGATCACTGTCTCCCAGGTGGCCCATCACCCGCAGCCCCCTCACCAGGTCATCACCCGTGGCCAGCACTAGGTCCAACAAGGCGTCTCCCCTGGTGGGACTGTGCACCTCCTGGGTTAGATGGAGGTCCTGTAGTCTGGCTAAGAACTGACGTGAGCGATCAGACTTGGCTGACTGCTCCTCCCAGCAGATGTCTGGGAAGTTCAGGTCCCCCATGATGACCACATCCTTAGCCCTCACTGCCTCTGTAAGCTGACCTAAGAATTCCAGGTCGAGCTCTTCTCCCTGGTTGGGAGGTCTATAGTAGACTCCCACCGTTAAGTCTCTCTCCCCTGGACTGCCTTTTACTCTAACCCAGAGCACCTCAGAGTGCCCCCCCTCTACCCCCATGCTAGTGCTATAAAGCTGGAATGACACTGTTAAATTAGTGAAGTCACCTTGTCTGTGCTGGAGAGAGATGAGAGTTTGGCCTATTGTTTAAACCTCTGAGCTTTTTATTTTAATATTTGAAACATGCTCTACTCTCAAAGCAGCTTAACATGTTTGTCTTTTATCAGTATCATATAAATGTCAGATGCGATTTGCTTAAATTTGCATAGGATTTCCATATTTGTCTCCTTAGTTAAGAGTTTAGTCATCTTCTACTGCAAAACAACACGTGAGGTGGAGGGGTGGGCTTGCACTTTCGTCCCTGCTTCAGCAAGTCTGTTGTGGAGCTGTTTGCTTGATGTGGGTGCAATAATTCTATATGAGGATGGGAGGAAAAAATCAAAAAGAAACTTACTCGCCATAAACAGTAATGAGACAGGGGTAGCATGATTCACACATGTTGCCAAGGCCAGCAGTTGGCAGATCTAGGTTCTGTTCCTTTTTCTGACTTGATAGTTTTTGCCAAGCCATTTCCAAGTCTGTGCTGCTTTCTCCTTCTACCGCTTGTCTATTTAGTAAGTTCCTTGTGGTGAGAATGGTCTTCTGTTGTATTTTGGTACAGTGCCTCACACGACATAGCTCCAATCGTAACTGAGACTTGAGGCGCTGGTCTGGTAGAAATGAATGGCAAGGAGAAGTTTGGACAAAGGTATGGAAGTTGATTGGGGTTGCAAGTGGGAATGGATATGTGCTGGGAAGGGACTGGACATTTGGTAAGAATACTAGATTAGCAATTTCTGGACCTTCTTCAGTTCCCCCATAAATTAACCGAGGGGGAAGAAGCTGCTTATCCTCAGAACTGTAATCAGCTCTACCCTACCAGAACAGTGGTCAGTTAGTTTGCTATCCCATCTCTGAGAGCAGTCACAATACCATCCTTAACAGGCAAGTTGAGAGAGCCTCCATATTCCTGTTAATGCCTGGTTCTCACACGGTGCTTTCCGCCAAGTGTTCTACAAAGGATGGAGGTCTCGTTATCCTATATTACAGATGGGAAAATAGAAGCACAGAGAGATTAAAAATTGCACACTACTAGCAGAGCTAGAAATAGAGCACTTGAAAGACCTAGGTTGTAGGGCTGTGTGAAGCTTTGGTCCCTGATTCAATTTGACGGAGATTCGGCGGCCAAATCTCCAAATCTGAATCAAATCAGAGGACACTTTAATCTTTCCGAATCAATTGGAGCCCTCTGAATCAATTTGGAGACATTCGGAAAGATTTGCCATTTGGACATAGACACAGCTTTAAATGTTTTTTTCTACATACCTCTAGATGCCAGGTGGCTCTTGAGTGCTGCGATGCTGGGGCTTATGGAGTATCCCATAGAAGCATGGGGGGGCTCCCCAGCACACTGGGCAGCAGATCCAGAAGTGAACCAGAAGCTCTTCTGGTCCACTTCCAGTTCTGCCAGGGAGCACATGGGGCCCCCCTCCCCACCCACACCCCCCTGGCTCGGCAGCTGGTGCCTCCTGAGTCTGGGGGGGCACCTGAGGACCCCCCATGACCAATTACTGAGCCAGGGAGCCGGTGGACCAGGAAGTGGACAAGAAGTACTTCGAATCCACTTGCGGGTTCATCACCAAACATGTGGAGGACCCCCCGACCCCTTCCACACTCCTGTGGGATGCTCCATCTGCCCCAGCATTGCAGTGTTCAGAAGCCATGCTGGTACTTTGAGGTATGTAGAAAAAACATTTAAATCTGTGTTTGTGTCCAAATTGTTGATTTTCTGAATCAGCATTGGATCTTCAGATTTGGATTCTGCTGAATTGAATCCGGGACAGTGATCTGAATCAACAAATCAAATCGCTGTCCCTAATTCAGGCCGAATCTGAATTGATCAGGGGCTGCTTTGTACACCCTTACTAGGTTGCATCCACAAGACCACATGGCCTCAATTGTAGACGAACCTGCCCAGAGGAGATTCTTCATCACCCTCAGGAACATGAAATTTATTTACCTTAGAAATGGTTTAATCGAGTGGAGCAGTGAATATTCTCCTTGTCCCTGTAGGTAGCTGGCCAGTACTTTCAAGCTTGGCTATTTAAATTTTGTAGTTGCTTTAGATGCTTAAAAACAAATTCAGGAACTAAATTTCAAGCACCAAGATTTGTGAAAATGACTCTTTGTTTCTTAAATTCTGTGAATGCCAGCAATACTATGTGACAATGAGTTTCACCCGTCACACCTCGGTAACTGTTACGAATGTGTTCCTTTCCTCCATTCTCAGTGTATGACTTCCTATTTCAAGACTATCCCCTTGTTGCTTTAAGGGGAGGCTGTCTGACATAGGCTATAGGACAGCCTGATCTACAACTTACGTATTGTTTATTATTTTCTCTTTTTATCACAGTCCCTTTTATTTGTCTCCTCAAAAAACACTCAGCTGTTTTAAGTTGCTGCTGCTGCTTTGATGGGAGAAGAGCTAACTGATTTATACAAGCTGACATCCTGCCTCTCATTCTTTCTATGAAGAAGTTTATTTTCATGCTTCCGATTGTTTTGGGGCTCTCTCTCTCTCATCCCCCCCCCCCTCTATTTCTGCTGGTTTTCTCAGCAGGTGGTTGAGGGTAGATCCAATAGAGACTTAGGTACTGGAGTGGTGTCACCTACCTGTTAGGCCCCTGGAGTAGAATTCAAATCCCACTTAGGCACGAGGGCCCCCTGTCTGGACTCAAGTTGGTTGCCTGAGAAAGGAGGTCCAAAAAACCCCCACACTAAGAAAAGAGTGACCTAGAGCTAGCTAGCCAGAAGTGATAAGCACAGAAATGTATCTTACCTCTTGGTCTTTTGGGAACTTAGGTGCCTGACTCAGGGCTGTAGGCAGGTGCTTCGAGTGGGAGTCTTCTCTTGAGGGTATACAAACAACTGTTTTTTCTAACTCTTTAAAAAACTGCACAGAGGTCTCTCGTTTAAAGCACAACTACTAGAGGAGGTAGTCCTGGTGCCCAAGATAGGTCCCACTTTATGTAATACCACGGTGTTAGAGCACTTGCCCAACCATGGGGAGACATGATTTGTAGGCTTTCTTCTGCCGGAGGGTTCAAACCCTTACCTTCCACTTCCTAGGAAAGTGGACAAACCACAAGGCTGTAGGGCTAAGGGTAGAGGAAGGGGGCATGCTTCATCCCTCCTGCTGATGCTGTGCAAGTGTGCAGAAAGCAATACAAGATTCATGCAGCCAGAAGAGAAAGCACATGATAGCAAAGGAAGGTTTCCTCTGGTGGTGAAGGCACTCTGGCACGGGAAGTCCTGGACTCTCTTCTGATTGCTGCTTATGCATTTTATGTTAAATGGTCATTGGATAGAAATCAGAAATAATCCTTAGAGCTGGCACCAATCTTGGGTCTTTTACCATCCCAGCTGAGTGTCCTAACCACACAGCTACACAGTTGTGGTCCCTCTTGAGTGCTTCCTCCCTGGTCCCATGAGTCTTGCATAGTTTTCCAGGCACTGGCAGAGCATCAATGGGAAGATGAAGTATGGCTCCTTCGCCTTCTACCTTTCCGCCTAGCCTATAGGCTGGTAGTTTAGGCACTTTCCTAAGACTGCAGTTTTGGACTGAGGTCCTGGGGTGGACCTCAGGCAACTAAAATAAGAACAAAATCCTTTTTTGGATGTGGCCATGAGTGACCAGGGCTGATCTCAGGAATTATACTGAGGGCCTGCTGTCAATTATAATTTCCATCCTATTTCTTCTCTGTCCTAATATTTTATTGCTTTCTGACTGCTATACACTGACCAAGTATCAATACTGAGCTGCCCAGGAAGCCAAATACACATTGCAAAAGTGTTCTATGATTGGAGCATGTGTTTCCAGGGACCTCTCTTTTGCCTATGGAACTGTAAAGAAAGAGGATTAATGGTCTTTGAAAGCAATCAGGCTCTGAATAGGTGTGTTGTATGGTATGTTTTGTTTTCCTCTGCTTGGAAGAGGATTTATGCAAAAATTCTGACCTTCATTGGTATTTATTTGCATTGCCATCATTCCTCCTTAAGTGCTTTGTTTTGCATAATGTTATTCAGGCACAACAGCCAGCATTTTCTTTTCTATTTTGATTGCTTTACTTCCTCAACTATAGCTGTTCTGTGGTAGCTGATTAGTGTGATAACCTTTAGAAATATTTTGGACCAGAATGAGTAATACCTACTAGCAGTGAACAATGTACACTGGGTGTGACCTACAGGACTTTCTCTATGGAACACTTTATTTGCCTAAAAACTCACATTTAGGGCTATGGGCTCTTGCAAAGGGTTTAACATAGGATGCAAAACTTGCTGTTAGGGTGTCCTAACTATGGTCTTTCATGCTGACCAATTTATACATGTCCCTTTGTTTCCTTGTGCCCCCTCTTACGCTATACAGGCATACCTTGGAGATATTGCGGGTTCAGTTCCAGACCACCACAATAAAGCGAATATCGCAATAAAGCAAGTCACATGAATTTTTTGGTTTCCCAGTGCATATAAAAGTTATGTTTACACTATACTGTAGTCTATTAAGTCTGCAATAGCATTATGTCTAAAAAACAATGTACATACCTTAATTAAAAAATACTTTATTGCTAAAAAATGCGAAGTGAGCAAATGCTGTTGGAAAAATGGCGCCGATAGACTTGCTAGACGCAGGGTTGCCACAAACCTTCAATTTGTAAAAAACGCAATATCTGCGAAGGGCAATAAAGCGAAGTGCAATAAAACGAGGTATGCCTGTATTAATTTGCTGTATCTTGATGGAGACTTTGAATCTAAGCCTTTTGCAGCTGGCTAGCTAATTTTGAGCCTTCTTGTCCTGTTTGGTACCATAGCTAGCACAGCATGGTGCTATCTAATGCTCCTAGTGCTATCCAGCATGGTGCTATCTGGGGGTGATGATCCTGTGGTCCCTCTTAGGAGGGATACTCTTAAGTATACCCTGCATACCTGTTCCTGCTCACATGTGGAAATGTGGCATGGAAGCCATTCCAGGGGTTGTCCCCTCCTGGCTGCACTCAAAACCTCTATCCCTGGCATGCTTTAGAATGACTATGTGGGATACTCAGGAGTGGCTTTACTACTGCATTTCTGGTGTTGGTGGGTGTGAGAGGGAGTGGGTGGTTAGAGCAGGTCTGGGGATATCCCACCCCAAGAAGCCCTAGGATGCAGTCAGATGTACCCTAAGATAGCAGAAAGAATTGCATGTTTAAAACAGTGGCACAGGAATTAAAAGCAGAGCAACATCACAAGCATTCTGAGACTATTTCAAGCATCGTGAGAGCATCATCCCATGGGGCTTGCCATAGGGCCCTGCTACATGTTCAAAAATTAAAGCTGGATAGAAACCAGCCATAGAGTTGTTACACATTTTCAAGCACTGGGGGCACCTGTACACATGTAACGAGGCTGCTTCAATTCCACCCTTCAGTAAATATTGGATAAGAGTAAGCAACTGGCTTCAGAGTGGGAGAAACCATCAAAGGAGTTGGAAGAGAAATATAGAAGCTGGAAGAGGAATATAACAAGTTCCCAGCTGATTGACAGGCCACTTTAAAGTGGCTTTGTTGTGCTAAATAGGAGAGCCTAGTCCCAAAGAATCAGTCTCGGAAAAATAGGGCAAGATACCCCTGCCCTGCAAAAAATCAAAAAAAAAAATTTGGCTAGAATGTCGATATCTAAATCCAGAACTGTGGTATCTGAAAACCATACCTCAGTTGCTGTATAACTCAGAAGACATCCAAACTCCATAGCTAACTAAGATTTTGACTTGAATATTTCCCTGACTACCTAAAGTTCCATTTCTGCACATACCCAGAAGTATATCAGTTTTGATCAATAATGAACAGCTCGGTGCCTCTTCCTGACCTAATCCTGCTGAGGATCCAGGACATAGGCATCCCTCTACCTAACTCATCCAAGGAGCTCAGTGACATGCATTTTCCCAAGGCAGACCTAACTGATCAGATTCCATAGTAGCACTCACTCGATCTTCTTTCAAACTATAGGGGAGGTACTACTTTATCGAGCAGCTGAGTGGTTTGAGTAATCCCCAGGATGTTGGAAATCCAGACAGGCATTCAAACCCACATCTTCTGACAGTGCTTTCATGTTCGGTCTTTGAGCTGTTCTAGGGTGGCTGTATTAATTGCTTCTCTTAAAGCTGTTTCACTGGGTGGAAAAGAAATATAGATCCATTGCACCAAAGAAAAGGAGCAAGAGAAACATGACTCCCTAGTTTAGTCATTAAGGACTTTCGTGAAGTCCAGTTCCTGTACCAAGGGCTGTTGGTACATTGTACACCAACATTAAATGCACAGATAGTCCTTGAAGCAGAGAACAATGCCCAGCATCCTATTTCCAAGTGTGTACCAGAACTGTAATCCTCTGTCTCTGAGCTGCAGGAGTATGATACCCCAGTTATCAAGTCTTTTGTATTGGGTAACTCTAGTGTACTTTCTGAGTAGCCTGTAGGTCCTGTTGTGAGGTACCTAACTCCCTGTGTTAGCAGCACTCAGCTCCCCATTCAGGCAGAGGGTGCCAGTATAGCTAATTCAGGATCTTTGATTTTACTCCAAAACAAATTATCTTAAGAGTTAAACACTTACAGTGCTTGCCCTTGTCATGCATGAGGTCCTTCTTGGACTTAGCCTGTAGTTCCTAGGAAATGGCAGCCTTAGAGTAGGCCATTAAAAGGGCCAGTCAGAAAAGGACGAAGGAGCTATTCAGTGTGTTATAACTGACCACTGTATCACAAAGTAATCACCATTAGGGGTGTGCAAAATGGTTTGTATTTGATTTGGATTTAGATTCAAACCAAATCAAGGACAGTGATTCAATTTGTTGATTCAAATGACTGTCCCCAATTTGATTCGGTCCAATCCAGATCTGAAACTGATTTGGTTCAATCCAATCTGAATTGATGTTGATTCAGAGACTCAGTGATTCGGCCATAGACACAGCTTTAAATGTTTTTTCTACGTACCTCGAGGTAGCAGGCATAGCTTGTGAATGGTGCGATGCTGGGCAGATGGAGAGGCCCACAGGAGCGCAAGGGGCCCTCCCACATGCTCAGTGGTGAGTCTGGAAGTGGACTGGAAGCCAAACGTATTGCCTCTCCCCGCATTCCCGCTGGCTCAGTGATCGGCCATGAGGGGGACCCCGGGTGCCCCCCCAGAGCCAGGAGGCATCAGTTGCCACGCCGGGGGGGGGAGGGAGGGTGCTCTCCCTGGCAGGCCCGGAAGTGGACTGGAAGTGCTTCTGGTCCACTTCCGGGTCTGCTGCCGAGCGTGCTGGGGAGCCCCCCATGCTCCTGTGGGACACTTCATCTGCTCCAGCATCTCAGTGTTCACGAGCCTCCTGGTACCTTGAGGTATGTAGAAAAAACATTTAAAGCTGAATCATTGAATCACTCCGAATCTCTCTGAATTGATTCAGAGGATCCCGATTCGATTCTGAGAGATTAAAGGGACCTCTGATTTGATTCAGATTCAGAGATTCGGCCACCAAATCGGGCCAAATCTCTGCCAAATTGAGTCAGGGACCAAAGCTTTGCACAGCCCTAATCACCATGGGAATATGCAGATGTGAAAATGTGAAAAACCCTAATTGCAAAACCCAACAGTGGACCTTCTCAAGCAGAAATCTGTATTCTAAGCAGTGCTGAGCAGCAACTCTTATGGGGCTGTCAATAGGAACAAACTGTTGCCTCTTCAAATATTACAAAAATATTCTCCATATAATCTCATATTTTCCAGGGGTAGTAAGTCAGCTCATTGGCTCACACTTCTCTAAGCTATACATCAAATTTGAATGGATGTTTAGGCATACATCAAGAAAGGGACAGGAAAGTAGAACATTTGCCAAAGATAATAATTGGTGCTTAAAATTAACTTTGAGTATTTGTGCTAGGAAATTTGGCTGGGTGACTGTTAAGTGGAAAGCAAACACAAAGGGAAGGCAAGCAAGGTTGAATCCAAGATGTTAGGGGGTTTTTTTTTCTTCCTCAGTTCAAACAAATATTTGTGGAAAAGGATTTAGTATTTGCTCAGCTGTCATTGAAGAAAAGAGACTGTAACGGTTACCGATCTTCTCACAGGTTCACAGCTAGGCCATCTGGTTTCTAACTGCACCCTTTTGGGAAACCATCTTGCAACCAATAGGAGATGGTTCCCAATATACCCAGTCTGGCCATGATGTCTGCCACTACTCCAACAGATGTGCACCCTGGCAAGATTAAAAGTTCATCTTTGGGCTTCCTTTTATAATTCTGTGATAACGAGCCTTTGCCCTCCTCATATTCCCTGTTGGGTCGCTTGATTTTGCCAAGAGATACTGCTCTGGGGCCAATGCTGTTCACTGATTTAAACCTAATTTGAATATTCAAGGCCAAATGCTGTCCCGATTTACACCTTATGGAACCTCATTAGCTTTAATGAGATCATGCTGGATGTAAATCAGGAAAGGATTTGGCCATCAACCTCTGATTTTATTGATCCTTTTGTACGAGGCAATAACTGTAAAGGGGCATCATGCCACTGTGCATTAACAAATAGGTAACAAGGCAAGTATAGTTAATGGTGCCAGAAGTATAAGCCTCATAATTAATAGTCTTTGGAAAGACATACCAATCCTGGTCGTGTTGATTGATCTTTTAGAGCCTTTATTTTCAAACTTCTGTGCCACATCTCTGCTTAAAACTGTATCCTCCTGTACCTGGGTCTGCCATGTGTGGTCCTTTGCCTGCCCAGAATGCAATTCCAGGAAACCTATGCCCTGTAATCTTTAAAATAATTTAAAACCAAACTGATGGCACAAACATAACCGAATGCTGCAACTGTATGGCCTTAAACCACAAAGCTAAAGATTATTAACTTCCGTTATCATACCTTAATTTAGATGCAGAGGACTTTAGAAGAAAAGAGTCTCTCTCACATTTCTGTAACATAACCATGAGCATTTATGGTGCTACTAAAAAAATATTATCTATGTGTAGAGATAAACAAGGGCCCCCTTAAAGTGCTAGTCAGTAATTGTCACCATTGGAAAAACAAATAGAGAAAAAACGTTTTCAAAGAAGGAGTCTCTACTGTCTTTCATGCTCTTTTCCTGAGTGGGAAGAGAGCCACAGAGCATAAAAGTTTGAGTGTGACAAAAATGTCGATTGCACCTTAGCTTTGATTTACAAGTGCTCAAGGATTTACTTTTTTCTCAAGAAAAGGCTTTCCATGGAAGGCTTGACACAATGTCTAGTTCACAAGTTTGGTTTGTCTAGAAAGTCTGTTGCTCTCCAATCTGCTTTTTACGTGTTTTTACTAGACATATTATTTCCCATGCTCTTGCGACACGCTCCGGAGGCAAGAACTAGTCTTTGGGGGTGCCAGTGGACATAAGGATTCCTTGCAGTAAAATAACACAATATTAACGGGGATGTGTGAAGTCGAGGGCACCGGGTGTTTAGGTAAGAGGCACTGCTGATCTAAATGAGCAGCAAACTGAAGGAGGAAAACACACTTAAAATGCACTTACGCAAAGAGTAATTTGCCTCTTTCTTTCATCACTTTTCCATGGGATCAATTAGATCAGGACTCTGCAAAACCTAGTATAGATTTTACTCAGTTTTTTTTACAAAAATATTTTGAGAGTCACAGCCTTCAAAGAGTAAGCAGGTTGTTCTAGGTTTCCCTCATAGTTAACAAGGAATTTCCTTTGCCCAGTGTCCCACATCACCCAGCTCAGGCATTGAGGACACAGCAACTGAATGCCAGCCAACTTGCTCACTACACATTACCTTTCCAATGCAGGGTGACAACAGCAGCTTTCACCTGACCCAGTTCTGAGTGAACAGGCAGTTTGGCCCAAGTTGTCCTTCGCTGTCTCAAGTGTGAGCTGGGGAAGCTGACGTTCCTCCGTGCCTCCTGTCAGAGAGGTAGCTCAGTGTAGCTTTGCACGCACTGATCACTCTCCTCCACTTCTACCTTATCCCAGATTTCCTCCTTCCTTATACTGCTGCCAAGAGGGAAGCAGACAATGGCAGAGCTCCTTGGTACACTGGTGGAAAGAGGGTAGCGGCTGTGACTTGGTATGGCAGAGACCTCATAGTTCCACTTGAGTTTGGTCCTTTTGCACCGATGGGGTAGGGAGCAGCATTTGACCTCGTGCTTCTTGTTTTCCTTTGGGCTGTTAAATAAAATAGATGCCCCTCTGAGTTCTCTATCACCTGTATTTGCTTCTATAGGACTGCATACGATGCTCCCCCTGTTATTTATTGGCTAACTACATGCCCTGTCCCCTGTTTCCCCATAGCACACCCAGCCTAGACCATGGAATCAGAAGAGGGAGCTGCCAACTGAGGAACAGCAGGTTTTATCGGGTAAGTGGCACTGCTGTTACCCCACAAAGAATTTTACACACGTTTGAAATCTATTCCACGACCAGGTGGGGTTTTAAAACAACGGCACTAGCATCCTAGGAGCAGGGATTACATGCTGCCCTAGAGACAAACGGGCTAAAAACAAGCAGGCCTCAAGGGCATAAGTGGTCTTTTTTCTTTTTAAAAGTTTGCTAGGCTTCTTGGCCTGTGAGAAAACAGAAATGATGGGATCCTCTGAGATGTTACATTTTATCTGAGCACTGCAGTTTAGCCCTTAGAGGGGGGTTTTCCGACAAAAAACCACTGCCTTCTGCCTTGCTCATATGTCTTCGCTCTGAAACTTATCTCCTTGTTTTAATCCTAGGAAAGGTAAAGAACTTCTAAGGAAAGGTCCCTGAGTCCCTGCAGGACTTAATGGAAAGTACTTAGTGGCTTTGGAAGACTCTTGCACCAGTGCACCTTGCCTGTTACCAGCTCTCCATCCTACGACAGTTCAAGAATTTGGCTCTGTTTTCCAAAGCCCTTCACAAGCTGGGACTGAATTACCTCACCATGGCCACGATGATGTTCTCCAATTCATTGTGGGGAGGTGGAGTCTGCATCCTCCTGTAGAGAACCAATCTAGAACAGCAAGTAGGTAGCTCGCAATACTGGGTCCCAAGCAGGTGGTCCAACACAACACTAGCTGGACCACCTTCAGGTGTTCTCAAAGGTAACATAATCCAGTGTAACAGCATGTGGTAGAGAACTTTTGTAGGAGGGCCTGGAGCCATGGCTCCATGGGATTTCAAAGGTGGGACTTACATTTACATTTTGCAACCAACTTTCAGTCCCTTGCAAATGGGATAGAGCTTTCGGCTTCTTGCTCTAAAAACACAGACCCTCCAACTCCATCCCCGTTTATCACAGCATACTGTTAGACTGTGGAAGCCATAGCATACAGATAGCCAAACTAATTCCATCTAATATAGCTAAATATCTTGACTGCACATGAGCCCATTCATCTCTCATGCTGGGCAACGCCTGTCTGGAACTGGCCCACTAGGCAGAACTGCATTACATTTCTCTGCACCCCAGAATGCTATAGATCTTTTTTCTAATAAGAAAACTAATTAATAGACCCCATTGTGCTGGATTTATGGCTTTCTACAGTTTAAAGAGCAAGACAAAACAGGGGAGCGGGGTAAGGAAATCAAACTGTTCCTAGAGAAACAGGCAACCACTGCCTTGCCTTTCCACAGGGTTCATGGAACTGATAAGTAGTTTCTTAAATAGCTGTTAAAATCTCTTAGAAATTATTTCCTGACAAATGCATGTGGCTTCAAAGGTCAGCCAGAGCCCATCTGGGATAGCCTTCAAGAGAAGCCGACTACAGCCATTTGACATAGATTTGGAGGCAATTGAAAAAACAAAGACGGAGAGGTTAAAGGCTAATTACTAGAAGGAATCTGGCCTGCTGGCCTGGGGTTATTTTAGCAGGAGTACAGTCAATTGTAAATTGTGGGATTAATTGGGAGAAAGGCATTGTCACCTTGACATTCATGGAAGACCTGGTGAAGTGCACTGCCTGCTGCTGTAGTTGAGAAAGCTTGTTTAAATGATGGAAACCTTGTTTCACAAAAACTTTTTCTTTGCCTTTTTTAAAGCCTTTGAGACTTCCAGTCCGCACAGATGAAGTTTTATATAAATATGTTTCTACATAAGTTTAAAAACAGGTCTTCCTGAGTGGTTCCTGCAATCTTTTTTCTTTTCCCAACTATTCAGCCCAAGGACAAAAATATTAAAGCACTTGACTTTGTCATATGACTAGAGATGAGTTTGCCAAGGATGGACCCTCACTAAACCCAGCACCTAGACGTATGTGTATTTTGCTGAATTAGGGTCTTAGGTTCACATGACATAAAAATCTTCTCTCTATCAAACATCTTCCTGTATTTCTAGTTCATTAAGTCTAATGTCATATACCTGCTATATAGTTGCATTCAAGTTTCTGCCTTACCCTTCCTAGCTATGAAATGGGGATAGAATAATAGAATCATAGAAAAATTAGGGTTGGCAGGGACCTCAGGAGATCATTTTGTCCAAGCCCCTTCGCAAAACAGGACCATCCCCAACTAGACCATCTCAGCCAAAGCTTTGTCTAGCCAGGTGTTAGAAACCTCCAAGGATGGAGCTTCCATCACTTCTTTAGGTAACCTGTTCCAGTGTTTTACTACCCTCCTAGGGACAAAATTCTTCCTAATATATAACCTAAACTTCCCTTGCTGCAATTTGAGACTGTTGCTCTTTGTTCTGTCATCTGCCCCCACTGAGAACAGTCCAGCTCCATCCTCTTTGGAACAACCCTTCAGGCAGTTGAAGGCTGTTATTAAATCCCCTCTGTCTTCTCTTCTCCAAACTAAATAAACTCAGTTCCCTCAACCTCTGCTTATAAGTCATGTGCCCCAGCCCCTGAACCATTTGTGTTGCCTTCTGCTGGACTTTCTCCAGTTTGCCCACATCCTTTCTGTAGTGGGGCACCCAAAACTGAACACAATACTCCAGATGTAGCCTCACCAGCACTGAATAGAGGGGAATAATCACTTTCCATGACCTGCTGACAACACTCCTACCAATGCAACCCAATATACCAATTTCTTGAGGTCACTCTGAATCTTAGCCCTACCTTCCAGCATATTTACTACTCCCCACAGCTTGGTGTCATCTGCAAACCTGCTGAGGGTAAACTCCATGCCATCTCCCAGGTTCTTGATAAAGACATTGAACAAAACCAACCACAGGACTGACCCCCGGGGCACTCCACTTGATACCGGCTGCCATAGGTGACTGCTGCCTCCTGCCTCTGGGAGGGGCACCAGTGGCTGATCGCTGACCAGCGGGGCAGAGTACCCCCAGAGGCTGATCGCCGACCCCAGGAGCACCAGCAGCAAAACCAGAACTGCCACCAGCACTTCTCAGGGGGGCACTGGCTGGCACTCCCCACTTCCTGGCCAGCGAGGGGCAATCTCAGGGGAGCACATACCCTAACCATGCCCACACTATGCGTCGCCTATGCCAGCTGCCAACTAGACAGCAAGCCATTGATTATTACCATCTGAGCCCAATGATCTAGCCAGTTTTCTATCCACCTATAGTCCATTCATCCCACCCATACTTCCTTAGTTTGACTGCAAGAATGCTGTGGGAGACCATATCAAAATCCTCGCTAAAATCAAGGTACGCCACATCCAGTGGCCTCCCCATGTCCATAGAGCCAGTCAGATCATTATAGAAGGCAATCAGGTTGGTCTGGCATGACTTGCCCCTGGTGAATCCACACTGACTGTTCCTAATCCCCTTTTACTCCACGTGCTTAGAAATGGATTCTTTGAGCATCTGCTCCAAGATTTTTCCAGGGACTGAGGTGAGGCTGTAGTTCCCTGGATTCTCTTTTTCCCTTTCTTAGATATGGACACTAAGTTTTTTCCTTTTCCAATCATCCAAGACCTCTCCTGATAGCCATGAGTTTTCAAAGATGATGGCCAGAGGCTCTGCAATCACATCAGCCAACTCCCTCAGCACCCTCGGGTGCATCCCATCTGGCCCCATGGACTGGTACATGTCCAGCTTTTCAAAGTAGTCCCTAACCTGTTCTGTCACCACTGTTGGCTGCTCACCTCCTACACTGCTCACCACCGTCACTTGTGGGTGGTCCTCACTGTTGGCTGCTCACCTCTCACCCTCCATTATTTTTTTTCTGATGAGTTCATCTTCAAAATGAAAGAATGAACAGGAGGTTAAAAGCTACTTCTCGTAGGAATATGGGACATAGGAAGAGAGCTCCAAGTCATTAAGTCCAGGTTTGTACTACTGTAGGCAACTTATGAAGCTTCATCTAAAAAGCCATTAGTTTTTTTTTTACTCCTGCTGTTCAGATAGGAAGCCTGTTCCAGAACATCATTTCTTTGATGTTGAGAAACTTCCTTCTAATTCTGATAATACATTTGTTCAGTCAGTTTATATCCCTTTCTTATAAATCAGGATTGAGTACCCTTAGGGTTCAGGAACAAACCATTCCAGCTAGACAAAGCCCTGGCTGGGATGATTTAGTTGGGGATGGTCCTGCTTTGAGCAGGGGGTTGGACTAGATGGTCTCCTGAGGTCCCTGCCAACCCTAATTTTCTATAATTATACAAATCTATTATTTGGTTTGACAAACCATAACTCAGCTTCATTCTCTTTCATTCTTCCTTGAAGTAGAGATTTTTTTAAATAAAAAGGGTCTTCATGAAACAATTGGGAATTTCAAGAAACTATTGAATTTTCCATGTACATTTTGTGATGGGCATGGGAGGCAGCTCCCTAATCTTTTTCTCTCCACTTGTGAACATGCTGAAAGATCATGTATATGTTTTCAGTGAAGTCACTGATAATGGAGAATGCTGGAGGCAACAGCTGTTGGGGACTGACTTACCCTCAGGCTATTTAATCTCCTGGCCTCTCACAAGCGTGATTGCTGGCGGAAGGTAGAGAAGCACAACTAAAATTGTATAGCTTTCAGCAGCTGTTGTTATTTCTGAAAGCCAAGAATGGGTCAAAAATGTGATGAAAGTCCTGGATTGTTATCTGCAGTAGGGGTGGCCAAAGTTGATGCCTTGCCTTGAGAATAGAATTTCCTTTGTGGAATGAAACACAGTAAAGTTGCTAACTCCAAGAGGGCTTAGTTGTCAGGGAGTTAGAGAGGCGCATATGCGTGGCTTGGCATTTCCAGAGTTATAAGAGCATTATGTCAGTACAAAGTGATATAGGTCGTGAAAAGCGGGCCTTGTGTTCTGTAACAGGATCTGGGACAATTGGATGGCAAGAAAAGATAATGTAAAACATTCATTAAAATAGTGAAAAACTGACTGGCAAAGTACAGTGCAGCTGCTGTGTGTGTCAGTTAAGATTTCAGAGACTGGTCCCTTTGTTAAGCCTTGGGTTCTGGTTAAATTTGTATTCTGCAACCAAATAGTAAATCTCTCCAAAGGTAGTTGAGAAGGTAAGTTATATATAGTTCCCAGCAACTATTTTTTTATACATATCCATCGTCCACTGCTTGATAGCGGAGTGAAGTGTTAATGTGCAGTGTGCCTTGCAACAGGGCAGGTAATCTCACAGCGGTTGTTTGAGACATCAAGTTCATGACCATGCCATAGCGTGTGGGCCCTTAGGATTTCATTGCATTCGTGGAGAGAGAATGTGCATCCTCTTCTTTGAAGAGTGCAGGCTGCTTGAGAGAAAGGAGAGGCTTGGATGTTAGCAGTCTAGGGCCTATGATACACGAGTCAGCAGCTTGATTCTGTCCAGTAGAAATTTCCTTTCACACACACACACATAGCTGTGGATGCAGAAGTGCACATGCGTGCATGCATGCACACACACACACACACACACACACACACACACACACTAATTTAATTAAACATGCTTGTTTTAAAAAGTCCGATAGAATTAGAGATGGGTTTTTAAATTGAAAATGGCTGTATTCAGAGTGTTATGGGTAGGCTGAGCATTTAGATGCCAACATTATGTCTATATGCAGAGAAAAATCCCAAATTATTCTAAAACTGGAGGGGTTTTAAATGTTCTCAAAATATTTGAAAGTGTACAAACCCAGATGAAGGGCAATAAAAGGATTAAAGCCTCAGTCTGTTCTATAATCTACCTACTCCCTAGTGAACAGGAAGCAGATGAAGGTTAATATTGCAGCATTTTTATGCAAGCTTTAACATCCCTGCTTGGCATGGGATGTACTGGGTTTATTGTTGTGGTTGATGGGTTGCTTCAGTAGGCACATGGAAGTTGGATGCTTAACTGAAACATAGTCAAACTATGCAAACATTTTGACTAAACAATTCAGCTGGACATCACATAAACAGGGCAATATATATGATTTATTTTTTAGTTCAAACACCTGAACATTCCTCTCCACTGAGTTTCAGAATTACCACAGGTACAATTTTCTTCTCTCATTTAAAGCCTCTGCTTTGAGGGCAAGCTGTAAACAAGAAGGCAGAGAGATGCAGAAAAAAAGAAAAGGTAAATAGGAACCAAGTGATATGCAGTAAGAGATTTTTCTCACACACTGGATCAGGCTGTTAAAGTTGTTACCCCCTGGGTAGGTATTAAATGCTTAGCTAGTCATGTTTTATTTATTTATTTAGATAGACACACGCGCACACACACACACACACCCCTACCACAAAGTGACATATGTTGAGTTAATTATTTGAAGGCATGTACAAGTTCTGTTGTACAAGAACTTCTTCCCTGTGGAGGAAGAAAAGGTTTTGTTCTGAAATGTCTAGTTTTATTGCTTCAGTCTCAAACCATCCATAACAATCATAGAATATGAGGGTTGGAAGGGACCTCAGGAGGTCATCTAATCCAACTCCCTGCTCAGTGGAGGACCATCCCCCAAAGGACCATTCAAGTAAAGGCTTTGTCTAGCCAGGTCTTAAAAACCTTCAGAGATGGAGACTCCACAATCTCTCTGGGTAACCTGTTCCAGTGCTTTACTACTTTTCTAGTGAGAAAGTTTTTCCTACTATGTGACCTGGACTTCCTTTGCTGCAACATGAGACTATTGCTCCTTGTTCTGTCATCTGATATCACTGAGACAAATCTAGCTCCATCCTCTTTGGATCCCTACTTCAGGTAGCTGAAGGCTCTTATTAAATCCCCTCTCAGTCTTCTCTTCCCCAGACTAAATAAGCCCAGTTCCCACAGCCTCTCCTCAGAAGTCATGTCCCCCAGCCCCCTCACCATTTTCATTGCCCTATGATGGACTCTCCAATTTGTCTACATCCTTTCTGCAGTGGAGGGCCCACATGGTACTCCAGATGTGGCCTCACCAGTGCCAAATAGAGGGGAAAAATTACTTTGGTTGATCTGCTAGCAGCTCCCCTACTAATGCATTTCAGTATGCCATTAGCTTTCTTCACAAGGGCACACTGCTGGCTCATATGCAGCTTCTTGTCCACTGTAATCCCCAGGTCCTTTTTCACAGAGCTGCTGCCCAGCCAGTCAGCCCCCAGGTGTACCAGTGCATGGGATTGCTCCGTCCTAAGAGCAGGACTTTGCATTTGTCCTTATTGAACCTCACAAAATTTCTTTTGGTCCAATCCTCCAAATTGTCAAGGTTTCTCTGATTCCTAGCCCTACCCTTCAGTATATTTACTACACTCCCCAGCTTGGTGTCACCTAAAAACTTGCTAAGGGTGCACTCCATCTCATCTTCCAGATCATTGGTGATAATATTGAAAAAAACAGCCCCGGGACTGACCCCTGGGACACTCCACTTGATACCAGCTGCCACCTAGACATCAAGCCATTGATTACTACCCTCTGAGCCCAATGATCCAGCCAGTTTCCTATCTGCTTTGGTCCATTCATTAAACAAGACTTTTTTAGCTTGCTTGTAAGAATGCTGTGAGAGAACGTATTAAAAGCCTTGCGAAAGTGAAGGTATACCACATCTGTTGGTCTCCCCATGTCCACAGAGCCAATCATCTCATCACAGAAGGCAACCATGTTGGTCAGGCATGACTTGCCCCTGGTGAATCCATGCTGACTGTTTCTAATCACCTTTTTTTTCCAAGTGCTTAGAAATGGATTCCTTGAGGATCTGCTTCAAGAATTTTCCAAGGACTGAGGTGAGGAAGACTGGTCTGTAGTTCCCTGAATCCTCCTTTTTCCCTTTGTTAAGACAGGCACTATATTTGCCCTTTTCCAGTCATCTGAGACCTCTCCTGATCACCATGAGTTTTCAAAGATGATGGCCAGAGGCTCTGCAATCACATCGGCCAACTTCCTTAGCACCCTTGGGTGCCTCCCATCTGGCCCCATGGACTTGTATATGTCCAGCTTTTCTAAATAGTCCCTAACCTGTTCTCTTGCCACTGTCGGGTGCTTACCTCCTCCCCAAACTGTGCTGCTAGGTGCAGTTGTCTGGGAGCTGACCATGTCTGTGCAGACTGGGGTGAAAAGGGCATCGCACACTTCAGCCTTTTCTGCATACTGTGACACTTGGTTGCCTCCCCCATTCAATAAGGGACCCACACTTTCCCTGATCCTCCTCTTGTTGAAGACAGACTTGTAGAAACCCTTCTTGTTACTCTTCATGTCCCTTCCTAGTTGCAGCTCCATTTGTGCTTTGGCCTTCCAGATCAGCGATCTGGATGTGGGTGTGGAAAGCACACTGTCCAAATTTGCCAGCAACAACACCAAGTTGTGGGGCGAGATCTAGACAGGTTACAGAGGTGGGCAGATCAGAATAGGATAGGATTCAATGCAGACAAGTGCAGGGTGCTGCATCTAGGGAGAAGGAACCCACAACACACCTATAGGCTGGGGAACACCCTTCTTGTCAACAAGGTGGCAGAAAAGGATCTTGGAGTCATCATTGACTCCAGGATGAACATGAGCTGCCAATGCAAGGAAGCAGTCAGGAAGGCCAACCGCACCTTGTCATGCACCTACAGATGCATCACAAGCAGGTCCAGGGAGGTGATCCTTCCTCTCTGCGTGGTGTTGGTCAGGCCACAGTTGGAGTACTGTGTCCAGTTCTGGGTGCCGCACTTCAGGAGGGATGTGGACAGCACTGAGAGGGTCCAGAGGAGGCCACTCGCATGATCATGGGGCAGCAGGGCAGGCCCTACGAAGAGAAGCTAAAGGGCCTGAACCTATTCAGCCTCTACAAGAGAAGGCTGAGGGGGGATCTGGTGGCCATTTACAAACTCACTGAGGGGACCAGCGGGAATTGGGGGAGGCTCTGTTCCCCCGGACACCACCCAGGTTTACTAGGAATAATGGCCACAAATTGTTAGAGGCAAGGTTCAGGCTGGACATCAAGAGACATTACCGTATGGTTAGGGCTGCCAGGCTCTGGAATGGGCTCCCAAGGGAGGTGATGCTCTCTCCCACCTTGGGGGTCTTCAAGAGGAGGCTGGACAGATATTTGGCTGGGGTGATATGATCCCAGCACCCACTCCTGCATGGGGCAGAGGGACGGACCTGATGATCTGTTTAGGTCCCTTCCAACCCTAAGTACCATGATACTATGATACCATGAAGATGGGACTGCAATTAATTAAAACTGAATACATAGCAAACCTCCATCCCACAAAGCCAGAACAACAAAAATAATAGACATTCATCCCAAAACACTTAAAAAATACATGTATGTAGATCATTTATCCTCTTACTGAAATGGACACACCATGCGGGGTGGGAGTAGCCTCTCTTTGCCATCCACAAGAACCTTTAGACTCAGGAATGTATTCGGAGAGATTCAAGTGCTTTTCCTATTTGTGGTTGTGTGAGCAGCCTTCCAAACTTGGTTGGGATGAGGCTTTAAGCGTTTGAGAATTATGGGCTGTTGTGTCCAGCTCTGTTTCTCAGAATTGGTGCCAGAGGATTTGCAGAACATGAAGACAGCTTCAGTTAACTTTCCACTGTCAGTTTGGCCCCTATCCTGGTGCCTTCTCTCCCCAGGAAGAGTTAGAAAGCAGCCCATAAGTATAGCTAGCTCCTTTACATCTTGTCAGAACCAACAAACCAATCTTGTAATATTCACCCTCAGGAGCAATTTCTGCCTTTTACAGGAGAAAAATGAGAGAAAACAAATTGCCATTTCCTTTTTATCCCTTCACTGTGATCTCTGAACTCTCTTGGCAGATATTTTCTGAGCTCACTCGCTCTGCAGAATTAAATATTTGGTGATAAATACTGGTGCATAAAATGTTATATAGCAGCAGCTCACGGAGTAGCAGCAAGGACACTCGTGACCTATCTGTGCTATGAAACAGACTGTTTCAGCTCTGTCGTGTTGCCCTTTGGGGACCAGTAGTGTTACAGCGCTATTTGATCCTGACTATATAGATGCTACTAAAGAAAGTTATAACCAGATAAGATTTTAAAAAATGGGTTGTAATCCTGGTACTTCCTAGACTTAATTCTTCTTAGCCTGGCTATGTGAAGTGCTCGTCTCATTTAAGCCTAATATATGACTTGTTTGTTCTTAGTTATAGCAAAACATCAGCTCAGCTCCACCCTCAGGGGTGGGCATACCAAATTTTGGCATAACATAACTGGATTCCAGCTGGATTAAAGATCTATCCTGCAACACAGTCACTTCCCTAGTGTAGACGCAAAGGTTGGGAGGTGTGAGGGGGGAGGAAACAGATGCTTCTGTTCTGCCGTGGTGTGAAAATCAATAGAAGACTGCCAAAGGGCTAGTACATACCGTCCCTGAAAAATGAGCCCCAACTTGCATAGAAGCCTCTTATTAAGCAGTGACAAGTTCCTTCCCCTCGTTAGAGAGACGTTCATCTGCAGCAGCGTTGTTTTCTGGAATCTGGTTTTTGAGCTCTAAGGTCATTTTGGTGATCGAAGAAAAACATCTCCAAGATCTAGAGGAAGAGCTCTAAGCTGCTTTCCCTGGCTCTACTGACCACCAGTAGAAGAACAAGCAGCAGCCTGCCCAGTGATGTTGCAACTTCAGGAACTTTCTTGTGTTATGCTAAGAGGTCAGCTACAAGGGCAATGCATGGGTAAAAGCAAAAGAAAACATCCAACGTCAACTACCAGCCAGCAAATGTTATTAACATAAAATGGTATGCTCTGCTAAGCAGGAAAAAAGGCAGTTGAAGCTTTCTAACCATTTCTCCTATAATAAATGTGTATTTGTCATTGCTGGGGAGATAAGGAACAGAAATGCTATCCCATTGCATCATACTGCAGGCAATGGGCGATGATGTGTGAAACCAAGCCAGAGATGGGACCAGTGAGGAACCCAGCAACAGACTTATCGTCTGAGTGGGCCAAATAGGAGAGGCTGAGATAGAGACACAAGAGGAGAAACCATGAAAGAAAAGTAAAATCAGAGACTTCTAATAAGGGATCCCCCCTCCTCCACACACAAACACACACACACACACACACACACACACACATTTTCTTCATTGTACACGAATAAAGGAACATGCAATTCAAAGATCCAAATTTAAAACTGATGAAAGAGCTGTGTAAGGCTAAGGGTCTCCAAACAACAACATGTCACTGAGTACAAGGACTGGGGAGGGGATTAAAAAAGGAGTAGTCCCAGGTATGAATGAGTTACAGTGGGGAGGATAACAATCAGAAACGAGGTTAACATTCATGTTTTAGGGCATAAGCCAAACATTATACGGACTTTGGAAAACCCTTTTCCCAATTGCTTGTGATTGGATAATTATCCATGAAAATGGTCTTATCTATAGAGAGTCTTCATCTGCAGCATAGTCTTCCTCTGTGCAGCACTGACCATTTTCAAGGGTGGGACACCATATTAAGCAGACCACTCTTCTTTTTATACCCCTGTGAATGTTTGCTCTCAATGTTACGAGTTCTGCTGAAATCAAGTGGGGAAGGGTTCTCATCCCAATGCATCTTTTTATCGGGGTGGAATGTCTTACAAGTAGTACTACATAACCAAAAAATTGCTAAGTGAAATGTACTAAAGTCACTGAAAACATTAAATACCAAACAGTTGCCTTTTAGTTGAATAATATGTAACTTACTGTAGCCAATGCCTTATGCACACTGACAATAGCCTTTGCATGAAACTTGTCCATTGACTGTTTTATCCAGAAATGGAGGATTGTTCCCCATGTTGCTGAAAAATATGAAGTTTCAAGTGGAAATGAAGAATCAGCTTACACAGAAACATATGTTCAGGACTTCAGGGGGGACAAATGCTTGCTGTTCAGCAGAATTAGTCCTAGGTTTCTGTGACTATTCTGCAGTGTTGTTTCTACAGGTGCTCTGTTTATATCCAAAAGAAGGGCTAGATATATGCATGTTTGATTCTGTGTATACTCTGGGCCACATTCATTTCTGTAGGGCCATGTGAGGCTAAAGGATGCAAAACAAGTCCTAGGTAGCCTGAATTAGCGACTTCCTAGATGGCCTGGACTGTACCATTGGACCACAGCACATAGGGCTGCTTGGTCTATTGAGCTGAAACAAACCTGCATCTGAGAGGCTTCCTACCATTGGGCTCTGCAGCCTGGGTTTTAAATCCTCCTTACGCTTAAGCTGTGATTAACTGGTTAACAGACCCTAAATTGTGACCTGGCCACATGTTCATTCAATTAATGGTGTGATAAAATGAGGAATAAGACACAAAGTTATTACACGAAACACATGTAATAACTTTGTTGCTGGTTCCTATCACACCTTTAATTGAATATATGGGCAGGGCCGAGCCTCTGGAGCACACTGGAGCCTTTCAAGACTCCTGTGTGTTGCAGAAGCTGGGAGCACCTCTCAGTTGACAGGAGCTCCCAGCCAGGAGAGCTCAGGGAGCCAAGCTTCCTTGTTGCTGGTGCAGGGGGATCCTGGGATTGGGCTCTTCCTGCAATGGCAATGTGGTGTGATGGGATCTGATGCTTGATCCCACAGTCATGCTTCTTGCTATGCACAAATGGCACAGCAGGAAATGTGCTTGTTGGGATCCCACGTCAGATCCCATCATGTCTTTACATCTATCAGGGATCTGTTACACTCTTTCATCCTCATATGTTTCAGGTTGAGTCTAATCCTGAACACTGTGTCACCAAAGTAGTCATAGACATTCATAACTTTACCTACACAACACCCCTGAAAGGTAAAGGCTATCACATCCAGTGATGGAGTGATAGAAGGCCAGAGAAGACAGTTTGTACATTTTAGACACCTACAGTTTAACATCCATGGGTGCCGAGTACCCAGTAAGAATGGCAAGTGATCAGTGATTCTGGAAAACAGTCACCAAGGCATCCTACAATGTACATACCCAGATCTGAAAGCTAGTTTTGAAAATCTAAGTAGAGTAATTTCATCCAAGTTTTCCATATTAGAAACAGAACCCACGTCTTCTGACTCCTGCGCCATGTTCTGTGCCAGAGTGGGCAAAATATGGCTCACAGAGCAATTCTGTGTGGCTGACGGCAGGTCCCTCAACCCCACAGGGTGGTACTGGAGCACCCCTGTCCCATGCCAGCCTGCAGCTCACCCCAGGATGCCCATGCACTGGCAGCAGCCCCCAGCCCCACCGGCTTCACATGGGACATAGAGGTGCAGAGCATAGCAACACAAGGGCAGTGGCAGGATTCCTGGTGATGGGCGCTGTGTTTGGGGCCAGGGACTGGTCTTCATGGATACTGCTTGTGCCTGGGCAGGGAGCTATGTCCAAGGCCAGGAGCCAGTCCCCACAGAGTCCATATGTGGGGCCAGACACAGTGCCCTCACTGGGGCTCCTGCCACTGCCACTGCTCCTACGCCACTCTGCTCCAGGCCGCTATGCCCCATGCCAAGGCAGTGGGGCTGGGGGCTGCCACCACTATGCAGGTATCCTGGAGTGAGCTGCAGGCTGGCATGGGACAGGGGTGCCCCAGCGCCACCTGCCTCCCCCAACCCCGGCCCCAGCCCTGGCCTTGGCTCCAGCTTGGTTCTGGTCTTTTCAAGTTCAGTGTCAGGTCCACACCCCTCCCTCCCTAACCTGTGGGCTGCATGACCCAGGCAGAGGGAGAAGAGAGGTGGGGGGCGAGGGGGGCAAGAGGGAGACTAAGTTCCTCCTGAGCTTCCTCTATGGGGCTCGCAGCCCTCCTCTCCCCCTCATGGATTCTGTGGGCCCCCCCTTAAATCGGCCTGGTGGCAACTTTCAGCTCTACTTTGGCCCTGCACTGTCACTGCCCCAAGATCCCAGCTCTGGCCCTGGACACAGCTCCAAGGATCCTTTGGGGAAGGGTGTGCAGCTAGATGGGAAGCTGCACCTGGGGCTGGCACTGGAATCATAGGGAGGTGACAGCATGGGACTGGGGCAGGGCAGAGCTGTGATTGACTCCCTGCCCTTGCCCGCAGCCCCTGCACCCATCACAGGGGCATGCAGGCAGCAGATCCTGGCTCTGACCCAGCCATGGCCCCACACTGTCACCACCCTGTGACCCCACCCTGTGATCCCAGCCTTGCCTGCCCATCCCATTCCTGAATATCATTGCCTAGGGCCCCATCCCCATTCCATGTAGTTTTGGTGAGTTGTTGCTGAGCGGTGGGGGACAGAGGTGCTGATGCAGCCGTGACAGCTTACCAAAACAGCCTATGTGGCTCTTGGGCCCAAATAATTGCTCACCCCTGTTCTATGCTTTACTGCTCAAATATTTTGTATAGAAATAGGCTAGCGAGGTTGTATTCAGGACTTAATCCTACTTTAGATTTAGGCAAGGCTTTTGGCCTATCTCTAACCTCTCTGTCAAGTTTTAGGTTCTGACCTATAGCTACTGAATTCCACTCTTGCAAATTGTTCTGTAATTTCTGCTCTAAAATGTGGCCATCTTTTGAGGTCAGCTCTTCATGTGAATGTCTATTGTCTGCATTTGAACTGGAACTAAAAAAACTACCCCCTTTTTTCTCACTCCTTTTATTTTATTTTTTACATAAAGGAGAATTCTTGCAAACAGTTTTTTTTCCTCCAAGCACTGTTTTCATTTTAGTAGCAGCAACTGAGACTGTAGTACAGCTTCATCTTATTTCCTCTCTAGAAGAAATGTCTGGAGATGGCTGCTGATAGACATCACTCCTCTGTTTGATTGCAAATACTCCCCTTTACCACAGTTTGTGTGGCTAGTTGGGAGTGGCGTAAAAGTCAGAAGGTTAAAAATGTAGGACCGGGTGCAGTTAGCCTGCTGTACGAGTTAAACAAGTAGCCACTTGTACAGTTTTGTCTGCTTTTGAAAGAGGTACTAGCTACAGTCCTAACTGAGCTCTTTCTTTGCATTAGGTGGACATACAGAAACTGCCTTTTAACCTTAAAATAGCCTTAGCAGGGAATGGATTAATAAATTTTCTGTGGGAGACACTGTCACTTAATGGAGTGAGTCTAGGATTTAAAGTAAAAAAAAGTCCTCTGTTCTAACCCCAGCTATGCTCCTGACTTGTGTGTCTTTGAGTAAGCTATTAGCTCATGATTTTCAAGTCTAGGTACCTAAAGTTGTGTAATTAACCCTACATCTGCTAGGGTGTTTGGGATCTATTGAAATGAAAAGGAGTTAGTCATTGATTATGCCAGATATCTTTTGAGGATCAGGGCTTTAATCCATATTTTCACACCTGAGTAGATAGCCTGATTTTTCACTGGTCCAGATATTGCACAGAAGAGTTTTATGAATTACATGGAGGCAAAGGAAGGACCAGGTATCAGATCTGACCCTAAAATCTGTTGACTTTACCTCCCCTAAGGAGTCTATTCCCTACTTCTGGTTCTGATGCTAACAGGATTTGCTGCCTTCTAGAGTCACAATCTCACCCTCACAGCTCACAAGATTTTCTAGTTAATGAACGTCCTTTCAAAAACAAGATACCTACCTGAATTCTGGTACATGGATTTCAGTGCTCAACTTCAAACAATCATATAAAGCATGTATACATGGCAGACGATAATATTTACTACCTCAAGGCATTGTTGGGCAAAAGAAAGGCAGGATGGCACCTTAGGGTGTGTACACATGTACTGACTTTCTGATAGTTAACTTTTTTAAGTCAACTTAACTGTCAGAGCGTACACACATACGTGGAGCAGAGTCAACTTAAATGTGGTGCGAGATAATGTACCTCCATTTACCTCTTGAGTCACATTACTTAAGTTGACTGTAAGTCAATTTAAAGTACACGTGTATGCTAAGTTGACTTAACTTAAGTCAGTTTAACTTGTTCCAGCACTCCCCTGCCCTATGATCCTCTGGGGCAATCACTTCCTTATTCCATCATCTGCACTGCCTGCAGCCATATGCCTACACCGTGCTCAGGCTCCTAAAGGCACACGCAGTCAAGAAGGCCAGCTGCTGCTAGCCCCAGGTAAGTCAGTCCTTGATCTAAGTAAGTGGCAGACAGTGGTGAGGGGGAAACTTGAGGCTTCTGGGGCTGGCAGTTGGGAGGCCTCAGAAGGGAGGACGGTGACTCTCAGCTGCCTGCCCCTGCAAGCACCTGCTACCTGGCCAGGGCTGGCCCTGTGAGGCCCACTTGCTACTGATCTCCTGCTCCTTTCCAACAGGGCCATGATGCAGCCTGCAGATCAGGCTGGGGTCTGGAGTTGGGAGGGCAACAGCAGCCATGGGGTGCTCCCAGAGTACTGAGCAGGCAAGACATAGTGGCAGAGGGGCCACACAGAGGGCAGGGACAGCACTGCGGCAGGCAACAAAGGTGCGGCATCAGCTTATTGCTCTGGAATTTTTGGCTCCTGGGTGCACCATTTGAATGTACGCCCAGGAGCAAAAAGCTCCGGAGCAATTAGCTCTGGAGTTTATTCATGTACTGCACATGGAGCCCAGTGGGAGTAGTTCAGGCTGGCACGAGACCCAGGAGGTTAGCCTGCTAACCCAGGGATGCTCTGACAAGTCTCCATGTAAGCAGGTCGGAGGCTGGCTGAAGCATGAGGGTGCTTCAGCGTGGAGGCTGCTCATGCCCCCACCAGCCACTCCACAACACATGGAGCCCCATGGAAGCAGTCCCGGGCTGGCTGCTCTGACAGGGGTCCACCTGTTATGGAGTGGCTGGCTGCAGCACGAGGGTTTCGTAGTAGCTAGGGTCAAGAGGGACCTGAACAGATCATCTAGCCTGACCCCCTGCCACAGGCAGGAATGAATGCTGGGTTCACAAGACCCCAGACAGGTGATCGTCTAACCTGTTTTTGAATTTACCCAAGGTAGGGGTGAGGACCACTTCCCTAGGAAGCTGGTTCCAGATTTTGGCTACCCTAACTGTAACATATTACCTCCTGATCTCTAACCTAAACCTGTTCTCCATCAGCTTATTATCATTGTTCCTCATCATCCCAGGTGGTGCTGGGGAGAATAGGGCTCTTCCTATTTGCTGATGATCTCCCCTGATAGGTTTGTAGGCAGCCACTAGGTCCCCCCTCAGCCTTCTCTTGCCGAGGCTGAACAGGTTCAGGTCCCGCAGTCTCTCCTCCTAGGGCCTGTCCTGCTGCCCTCTCACCAAATGGGTGGCCCTCCTCTGATCCCTTTCCAGGCTGGCAACATCCTTTTTAAAGTGTGATGCCCAGTACTGGACACAGTACTCCAATTGTGGCCTGACTAATGTCGCATAGAGGGGGAATATCACCTTTCTGGACTGGCTTGAGATGCATCTTTGGATGCATGACAAAGTATGGCTAGCCTTGTTGGCTGCAGTCTGGCATTGGCATCTCATGTTCATCCTGGAGTCAATAATGACTCCAAGATCCTGTTCTGCCTCTGTGCTTTCAAGAGGGCAACTCCCCAGCCTGTGTGTATGCTGTGGACACCTTCTCTCAAGGTGCAGCACGCTGCATTTGTTTACATTGAACCCCATCCTATTCTCCTCTGCCCAATTTTGTAGTCTGTCTAAATCTAGTTGCAGCCTCTCTCTCCCTTCAAGTGTGTCCACCTCAACCCACATCTTAGTGTCATCAGCAAACTTGGACAGAGTGCTTTCCACCCCCTCGTCCAAGTCGCTGATGAAGATGTTAAACAGTGAGGGCCCGAGGACCGAGCCCTGGGGTATACCACTGCTCACATCTCACCAGGTTGAGTGCAACCTGTCCCCCACTACACTCTGGGTGTGCCCCATCAGCCAATTTTTTACCGATCCAACTGTGTAGGCATCAATGCCACTGTCGCTTAATTTATTGATGAGGATGGGGTGAGAGACCGTGTCAAAGGCCTTCTTAAAGTCTAGAAAGACTATGTCCACGGCAACACCATTATCCAAGGATTTAGTTACCTGGTCATAAAAGGCAATCAGGGTGGTCAGGCAGGACCTGCCTTTGATGAACCCATGCTAATTGCCCCTAAGCATGATCTCCCCTGCTGGCCCCCACAGATGTTCTCTTTGATGATTTTCTCCAAGATCTTCCCGAGGACCAAGGTGAGGCTTAGGGGCCTATAGTTACTTGGGTGCTCCTTCTTCCCTTTCTTAAAAATGGGGACCACATTAGCTAGTTTCCAATCCCCGGCACCTGGCCAGATGACCACGAATGCTCATACAGCCGGGCCAAGGGCTCCGCGATGACCGGTGCCAGGTCCCTCAACACCCTTGGGTGGAGGGCATCTGGACCTGCAGATTTAAAAATGTCTAGCCCTTCCAGAAGATCCCTAACTACATCTGCGCTGACCCAAGGCCTGTCAGAGCTATCTCTGAGACTGTCACTACCTTTGGTAGGTGGGATATCCCGATCCCTGTTCAAGAAAACAGAGGCCAAGAAACTGTTAAAAATAATATCGGCTTTCTCATCTGGTGTAGCCACAAGGTTACCATTTGAGCCTTGCAGGGGACCTACATTGCCTGGTGTCCTCTTCTTGCTCCCAGTGTACTTGAAAAAGGACTTTTTGTTGTCCTTAATCCTGGACGCTAGCCTGAGTTCCATCTCTGCCTTGGCCTTCCTAATAGCCCTCTTACACTCCCGGGCCGAGGAGGAGTACTCCTCCTCGGTGATAGCTCCTCCCTTCCACTGGTTGTACGCCCCCCTTTTAGTCCTCAGGCATTGCTGAATGCCCTTGCTGAGCCATGGGGGTTTCTGAGCACTCTTACCCCCCTTGCTTCTCTCAAGGACTGTTACTTTTTGGGCCTGGAGGATCGCTCCCTTAAGGTATGACCATTCCTCATGGACTCCCATCTCCTCTACCTTCTGGGCCCTCAGTGCCTCCCCCACTAATTTGTGTCGACTAGCCCTGTGCTGAAGCACCCTTGTCCCCCAGCCTGCCCCATCACCATCTACATGTGCATTTAAGCATGGTAATTTACTGCGCTGTTGGATAGTACTTGTTTCTGACAGGGCTACCTGACAGCTCAGGAAATTAGTCTACACCGATCTAATTGCCATGCAAATGTAGAAGGTAATGTTTTACTGCACAGTAAATTAGCCTACTGCGCAGTAAAGCACATGTGTAGATGTGCCCAGGGGGTGTTTTGTGGCTAGCGGTATGTGTGGGAGACAGGCCAAATAGATGTTCTTGTGTACCCCTTTGGATATATCATCTCCTATATGATTGCCTGAAATACAAAGGATCAGATTCAGGGTCCCAAGCAGCCCCTTCCAGTCCGATGTAACTTCCAAAACTTTCTCTAAATTCAACTCAGGAGTTAAAGCATAGCTTGTCATTTTGAATGCTTGGTTTAAAAAAGAAACCTGTATCATCTACCTGGGACCCATTAGCGTACACATCCATCCATTCATCCATCCATCTATCCGTGTATCTCTGTAGACTATACATGTCACCATGACATCTGCTGGTCCCTTGCTTCCCCCCCCCACCCCAGCTTTGAGTAGAAGGTTGCTCTTCTTCAAATTTTTTTTTCCCCACCTCCACTGCTCTAAGTGGATTTCACCTCACTTGCTCAGAGTTTCTTAAAGATGCTCACAAAACTGAAGTGTTTCTTTTTCCCTCCCAGGTTAAAGAACTTTACATTTCTGCATAGCATACAGAAGCCAGGTGGTCAGAGAAGGGCTATTCCCAGAAGGTAGTAATGAGTTGTCTCTTCAAATAATATTAATGTCAGCCTCCCACTATGATCCTCACAGATGGCCAGAAATGTCTTAGAAATGATTCTTTGCTAAAAAATTTTAAAGAGGTTAGTGAGAACCACCACATCAGATGACAAACCTGATAGGAAGCCAATTCAGTTCCATTGCAAAACACATAGTTTTTCTTACATTAAAGTTCATTGAGCAGATTTTACTCTGATTGAAAAAGTCACAGGACCTGTTTCCCCTCTCGTGCAGGTGTAAAATCATGGGTAACTCCTCTGGAGTCAATGAAGTTAAACTGGTATAAAGAAGGGGAGAAGCAAGTCAACTAATTACATGAACTTCAGGGGACTACTCTAGGTTCTCTGGGTAAGTGACAGAAGGCTTTGGTTTATACTACTTTGCACAAGAATCATGCCACATTATTATGCACCACTCAGAGCCACAATATTCACTAATAGATGACCTCCGGCAACCAATGCCCACATTTACTTTGTTGGTTTAATCATGCCAAAAAGCTCATGGTGGTAAAAACAAACCCACGAAAACTCCTGAGAAAAACCCCCACACATCCAGACATTGCAAGGGGATAGGTGAACCCTATGTGGTTCAGTAAGTGAAAAAGTTAAATGTAGAAATAGCAAGCAATAGTACAGTGTCCATAGTAGAATGTATTGCTGCTTCTCTCATTTTTATATGCTTATCTTCTAATTGACAGCCTTTCAGTACCATGCCTCACATGCTTCATATGCACATCACCATTCATAGTCGCATGCCGTGCAGGGCAACCTACTGGTTGCAGCCTTGATTGGAGATAAAGGGGCGAGAATGAGTTTTTTCTTATGTTCGGATTGGTGAGCACTGACATGACATATCTTACACTCCTATATGTTATGATTATAAAATCTTGAAAACTGTGCTAGTGAGATTTTTAGCCATAAATGGTAGTACCCTTCCAAAGCCACTGAAGAGTAGTAACTAATAGTGGGAAACCTGTCTGGTCTTTGGCTGAATAGCAGAATGCTCAAGCTCAGAGCTCAGCTGTATGCAAGGGATGGGTAGGACACTAATGTCTAAGGGAACGAAGACAGGTTGCAAAGTACATTGGTGCCCTCTATTGGTAAGGACATTTTTTAACCAAAGTGATTTAACTCAGATGCAGTTATTGTCTTTGATAACTAGAGAATGGACTTTTTTCAATCGGTAGTTGCCTGGACAGATTAATAAGAACTCTAACTGTGTAATCTCTGTTTCAGTTTATTATCTAGGATTTATTGAGGCTGCACTGTGCAGAATTAATTCTCCTCGTGGTGATCCCATGCCTAAGGTTACCATATTTCCAGTTTCAAAAAAGAGGGTGTCCAGGGTTGGTGGGGTGGGGAGCATGGAGTAATATGCTTGGGACAGCAGTACCCTGCCCCTGCCCCTCACTCCCAAGCCAGAGCCCCCACGCAGCCCTGCTGCTGCCCCTCACTCCCTCCCCACAGTACCCTGCCTCCAGATCATGCCAGTGTCTCTTACTACCAACTTGCAGCCCCCTGGCACTGCCCGCGCCCTGCACTCCCACCCAGAGTCTGCTGCCCCCCTGGTGCCCCTCACTTCCAAGCCACAGGCTCCCCCCAGCCCTGCTGGTGCCCCTTATTCCTGACCCACAGCCCCTTCCCCACCACCCCAGCCTTGCTGGTGTCCCTTGCTCCTGACCCACAGCTCCCTGGCCTCCCAAGCCCCTGCCCACACAGCTTCCTGCTGCCCCTGAAGAGCCCCCCCCCCGCCCCTCCAACTTTCCCCCACTGGAGGGACAGGCACCTCTCTGCCTCCCTGCCTTGCTGCAGTCCCGGTGCCTGGACTGCTTAGGCCCTTGCCCCCTCGCACAATAGGTCCCTACCTGCTCTTTTATACCAGGGATAATGCCCTTTGCCTTTATTTCATCTGAATCAGACACCTTATTTTTAAAAGGCTGCAAAAAAGTTATCAAAGTGCCCCAGGAGGTACATAGGGTATATGTAAAAGTCAGTGCCTCACCTTTGAATGACACCAAGTATTGCGCCATGTCTGTAGCTTGTTGTGAAAATGCACAGGGCTAAAAGGGACCACTTCGATCATCAGGTCCAGTCCTCTGCAAATGCAGGAAATCATGTAGCAGATGTTAAATCCAGAAGAGTCCTCAAAAACATCCAGTCTACCCCACTCCCACCCGTCACAAGCTACAATGAGCCCCCTCCCCATTATCTTTTAGAACATTCCAGACTTACAGTAAACCACTTTCAAAATGGCCCAAATCAGTTTAAAATAAGCCTGGATGGATGTAGTATAAGATTTAACAGATTTCAGTTAAATCGGTTTATTGAACTTCTGTCCCAGATTGCCTCCAGATTCAAGTTAACTCACAGTCCCCCAGCATCCCAGGATGGTTTGTACCTCCCCTGCAACCCCCCCACCCCCACCCCCTTGCAGGTTGAGTGGGCTAGCCTTGGCCCAGGTTGCCTTGCTCCAGCCAAGCAGAGAGGCATGCTCTAGCACCCCCATTTTCTGGTCTGGGGCACAGCAGGCATGTGGCTGTATTTCTGAAATCAAATGTGAATGTCTATTTGCTTATCAGTTCAATCTACGCAGCTTAGACTAGCCTGCAATCAATTCAACCTCAGGCTTTTTGACTGCCCGTACGTAGCCCAAATGTACCTCTTGTTATAGCACATTACTACTTCATAATAAGACAAACATTTTCCAAGCACCCCTTTGCAGGTGTTTACAGCCCCAGTGAGATTTGAAAAGACAAGACAGGAAAATGTGATATTGAACAACACATGTTGGAAGTGGGCATAACATAAAGTAACAGATGATCATTTCTAATGGTAATGCATTAGATTAGTTTGTCTCTTTTTTCTTTGATTATCTATATTTTGCATGAGAGCAGAACAATATTTCTGGGAAAATAAGAAGTGGTATGTTTTGAGGAGGGATTGGAGTGACTGCTCACCTCCAGCTGTTTAGTTGGGGGTTACTGGTGGAACAAAGGCCGTGACTCTCATATCATTTACTGCATAATACAAAGAGTCATAAAATTCAAGGCCAAAATGAACCATTAGATCATGTAATCTGGTTTCTGGTATACCATAAATCATTAGGCTGAAGTGCTCAATGCCTTTTTTGCTTCAGTCTTCATGGGCAAGGTCAGCTCCCAGACTACTGCACTGGGCAGCACAGTTTGGGGAGGAGGTGAGCAGCCCAGAGTGGTGAAAGAACAGGTTAAGGACTACTTAAACAAACTGGCCATGTCAAGTCCATGGGGCCAGATGGGATGCACCTGAGGGTGCTGAAGGAGTTGGCTGATGTGATTACAGAGCCATTGGCCATCATCTTTGAAAACTCATGGTAATCAGGAGAGGTCTGGGTGATTGGAAAAGAACAAACATAGTGCCTGTCCTGAAGAAAGGGAAAAAGGAGGATCCAGGGAACTACAGACCAGTCAACCTAACATTAGTCTTTGGAAAAATCTTGGACCAGATCCTCAAGGAACCAGTTTCTAAGAACTTGGAAGAAAAGGGGATTAGGAACAATCAGCATGGATTCACGAGGGGCAAGTCATGCCTGACCAACCTGATTGCCTTCTATGATGAGTTAACTGGCTCTTTGGATGTGGGGAGACTGGTGAATATGGTGTACCTTGATTTTAGCAAAGCTTTTGATACAGTTTCCCATAACATTCTCACAGGCCAGCTAAGAAAGTATGAGCTGGATGAATGGACTGTAAGGTGGATAGAAAACTGTCTGAAACATTGGGCTCAGAGAGTAGTAATTCATAGATTTCATAGACATTAGGGCTGGAAGGGACCTTGAAGATTATCAAGTCAAGCCCCCTGCCCCAGGGGTCAGAAGTCAGCTAGGGTCAAAGGATCCCAGCAAGATAAGCATCCAAGCATTTCTTGAATGAGTCCAGAGTAGGTGCCTGCACCACTTCTGGAGGGAGCCTATTCCAGGTCTTGGGGGCTTGGACAGTAAATATTTTTTTTCTTACATTCAGCCTAAAGTGGTCTTGAAGGAGTTTATGACCATTGGTCCTTGTTTTTCCTTGGGGCTATCTGGTGAACAGACATTCTCCCAGGTCCTGATGTGCACCCCTTATGTACTTATAAGCAGCCACCAGGTCCCCCCTGAAGCTACGCTTTTCCAGGCTGAAGAGTCCCATGGCTCTCAGCCTCTCTTCATAAGGTCTATTGCCCTTTGATCAAGTGTGTGGCTCTCCTCTGGACTCTCTCAAGTTTCTCAACATCCTTGTTGAATTGGGGAGCCCAGAATTGGATGCAGTACACCAGCTGCGGCCTCACCAAGGCTGAGTACAGTGGGAGGATGACATCCTGAGATTTACTTGAGAAGCATCTATGGATGGAAGCCAGAGTTTTGTTTGCTTTACCAGCTGCGACATCACATTGGTGGCTCATGTTCATCTTGTGATCAGTCATGACCCCCAAGTCTCTTTCAGCAGTGGTGCTAGCAAGCATAGCACTGCCAAGCCTATAAATACGATGTCGGGTTTTTTTCCTGAGGTGGAGTACCTTACATTTATTGGTATTGAACATCATCAGGTTTGTATCTGCCCACTTACTAAGTTTATCCAAGTCAGCCTGGATCACTAGCCTGTCCTCAGCTGTGGATGCTATGCCCCAAATTTTAGCATCATCAGTGAACTTAGCCAGTGCACTTCTGACACCAGTGTCTACATTGTTGATAAAGATGTTAAAGAGAACTGGTCCAAGGACAGAACCTTGGGGGACACCACTGGTCACAGAGCGCCATAATGATTTGCTACCATTGACCACTACTCTCTGGGTCTGACCTCGGAGCCAATTTCCTAGCCGTTGGACTGTGGCGTAGCAGAGGTCACAGTTGGCCAATTTTTCCATGAGGAGGTCATGGGACACCAGGTCAAAGGCTTTTTAAAAATCCAGATATATGACATCAATCTCTTCTCCCTTGTCCAGGTGATATGTCACCTGGACATAGACGGAGATAAGATTGGTCAAGCAAGACCTACCCACGACAAACCCATGCTTGCTTTCCCTCAGGATGTATGTCTTCAGCCAGCTTATCCAGAAGGGCTTTCTTGAAAATTGTCTCCAGAATCTTACTGGGGATTGAGGTCAAGATGATTGGCCTGTAATTCCCAGGATCTACTTTCCACACTTTCTTGAAGATGGGTACCACATTGGCCTTCTTCCAGTCTTCAGGTGCTTCACCTGAGCACCACGAGTTCTCAGATATTTTTGCCAATGGTTAGGCTATGACACCTGCCAGCTCCCTAGGGTGTAATCTCTCAGGACTAGCTGACTTGAAGGTGTCCAGCTTCTCAAGGTGATCCTTTACTAGATCAACACCGATGCTGGGTATAAATGCACCCTCACCCTGGCCATCCCACATCCTGCTAGGCAGGGCGGTCCCATTGGATTGATGAAAGACGGACACAAAGTACCCATTAAGCAGATTGGCCTTTTCCTGAGTGTCGGTTACCAGCTGTCCCATTTGGTTCAGCAAGAGTCCAACGTTACCCTTGCTTTTTTTTCTGGCTCCCTACATACCTGAAAAAGGACTTTGTTATCCTTGATATGTGAAGCCAGATGGAGCTCGGTTGCAGCCTTGACTTTCCTGATCTGCTCCCTGCAGGTATGGACCAGTGCTGAGTACTCCTCCTTGGAGGCGATTCCAGCCTTCCATCCTTTATAAGTCTCTCTTTTGAGGCATAGGAGGTCCTCAAGTTGCCTGCTGAGCCAAGGGGGTTGCTATGGCCTTTTCCTACCCTTCCTCTGAGATGGGATCACCATCCCTTGTGCTGTCAGGATCACTCCCTTGACCAGCAACCACTTCTCTTGGACTCCTCATCCTGTTGAGTCATGGTCCCTTAGGGCCTCGACAATGAGCCTCCTGAGCTTGTCAAAGTCAGCTTTCCTAAAGTCAAGGACTTTTGCATTGCTGACTGACTCACCAGCTTTGCGATGGATAGTAAAGGTGATCAGCTTGTGGTCACCATCACCCAGCTTTCCATTGATAGATTCATAGATTCATAGATCGTAGAGTCAGAAGGGACCACAAAGGATCATCATGTCTGACACCCTGCCCCAGGCAGGAAAGAGGACTGAGGTCAGACAACCCCAGCCAGGTGCCTATCTAGCCTCCTCTTGAAGACCTCCAAGTTAGGTGATAGTACCACCTCTCTTGGCAGCCCATTCCAGATTCTGGCCACCCTTACTGTGAAAAATTTCTTCCTAATGTCTAACCTGATTCTACTCTCCACTAGTTTGTACCCATTATTCCTAGTTACTCCTAGGGGTGCTCTGGTAAATAGCACATCTCCAATTCTCTGTTGTCCTCCCTTGATAAACTTATAGGCTGCTACAAGGTCTCCCCTCAGATGTCTCTTGTGAAGGCTGAAGAGATCCAGATCCCTCAACCTCCCCTCATAGGGTCTTGCATGGAGGCCACTAATCATATGAGTGGCCCTCCTCTGGACCTCTCCAGATTCTCCACATCCCTCTTGAAGTGCGGTGCCCAAAACTGGACACAGTACTCCAACTGGCCTGACCAATGCCACATAGAAGGGGAGCATCACCTCCCTCGATCTGTTGGTCATGCATCTGCTAATGCACAACAAGGTGCAATTGGCCTTGTTGATGGCTTCATTACACTGCCAGCTCATGTTCATCTTGGAGTCAACTATGACTCCAAGATCCCTTTCAGCCACTGAGCTGCTGAGGAGGTCATCCCCCAACCTATAGGTGTGCTGGGATTCCTCCTCCCTAGGTGGAGTACCTTGCATTTGTCTTTGTTGAATTGCATCCTATTTCATTCTGCCCATTGATCCAACCTGTCTAGATCAGGCCTGTATCTGCTCCCTGCCCTCCAGTGTGTTAACTTTGCCCCATAACTTGGTGTCATCTGTGAACTTGGACAGGGTGCTCTCCACACCCTCATCCAAATTCCTGATGAAGATATTAAATAACACCAGGTCCAAGGACCAAACCCTGTGGGACCCCCACTGCCCACCTCCTTCAGGCCAAGAATGACCCATCCACCACCACTCTCTGGGTGTGGTCCCTAAGCCAGTTGGCCACCCACCTGACTGTGTAAGCATCCACTCCACAGCCTGCTAGCTTCCTTATGAGAATAGGATGCAAAACTGTATCAAAGGCCTTCTTAAAGTCCAGGTAGATGACATCAGCCTCAGCTCCTGTGTCAAGGCAGTGTGTGGCCTGGTCATAAAAGGCTATAAGGTTTGTCAGGCAGGATCTACCTGTGATGAACCTGTGCTGGTTTCCTTTCAGCATCATTTCCCCTGCTGGGCCTTCACAAATGTGCTCTTTAATGATTTTTTCCAGTATTTTCCCAAGGATAGAGGTAAGACTGACTGGCCTAAAGTTACCTGGCTCATCCCTCCCCTTCTCAAAAATGGGCACCACATTGGCCCTTTTCCAATCCTCAGGGACCTGGCCAGAGTACCATGAGTGCTCAAACAGCCATGCCAGCGGCTCAGCTATGACACTGGCCAATTCCTTCAGCACCTGTGGATGGAGGTCATCCAGCCTGCTGACTTGTACCATCCAGCCCTCCAAGTGCTCCTTAACTAAGTCAGCACTAACCATTGGTGGTCTAGTGCCTCCTGGACATCTATCTATGTTCAAGGTGGGGGAATTGTCTTGGTCAGTACTTAGGAATACTGAAGCAAAGAACTCATTGAAGAGCTCCGCCTTTTTCCCTGCATCAACCACCAACTGTCCTGATTTGTCCTGCAGGGGCCCTATGTTACTCTGCACCTTCCTTTTGCTCACTATGTATCTGTAGAAGGACTTTTTATTGTCCTTGATTGTTGTAGCCAGCCTAAGCTCCAGTCCTGCCTTGGCCTGCCTAACTGATTCCCTGCAATAGCATGCCAGGGAGGTGGGTGGCTGCCCCCTGCTTCCACTGCCTATAAATCTCTTTCTTTGCCCCCAGTCTTTTCTGGAGTTCCCTGTTCAGCCAAGGGGCTTTTTTGTCCCCTTGCCCCTTTCCTGCATAATGGAATAGTCTCCTTTTGTGCCCCAAGGATCACTCCCTTGAGAAACTCCAACCCTCCTGGACCCCCATTTGCTCAATGCTCTTGAGTTCAGCCACCTCACTAACTAGCCTTCTAAGTTTACTAAAATTGGCCCTTCTGAAGTCTAACACTTTAGCCTCACTGGTTATTTTTTCCACCCTTCACTGGATTGTGAATTCTGACCAAATGATGGTCACTATCTCCCAGGTTACTGTGTACTTGCAGGTTCCCCACAAGATCATCCCCTGTTGCTAAGACCAGGTCTAGCAAGGCATTACCCCTGGTGGGACTGGACACCTCCTGGGTTAGGTGGAGGTCCTGCATACAGTATAAGAACCTACATGAGCAGTTTGTTTTGGCCATCTGCTCCTCCCAGCAGATGTCCGGGTAATTTAGATCCCCCATGACCACCACCTCCCTCACCTGAGTGGCCTCTGAGAGCTGCCTGGAGAATACCAGGTCTAGCTCATCATCCTGATGAGGAGGTCTGTAGTAGACCCCCACTACCAAGTCCTTTTCCCCTGGCCACCCTGGATCTGACCCACAATACCTCAGTATTCCCCTCCTCTACCCCCACCTTGATGATGAAGATGTGTACTGCTCCCTAACATAGAGAGCTACACCCCCGCCTTTTTTCCCCACTCTGTCTTGCCTATACAACCTGTACCCCTCAATGCCTACCGCCCAGTCATGAATAGAATCCCACCATGTTTCAGTTAAGCTGACTAGGTCATACTGTGTGCTAGCAAGTAAGAGTGTGAGCTCCTCCTGCTTATTCCCCATACTCCTGGCATTTGTGTAAAGACATGTTAGCCCCCCAGTGGGTGCTCTTGGTGCCCCTTTGCCTTGATGTCTAGTGTGCCCCTTAGTGCTTACCTGGTTTGGTCCAGTGCCTTGTTTGTGGCTCGCCAACCCTGGGTTCTTGTTGACCACCAGTTCCCCATCCCCATCAAACCTAGTTTAAAGCTCTTCAGAGGAGATCAGCCAACCTGTGGGAGAACAGATGCTTACCTCTAGGAAAGAGATGAAGATTGTCCCATCCCAGGAAGCCTCCTCCCTGGAAGTGCTGATCGTGGCTGTAGAATCCAAAGCCCTCCTGAAGACACCATCTCTGGAGCCACTGGTTGGCTACCCTGATGCAGGCATCCTGGCACCTCCAGCCACTGCCAACTGAAAGGATGGAAGAGAATACCACCTGTGCCCCTTGACTTCTAGATTTATGAAGGTTTCCCAGGGGGTTTGCAGTGGCAATAATCCCCCCAACCCCCAGCAGGTGTAGTTTAAAGCGTGGTCGAGCAGGTCAGCCAGTCTGTCTGAGAAGAGCCTCCTCCACAGCGGAGTGAGGTGGAAGCCATCTTTCCCCAGCAGACCACTGCCTCTTTCACCAAAGAGTGGACTGTGATTGTGGAAGCTGAAGCCTTCACGATGACACCAGCGCCATAGTTTTTGGTTGACTAACTCGACCTGTCTCTCCTCAGCCCATGATGCACAATCCAGGAGGAGCGAGGAAAAGACCCCCTGCACCCCCAACTCCCTAAGCCCTGCTCTCAGAGCCCTGTAGTCTCTCATGACCTGGTTGGGATTGCTCTGAGCCATGTCATTCATGCCCACATGGATAAGGAGCATAGGGTAGTGTTTGGAGGGCCAGATAACCTTTGGGATCCTCTCTGCTATGTCCTGGATGCGGGCACCAGGAAAGTGGCAGGCCTCCTGGGCTAGGGGTATGGGGCAGAAGATTGCCCCCTCAGTCCCCTGAGGAGGGAGTCTCCCATGATGACCACTCTGTGTTTCATCATAGGGAGAGTAGGGGTGGGTGATGCTCCATTGCCTCCATGAGCTGGCATCTCTGCAGGCTCAACTGGGGCTGCAAGAGGTTCATACCTCTTGCAAAGCCCCAGAGGGGAGGGGACCTTGGTGCGGTTGGCCTTGGGGCCCTTGACCACCTTGGTCCAACCCTGGACAGTATGGGAGATCCCCGAGTCCTCCCTTGTCCTGGAAGGGGACCTTGGTCTACCCTCTGCCTCCAGGGGGTGAAGGGCCTGACAGTAGGAGTCTATCTCTTGCTTGCCATCCCTGATGGCACGCAGTCTCTGGACTGTGGCCTGGAGCTCCTCCATCTGGTGCACTAAAGACTCCAAAGTGGAGCAAACCCCACCGGCGTACCCACTCCAAAGAGGGTCCCCAAAATGAGGCCTCTTCCATCCCCTAATAGCCTCACACAAACCACCAGTTCTCAGTAACCAAAAGAAATATGGACAGTGCCATGCATGTGCAATAACTGCCCTCAATAAAATAATAATAAAAAAAGATGATCATGTCATCGTACATTTACACTGGTTCATGTTTCAGCTCCCCTCTGTTGGCTTCTGGAGTGTCTGCTGTCTCTCAGGGTTTCCACAGTCCCCTCTTCCAACTTTCGGACCACTCACCAGGCCTCTCCCTGGAGCTTTGGGATGCACTCTTTCCCCTTCAGCTGCTGGCCTCCCTACTGCTGTTCTGCCCTGGGTTCTTATAGTCCTGCCCCTTCCTGTCAGCTGACTAGTTGGCCCAGCCCAGCCATTAACCTCTTCCACACCAGGTTTCTGGGCCCAGAAGTTTTGGGCCTTAAAGGGGCGGGCCTGCTTTCTAGTGACAGGGCTAGGGTTCCCTGGTACAGGAGATGGCCATGGTCCCGGTCTCAAGAGCCTGGACATGTGCCAGGCAGCCCCCCGCAGCCAAGAGCCAGAGGTTGCATCTGTGTGGAGCCTGGAACCATAGGTTCCATCTGGGTGGAGGCCTCTGAGGTGGGGGTAAGTGTGGAGCTCCTGCAGACGCTGCTGGCGCTGTTGGGAGCGGCGGGGGGGAAGGGATAGGAAGTGCACACCAGAGGCCGGTGACCACCCACAGATGCTGCCAGTGGTGTCAGTGGCAGGGTGGGGAGTGGCAAGCAGCAACTGCCTGCAGGCACCACCAACAGTGTCAACAGTACCTTTTTGTAGGGTATACACCACCCAACTCAGGGGTTGCACATGCACCCACATGCACCCCGTACGCGTTGCCCTTCCTCTAACTGACCTCTCCCGGCACTGAGCCCAGTAGCTAGGCATGTCTTCCAGAAAGCCATCCGGTTTTGATATGACTATATCAAGAGACAGAGAATATATTCCTTTCTTTTAGAGTTTGTCCCAGAGGTTAGTTACCCTCAGTGTTAAATAGATTCATAGATTCATAGATTCATAGATGCTAGGGTCGGAAGGGACCTCAACAGATCATCGAGTCCGACCCCCTGCATAAGCAGGAAAGAGTGCCGGGCCTACATTACCCCAGCTAGATACACATCCAACCTTCTCTTGAATACCCCCAGGGTAGGGGAGAGCACCACCTCCCTTGGGAGCCCGTTCCAGACCTTGGCCACTCGAACTGTGAAGAAGTTCCTCCTAATATCTAATCTAAATCTGCTCTCCTCCAGCTTGTGGCCATTATTTCTTGTAACCCCCAGGGGCGCCTTGGTGAATAAATACTCACCAATTCCCTTCTGTGCCCCCCTGACGAACTTATAGGCAGCCACCAGGTCGCCTCTCAACCTTCTCTTGCGGAGGCTGAAAAGGTCCAGTTCCTCTAATCTCTCCTCATAGGGCTTGGCCTGCAGGCCCTTAACCATACGAGTGGCCCTTCTCTGGACCCTCTCCAGGTTATCCGCATCTTTCTTGAAGTGCGGCGCCCAGAACTGCACGCAGTACTCCAGCTGCGGTCTGACCAGCGCCCGATAGAGGGGAAGCATCACCTCCTTGGACCTATTTGTCATGCATCTGCTGATGCACGATAAAGTGCCATTGGCTTTTCTGATGGTTTCGTCACACTGCCGACTCATGTTCATCTTGGAGTCTACTAGGACTCCAAGATCCCTTTCCACTTCCGTGCCACCCAGCAGGTCATTTCCTAGGCTGTAGGTGTGCTGGACATTTTTCCTCCCTAGATGCAGCACTTTGCATTTCTCCTTGTTGAGCTGCATTCTGTTGTTTTCTGCCCACTTGTCTAACCTGTCCAGGTCTGCTTGCAGCTGCTCCCTGCCCTCCGGCGTGTCCACTTCGCCCCATAGCTTAGTGTCATCTGCAAACTTGGACAGAGTACATTTCACCCCCTCGTCCAAGTCGCTGATGAAGACATTAAAGAGTATCGGTCCAAGCACCGAGCCCTGCGGGACCCCACTGCCCACACTCTTCCAGGTCGAAACCGACCCATCCACCACAACTCTCTGGGTGCGACCCTCCAGCCAATTCTCCACCCACCGGACCGTGCAGTCATCCAAGTCACAGCCCCTTAACTTGTTCACCAGTATGGGGTGGGATACCATGTCAAAGGCCTTCCTGAAGTCCAAGTATACGACATCCACCCCTCCTCCTGCGTCGAGGCGTTTTGTGACCTGGTCATAAAAAGAGACTAGATTGGTCAGGCACGATCTACCTGCCACGAACCCGTGCTGGTTTCCCCTCAGCATAATTTGTCCTGCCGGGCTCTCACAAATGTGAGCCTTGATAATTTTCTCAAAGATTTTGCCAAGGATGGAGGTGAGACTGACTGGCCTATAGTTACCCGGGTCCTCCTTCCTCCCCTTCTTGAAAATGGGAACCACATTGGCCCTTTTCCAGTCCTCCGGGACTTGACCCGTGTGCCACGAGCGTTCAAATATTCCCGCCAGTGGCTCTGCAATGATGTCGGCCAGTGCCTTCAGTACCCTCGGATGGAGCTCATCCGGGCCTGCCGACTTAAAGGCATCCAGTTCCTCCAAGTGACCCTGCACCACCTCAGGGTCCACGCATGGAAGTCTGGTGCCTTGCTGCTGCCTCCCTACACTCCCAGTGAGAGACTTGTCACGCCTCTCACTTAGGAACACTGAGGCGAAGAACTCGTTGAGGAGTTCAGCCTTGTCCCCTCTGTCCGTCACCAATTGTTTCTGCCCATTTAGCAGGGGTCCTATTCCTCCCTGGGCCTTCTTTTTACTCCCTATATATCTAAAAAACAATTTCTTATTGTCTTTTACTTGGGTTGCCATCCTCAGCTCCATGGTAGCTTTGGCCTGTCTAACTGCCTCCCTACAAGCACGAGCAGAAGAGGTATATTCCTCTTTGGTGATCTCTCCCTGTTTCCACTTTTTATGTGCTCCCCTTTTGGCCCTTAGTCTGCCCAGGATTTCTCTGGTCAGCCAGGGAAGCCTCCTGGCCCCTTTCCCTCTTTTACCTCGCACGGGGATCGTCTCGCTTTGTGCGAGAAGGATAGCTTCCTTAAGCCACAGCCACCCTTCTTGGGCTCCCATCATTTCAAAACTACTACTCTGCAGTGCATCCTTCACTAATCGCCTGAGTTTGCTGAAATCAGCTTTCCTAAAGTCCAGCACGTTCACCCTACTGGTTACCTTACCCACTCGACGCCTTATGTTGAATTGTACTTTTAGGTGATCACTGTCCCCCAGATGGCTACCGATCTGTAGGTCCCCTACTATGTCATCCCCTGTTGCCAATACCAGATCCAGTAAGGCATTCCCCCTAGTGGGACCATGTACCTCCTGCGTCAGGTGGAGGTCCTGTACACAGGTTAGAAACCTGCGTGAGCGGTGGGACTTTGCTGTCTGTGTCTCCCAGCAGATGTCCGGGTAGTTTAGGTCCCCCATGACCACCGCCTCTTTAGCTTTTATGGTCTCTGAGAGTTGCCTCAGGAGCCCCAAATCTATTTCTTCCCCTTGATGTGGGGGTCTGTAGCAGACCCCTACCACCAAATCCTTTTCTCCTTGCCCCCCATGTAGCCTAACCCACAGTCCTTCTACTTCCTCATCCTTTGATTCTGTCTTGATGAGGGTTGATGTATATTGCTCCTTAACATAGAGCGCAACCCCTCCCCCCCTTTTCCCCACTCTGTCCTTTCTGTACAATCTATAGCCCTCAATATGTACCGCCCAGTCGTGGGATGGATCCCACCAGGTTTCCATCAGCCCCACTAAGTCGTAGTCATTTAGTGCAACCAGGAGCGCTAGTTCATCCTGCTTGTTCCCCATGCTCCTAGCATTAGTATATAGGCACTTGAGCCCTGTGACTGGTGCTTTTGCTACCCCCTCGCTCCAAGTCCTAAAGGGCTTTTTGTCTCTAACCTTCCCGTTCCTTACCTGTGCCGTATTGCTGTCCACCCCCTGCCTTTCACGTTCCCATATATATATGCCTGCTTTACAAATTGAATATATCTGACTTTATTTTCATAGACATCATCATAGATTTCATAGACATCAGGGCTGGAAGGGACCTCGGGAGATCATCGAGTCCAGCCCCCTGCCCAAAGGGCAGGAAGTCAGCTGGGGTCATAGGATCCCAGCAAGATAAGCATCCAATTTACTCTTGAAGGTGTTCAATGTAGGTGCTTGAACCACCTCTGCTGGCAGACTGTTCCAGAACTTGGGGGCTCAGACAGTAAAGAAATTCTTCCTTATGTCCAGCCTGAAACGGTCTTGCAGGAGTTTGTGACCGTTCAACCTCATCATCCCTTGGGGCACTCTGGTGAACAAATGTTCCTCCAGATCCTGGTGGTCACCCCTGATAAACTTATAGGTGGTCATCAGAGCACCCCTGAGCCTGCGCTTTTCCAGGCTAAAGAGGCCCATGGCTCTCAGCCAGTTGTCATAAGGGCTGTTTTCCTGACCTCTGATCATGCGTGTGGCTCTCCTCTGGACTCTCTCAAGCTTCTCCACATCCTTTTTGAATTGTGGAGCCCAAAACTGGACGCAGTACTCCAGCTGCAGCCTCACCAAGGCCGAGTACAAGGGGAGAATGACATCCTGGGATTTGCTCGAGAAGCATCTATGGATGCAAGCCAGCATTTTGGTCGCTTTATTAGCCGCAGCATCGCATTGGAGGCTCATGTTCATCTTGTGGTCAATGATGAGCCCCAAGTCTCTTTCTTCTGTAGTGCTAACCAACGTAGCACTGCCGAGCCTATAAGGATGCTGCAGGTTTTTCCTCCCAAGGTGGAGAACTTTGCATTTTTTGGTGTTAAACACCATCAGGTTCTCATCTGTCCATTTCCTGAGCTTGTCCAGGTCAGCCTGGATCACCCGCCTATCTTCTAGCATGGATGCTTTGCCCCGAAGTTTGGTGTCATCGGCGAACTTGGCCAGTCCACTCCTGACTCCAATGTCCACATCATTGATGAAGATGTTGAACAGTATGGGTCCAAGGACAGAGCCTTGAGGGACCCCACTGGTCACAGGGCACCACGATGATTGACTGCCATCAATTACAACCCTCTGGGTCCTACCACGGAGCCAATTTCCCAGCCAGGGGATCGTGGTGGAGCCAAGGCCACAACTGGCCAGTTTGGCCAAGAGGTGATCATGCGATACCAGATCAAAAGCTTTTTTGAAGTCAAGATATATGACATCAATCTCTTCTCCCTCATCCAGGTGATAGGTCACCTGGTCATAGAAGGAAATGAGATTGGTCAAACAAGACCTACCCGCAACAAACCTGTGCTGGCTATCCCTTAGGATGTTAGCCTGGGCAGTCCATCAAGGATGTCCTCCTTAATAAACTTTTCTAAGACCTTCCCCAGGATAGAAGTCAGGCTGATGGACCAATAGTTAGCCGGATCCACTTTCCTCCCTTTCTTGAAAATAGGCACCACATTGGCCTTCTTCCAGTCTTTGGGCACTACACCAGAGCACCAGGAGTTTTCAAAGATGAATGCCAGGGGCTGGGCTATGACGCTCGCCAGCTCCTTGAGTACCCTGGGGTGCAGGTTGTCAGGGCCGGCTGACTTGAAGGTATCCAGCTTCTCCAGATGTTCCTTCACGAGGTCAGCATTTATGGAGGGTAGGGGATCCCCATCACCCGGATCTCCCTGTCCCATAGCAGGCATGGGCGTCCCATGGGACTGATGAAAGACTGACGCAAAGTACCTATTTAATAGGTTGGCTAATTAAATACATAACCAATAATTAGTTAAATAATTAACTAATAAGCCAGTAGTTCTTGTTATGTCTTTCTCAGCTAGATTAAAGAATTTTTTAGTACATGTTGTCTAGAAGTCCCCTCTCAAACTTTTTTCTTTGATAAGCTAAAGTAATTTATCTTTTTGGCCAAGTCCAGACAAGTTTGACTGTGTGGTATGTGGTGCTGCAAACATGTCTGTGGCACCATATACTGCACATTCAGATGTTCTCTGTGCATGCTGCCCGTGCATGCACTGCTCCACTTTTTCTTTTCATGGATTTTTTGCTTGCCAGGCTCCGTGCAGCAGAATCACCGCTGCTGCAGCACCAGGATGCCCCCAGGACCTCAGGTAAGGTTGCTGGGAGCAACCCAGTGCTGGTCCCAACCTCCCCTACCCCACCGGGGTAACTTGCCACATGCCAAAACACATGTGGCACAAGGTGTGCCACTGCTACTTGTCCCCAGGAATCCAAACATCCACACTCGTGTGGGCATGGCCTTCATGTCCATCACAAAAAGTCTTTTTTCCCCTTTCAGCCTTTAAATAATTACTGTACCTCTCTTCTGTTTTCTCTCTCAAAGGTTCTATATCTTTTTAAAAATGTGGACACCAAAACTATGTAAAACTATGTACATTAGGTCAGTACTAGTCACAGAAATGTTTTATGGAGATAAAATAACCTCCCTCTGTCTACTCACTACTGAGGTCTCATTAGTTCTTTTTGTGAAAGCATTACACCTGAATAAGTAGGCCCTTCAGAATCACGTTTTGCCAAAATTAAATATAAATTGAACTCAAGTATCCTGGAAAATATCAGGACTTTGGAAGGACCTCAGGGAGGGAGATCAGATAGCTCCCTATCTTTATAATCTAAATTCTTATTTGGTGCCACAGTCCAGAGACTGCGTGCCATCAGAGACTGTGAGCAGGAGATTGACGCCTACTGCCAGGCTCTTCTTCCCCGGGAGCTGGAACGTAGACCACCGTCTCCCTCCAGGACAAAGGAGGACTCCGGGACCTCCCACTCCATCCAGTCTGTCCTGTCAGGGGCATGGACCAAGGTGGTCAAGGGCCCTAAGGCCCACTGCACCAAGGCCCCTGCCCAGCCAGAGCTTAGTGACAGGTACACACCTCGTGCTGCTCCAGCAGAGCCTGCTGAGCTGCCAGCTCCTGCAGGCAACACAGGCTCAACTGCAGCTACCGCCCCCGCTCTCCCCAAGACAAAACGTAAGGTGTTTGTTGTGGGAGAGTCCATCCTAAGGGGGACTGAGGGGCAATCTGCCACTCTGACCCCTTAGCCCGGGAAGTCTGCTGCTTCCCGGGGACCTGCATCTGGGACATTGTGGAGAAGATCCCAAAGCTCCTCCAGCCCACAGACCACTATCCTATGTTTCTTATTCATGCGGGCACCAATGACATGGCTCGGAGCGCTCCCAGCCAGGTCATGAGGTGCTACAGGGATTTGGGATTGGGGCTAAAGGGTCCGGGGGCACAGGTGGTGTTCTCGTCGATCCTCCCAGTCTTGGACTATGGGCTGAGGAGGGAGAGAAGGATCCACGTAGTCAACCAAAGACTGCGGCGCTGATGTCACAGGGAAGGCTTTGGCTTCCATGACCACAGCCTGCTCTTTGGCAAGAGAGGCAACAAGCTGCTGGGAAGAGATGGCCTCCACCTCTCTCCCCTGGGGAGGAGGCTCTTCTCAGCCAGGCTGGCTGACCTGCTCCACCGGGCTTTAAACTAAGCCCACTGGGGTATGGGGGGACTACCGCCACTGCTGGCCTGCTGAAAAACTCTTGCAAAGCCAGCAGACCAAGGCACTTAAGAGAGCCCATCCCTGCCCCAGCCCTGGCACAATCTGTGGGCAAGGCAAGAGCCCCCAAGGGGACACTTGCCTGCCTGTACACAAATGCCAGGAGCTTGGGGAACAAGCAGAAGGAGCTTGTCCTCCTGGTCAATGAGAATAATTACAATGTCATAGAGATAACAGAGACCTCGTGGGACTCCACCCATGACTGGACCACAGGTATAGATGGCTATACCCTGTACACAAGGCATCATGTAGATAAAAGGGGTGGGGGTGTAGCTCTCTATGTTAAGGAAAGCTACATGTCCCTGAAAACTGACATTGGCGACCAGGGTGGATGGCTAGAAACCCTCTGGATTAAAATTTGTGGGCACAGGGAACACAACAGTGGGAGTCTACTACAGACCTCCCACTGAAAGTCCTGAGCTTGACCAGGAGTTCGCCCGGGAGCTGGCTGAGGCCACCTGCTCCAGGACCATGGTTGTCATGGGTGACTTCAATTACCCAGACATCTTGTGGGAGGATCACTCAGCAAAATCCGAGTGGTCGCAAAGCTTCCTATTGTGCATGGATGACCTCTACCTGACTCAAGAAGTCTATGGGCCAACGAGAGGCGAAGCGCTGCTTGACCTGCTACTGGCTACAGGGGATGACCTAATCGGCGACCTAGTGGTTGATGGGAAGCTGGGTGACAGCGACCATAAGCTGATCACCTTCACCATTTGCCATAAAGCTGGCAAGTCAGTCAGCAACACAGAAGTCCTTGACTTCAGAAAAGACGACTTTGACAAGCTCAAGAGGCTTGTCGGTCAGGCCGTTAGGGACCATGACCCCAGGGAGATGGGAGTTCAAGAAGAGTGGTTGCTCCTCAAGGGAGTGATCCTCAATGCACAAGCTAATTCAATTCCATCTCGGAGGAAAGGCAGCAGGAGGGCACAGCAGCCCCCTGGCTCTCCAGGGATCTAGCAGACCTCCTGAGGCTAAAAAGAAAAGCCTACAAAGGAAGGAGGATGGGATTAATCTCCAAGGAGGATTATTCTGCACTGGTCCGGTCCTGCAGGGAGCATACCAGGAAAGCCAAAGCTGCAACTGAACACCAACTAGCTTCAACCATCAAGGACAATAAAAAGTCCTTTTTCAGATATGTGGGGAGCCAGAGGAAAAGCAAGGGCAACACTGGACCCCTGCTGAACCAGATAGGGCAACTGACAACTGACACCCAGGAAAAAGCCAACCTATTAAATGGGTACTTTGCGTCAGTCTTTCATCAGTCCCATGGGACACCCATGCCCGCTACGGGACAGAGAGGTTCAGGTGGGGGAGATTCCCTGCCCTCCAGAAATGCTGACCTCGTAAAGGAACATCTGGAGAAGCTGGATACCTTCAAGTCAGCCGGCCCTGACAATTTACACCCCAGGGTACTCAAGGAGCTGGCGAGCGTCATAGCCCAGCCCCTGGCATTCATCTTTGAAAACTCCTGGTGCTCTGGTGTAGTGCCCAAAGACTGGAAGAAGGCCAATGCAGTGCCTATTTTCAAGAAAGGGAGGAAAGTGGATCCGGCTAACTATTGGTCCATCAGCCTGACTTCTATCCTGGGGAAGGTCTTAGAAAAGTTTATTAAAGAGGCCATCCTTAATGGACTGGCTGATGCCAACATCCTAAGGGATAGCCAGCACGGGTTTATTGCGGGTAGGTCTTGCTTGACCAATCTCATTTCCTTCTACGACCAGATGACCTATCACATGGACAAGGGAGAAGAGATTGATGTCATATATTTTGACTTCAAAAAAGCCTTCAATCTGGTATTCCATGATCAGCTCTTGGCAAAACTAGCCAACTGTGGCTTTGGGTCCACCACGATATGCTGGCTGGGAAATTGGCTCCATGGTCAGACCCAGAGGGTTGTAATTAATGGCAGTCACTCATCATGGTGCCCTGTGACCAGTGGGGTCCCCCAAGGCTCTGTCCTTGGACCCATATTGTTCAACATCTTCATCAATGATGTGGACATTGGAATCAGGGGTGGACTGGCCAAGTTCGCCGATGACACCAAACTTTGGGGCAAAGCATCCATGACAGAAGACAAGCAGGTGATTCAGGCTGACCTGGACAGCCTCAGCAAATGGGTGGATGAGAACCTGATGGTATTTAACACCAAAAAATACAAGGTTCTCCACATTGGAGGAAAAAAAAATCTGCAGCATCCTTATAGGCTCGGCAGTGCTAAATAGGCTAGCACTACAGAAGAAAGAGACTTGGGGTCATCATTGACCACAATATAAACATGAGCCTGCAATGTGATGCTGCGGCTAGTAAAGCGACCAAAATGCTGGCGTGCATCCATAGATGCTTCTCGAGCAAATCCCGGGACGTCATTCTCCCCCTGTACTCGGCCTTGGTGAGGCTGCAGCTGGAGTACTGCGTCCAGTTTTGGGCTCCACAATCCAAAAAGGATGTGGAGAAGCTTGAGAGGGTGCAGAGAAGAGCCACACACATGATCAGAGGTCAGGAAAACAGCCCTTATGACAACTGGCTGAGAGCCATGGGCCTCTTTAGCCTGGAAAAGTGCAGGCTCAGGGGTCATCTGGTGGCCACCTATAAGTTTTTCGGGGTGACCACCAGGATCTGGGGGAATGTTTGTTCACCAGAGCTCCCCAGGGGATGACGAGGTCGAACGGTCATAAACTACTATGAGACCATGTCAGGCTGGACATAAGGAAGAATTTCTTTACTGTCCGAGCCCCGAAGTTCTGGAACAGTTTGCCATTGGAGGTGGATCAAGCACCTACATTGAACACCTTCAAGAGCAAATTGCATGCTTATTTTGCTGGGATCCTATGACCCCAGCTGACTTCCTGCCCTTTGGGTGTGAGGCTGGTCTCAATGATCTTTTGAGGTCCCTTCCAGCCCTAATATCTATGAAATCTATGAAACCTTGTATTTCTATTTATTCTTCATGATTAAGTCAGAAAGGCAGGACAGGTGGTTTCTATACAGCCTTGTGGTACAGAGCATAGGTTTGTGGTGGCTCCCATTCAAGTCTCCAGAGAGAATAATTGGGTTTGACTGTAAGCGGTTAGAGAGAAAAACAGTTGGGGGATTGATCTGATATGAAAATCCTACATGTAGATCCCATAAAAAGGAATGGTGCCGCTGTAATTCTGTATCTGTAAGCCAATCAAAGATGAGTAGTGTAAGAGTGCTGTTGTAGCTATGTTGGTCCAGAAAATGAATGGCAAGGATTTCTTATGCCCAATAAACCACTATGTCCAATAAAAGACATCTTAGGGTGATAAAGTATATCACCCTAAGAAATCCTTTCCTCTCACATCAGACCATCAGAGCTAGAACATCACTCTTACACTACTATACCAACATGAATGACATAAAAATCTGCCACTTACCATAGAAAATCCACAACCTAAAGTATAAAAGAAGCCAGCCTCATGGTAATATCTTCTCCCTAAGCCTGTCCAACTATCAATGACACAGTTGGTCTAATAGAAGATATCACCCTAAGAAATCCTTGCCTCTGAAAGATGAGTCACTCAGCACCTGTGGAATCAGATTTGTATGTAAGAGAGGAAGTCATATTCCTCCTGGCTGGGAAGCCATTGAAGTACCAGATCCAGAAATGGTCCAAAAAGGGGTATTCCTTGGTCTTCCAACAGCTCAATGAAGTTCTTGGGACATGGGCTTATACCTTCTCCTTTTTCCATGGTCCTAGTGTGGCTGCTGGATAGTGAAGTACAATTCACCAGCTGACTCTGTTGCACTTCAGGTGCCGTACTTTGAAGTTCTAATGCAGTTCATAGTCCAAGAGGTAACAAATAGAAAGAGGAACAAGTTGCCTTAAAATACTTCCTGGCAGCCGCAAAGCTATATTCAGGTATTTTCGTGTATCAGTATATTGAGATTTGGGTTTCTGTGTCAGATTAAAAAAAAGAAAAAAAACTGAAGACCCATAGACTTAGTGTGGCTAAGTCATACCAGATTCCTATCGATGCAGGGTTGACTGACAGGAGCCTTTGGCATGAAACCAGAGCAAGGCTCAAACTCATACTTCCAGATCTGTCTCACCCCGCCTTGTGCCAAATATGACCCCAAATATTAAGTTCAGAAAAAGAATGATTTTGGGGTAGGAGGAGGAAGGATGATGAAAAAAAATTTCCCCTTTCTCATTGCATAACTGTTTAAAGGCCTGCCCAGTAGGCCTGTGTGAAGAGGTTAGCATTTGCTTCGGATTCGAAGGATTTGGGGGACAGTGATTTGATTCGGTCATTCAAAACACTGTCCCAAATTGATTCAGTCAAATCTGATTCAGAGATCTGCCAAATCTCCGAATCTCTGAATCAGGCAGGCCCATCCCCTGCCTGCTCCCCCAGCCTGGCAATGGCTGCCCCACCTGCCCTAGCTCCCTGCACTTGTTAAAAAAAACCCCAACTCACAGGGTGCTGCTGGGGGGTTGGGGGTGGGGGAGAGGTTCGGAGAGCTTTGAATCAATTTGGCCCTTTAAATTAGTCCCTTGATTTGATTCAGATTTGGAGATTCAGCCACCAAATTGGACCAAATCTCCTCTGAATTGAATCACTACCTGAAGCGTTGCGTGGCCCCACTGCCCAGTATCCATGCTTAGGGCCTCTCTGTTCAAGGAATAAGGGATTCTGGGCTGACAGTCAGTTTATTGCTGTCACTGGCTTTCTGGTATTGGGTACTAGAAAGAGCTGGCAAAAGATGGAGAAGACGAGAAGAAACGCACGCTGTAAAAGGGTGTAGCAACGGTCACTGTGTGTTCCCTTATGAAAGAATCCAATACAATGTAATAGGGATGACACTATTACAGAGCAGCAGCAATAAAAAAGCGTTTTATAGAAATGACTTTAAAAACTAATAACATTTAATAGGGAATTAGATCTCTTTCATAGCCCTTTTTTAACAGTTCAGTTTGATTTCTGCGGCAGAGTTTTAATGTTCTTACGGTGATTTTCAACCCTTCTACACAGGCACCACATTATACAGCAGGAAAAGGAGGAGATCTGTCCTCTCCTCCTGCCATAGAGCAAGTGAAAGTGGTTGCACCCCTACTGAAACCTGTCCATGACCTCACCCCAGAGGTTATGCTGGCAAGTTAAGAAGCCAGTTGTGATGTTTTAGAAACCCCACAGAAAAATAATCCATTGTCTTCTACAGTCCATGGGACATCTCTGATGGGGGTTTCAAGGAACATTGTTTCTGACTCAGACAATGCCTTTAGGTAATATCAATAGCTAAGAAAACCTCTTCATTCCCCCTGTTAGGAGCAGTGGTTTATCAGCCACACTAGAGCCTGAAGCAAGGAACAGGAAACCAGACCAGCTATAAAACTGAAGCATTCATGATCCAGTGGGATGTAACTGGGAGCCCATGTCTATTCCTGGACATGATCTTGGATAAAACACAGCCTCTCTGCCTTTGTTTCCACAAATGTATATATTATTTACCTACATCACAGATATGTGTTGAATACATGGTGGTTCACTAATTGCATAATGCATTTAAATGTAGTGTTTGGGGTCTCTTGTTGCCACGGAGGCAATTGCCTTAATCACTGATTTTTCTTTTGCCACTGACCTGCTGCCCACTCCCCTTTCTCCTCTCTCCTCTCTCCCCCAAGCCTGAAATTTAGGAGCATCTTTCACAGACTTTGTAGTTTGCAGATGACTTTCCCGGAAATGGCCACAGGATGGGGATGTATCACCATGAGATAAGTGGTCAGGTCTGATTCTCAGCACCTGAGGACTTGGTTAAGGAAGCTGATAATTTACAACACTGCACATTTATAAGGATGCTTGGAGGGTACAAGGCATTTTACCTCACAATTTATACTCATTGTTTAACTGTTGTTTTCAAATCTGTTTGCCTTACCAGTGAAAGCTGCCTGGAGTTTCTTCGACTAGAGAGAGCAGAACAGATGTATTTACTCAGCAGGTACATCCAAATCAAGCAATGCTCTGAAACACATGCAGCAGCTTGTTGCTGTTTTACCCACCCGATTTGTCTTCCCGGTTTCATTCTCTTTTTCATCACTCCTGGATGTACCACCTGCCAGAAAAGTATGAGTGAGAATTCCATTAGCATCGAGCAATGCTGATTGCTCCTTCTTTCCAATCGTTTCTTAATACACTTCTGTAAAGATCTTGGACTCTTGTGCTTTTCAGCCTGTGCATTATATGGTTTTTAAGTTAACTAGCATACATGTAGACTGCCAGAGCCTGATCTAATGTCCACGGAAATGAATGAGAATCTTTCAATTGTCCTCTCCGGGCATTGGGTCAAAATCTAAGATGCTTCTCTGGTTCAGTGACCAGCTCTTCTTCTGCATTTGTACAGATGATTACATTCAAATCTTGATTTAGCTGTAAAGGCTAGTCAAAATGATGATGATGATCTATTCTGATCTCTTGCATAAAAGGGCTATAGATAACAAAAGTGGTCAAAAGAGAAGTTAGCTCTGGTTTAATTGGTTTGAAACAAAGCAATAGGGTTAGGGGATTCAGTTTGGATTTAACAGAAAGCATTCCATTTCCTGATCATGCCTCTTTGCTGCAAATCTAAATTGACTGGTTATAGTTCTGAAACATTTTAATTTCTTTTTCTTTGCCATGGCTTTTGTTGTTGTTGGTTTTTCTGTGTTACATCCTAAACCAAAGGAAAGAATTCACAGTATTACTGAAACAAGCGTCTTTTTGCGAGAGTTCCAACCTGAACATATCAAATATTGGAATTAGCAGGAAGGAATATTATGCCCCTGTGTGATTTCTAACCCAGTTTTACATAGATTCTGAGAGTTCAGATAAGCATCCATATTTAATAGTAATTTGACCTTATGCTTGAAGATTTCAATGAGTTTTGCAAACACAAGACAGTTGGCATCTCTGCACCCTGTTGTGTAAGTGCCATTATTATTTTAAACAATTAGAAATAGAGACCCAAAGGACTAAATTCACAAAACAGTTGAAACAACCGGTCCAAAAATTGAAAGCTCAACTTCCCCTTCTCCGTCAGTTACTGCTTAACCCCTTAGCTTCCTAAATTCCCTCAGCGTTTATATATCTGTTGCTTGGCCTACATGCACCTATCCCTGTCCTGAGGTATCAAGCAACTCAGCACTTAAACTTCAGGGATAAGTACAGACAAAAAGCCCAAGGCTGAATTGATTCAATCTTTGCAGGTTAGTCGAAGCTGCATAGATTGAACTGATAAGCAAGTGAACAGACATTCACTTTTGATTCCAGAAATATAGCCACATGCCTGCAGTGGCCCAGGCCAGAACCTTGTTGGGGGTGCTAGAGCACACCTCCCTGCTTGGCTGGAGCAGACAGCTTGGGCCAAACCTAGCCTGCCCACCTCGTGGGAGGGGGTTGTGGGGGGAGATGCAAAGCATCTTGGGTTGCTGGGGGACTAAGAGTTAACTTGAATCTGGAGGGGATCTGGGACAGAAGTTCAATAAACCAATTTAACCTAAATTAGTTAAGTCTGATACTAGATTTATCTTAAATAGGTTTTGGCCATTTTGAAAGTGTTTTATTTGCACTAAACTTCTAGGCTAGGGACAGACATTACGCATAAACTAGTTTAAATGATCAGAAACTGGTTTAAACCTGTAACAGAACGGACATTCAGTGCACATACACCAGTTTGAAAATGGCCAAAACCAGTTTGAGGTTAACCTGGTTGAATGTAGTATCAGACTTAACAAACCAGTTTATGCAACGTCAATCCCAGATATCATTGCTAGTTTAAAATAAACCAGACTCCCTAGCATCCCAGTATGCTCTCTGGACTGGGCAGAGCTCCGTTCTCTGCTCCTGTGAGCTGGGCTGGCCTTTCCCCTCTGCTCTCTAGCCAGAGCAGGGGCTGGGTGTGGCCAAATGTTGGCCTCCCATGGCCCCTGAGGCAAATTCCTCCTTCTGTCCCCGCTCAGGCTCCACTCTGAGGTTTTTTGTCTTAGGTGTCAGCAGTCTGGTGATGGGATGCCAAGGTCCACAGTCCCCCGCCAGTGGGGTGCATGAGACGGGCTGCTGGTATGCCCTTAGTCCATGGTGGCCTCGGGGACCCTTCCTGGGGAACACGGACGGGGATGGGGACCCTTCTCAAGGAAGAGAAGAAGTGACAGGGAGGGATGGGAGGGATGGGACAGAGGGATGGGAGGGATGGGACACACAGAAACTGTGTGTGTGTCTCCCAAGCTCTTTGGAAATCCATTTAACCCCTGCTGCCCACCTTGACCCCTTACAATGCATATATCTATACCTATAAGCCAATTCCCAAAGGGAGGGACTCTTTGTTAATCTCAAGTCTCTGCTTTTGTATTCTCCTTCCCCCTTGATGACTCCTGATTACTCTTCATCTGTGGCTATCTCTGGTTGGTTGTCTCTCTGTGGTCACATGTCCACATAGCCTTATGGGCCTTCTCCTAATTTGCTCTGTTCCCCCAAAACCGGGACTTAGCCCCCCGCACCCTCTCTCTGAGGGCTGCTGGTGGTGTCACTTATCTTGTGTTATGGGACAATATGATTCATACTTCATTTGGTTCCCAGGCTGTATAACGCGACAAGGACACTATACAGCCCATCTACCTTGAAAGCTGTGATCTCATGTTATGGCATGCCCCACTTCAATTCTCAGGCTGTGTCCATCCATTGGCCTTGTTGTGCTACAGCCCGTTTACTTCCAGGGCTGTGAGAAACTGTGTGTGTGTCTCCCAAGCTCTTTGGAAATCCATTTAACCCCTGCTGCCCACCTTGACCCCTTGCAATGCATATATCTATACCTATAAGCCAATTCCCAACAACCAGACCTTTAAATACCATTTCTGAGCCAACACCCCCTTCCCCCACATCTGTAGGCAAACCCTGAGGACTGCAGCTGATGTCTGCCAGTCGCAGACACACCTCCATGGCTTGTCTGCAACCAGGTAGGGATAGAGTTAATTCCTCCCTCTCTCCCTCAGAACCCCTGGGGGTTTGACTGCAGTCTCTGCAGCTTGCATGCAGCCAAGCAGGGAGGGGATTAATTCCACAGCGTGTCCTGCAGGCCAGGGGGAGAGCCAAACTGGTCCCCTGTGTGCGGATCCAAGCCCTGCACCTGTGAGCCTAGAGCTAAGACCTGCAGGACCAGACTGAGAGATGGGAAGTGCTGGCAAAGACCTGACAATCATCACACATGCCGGAGATGGAGTTAGGGGAAGTTGCAGACAGCTTCACCAAAGAATACAGAGAGCCACATACTTAAACAAAGTCTTTCTGAATGCCTGGCTATAAGGAGACACTCTGCTCTCAGGATTAGTAAGACTAATTATTGTCTTCCTCGTTTACATTTTAAGTTAGACTAAGTTGTATATGCTGTGTTTTACTGGGCTGTATCTTAGTTTGGTGGTTTTTTGATAGTTCCCTGTTGTATGCTTTGCAAATTGCTGTGTTCAATACACAAAGTGCTTCATAGAAAGGCCTTTTTCCCCATCCCCACTCCTCAGTCTGGCATCAGCTACCCCCCGCCCCCCAGCTGGTGGCTGGCATCCCATGTGTTGTGCTAGCCCTGGCTGGTGCCTGGAAATGCCCCCTCCACTCCAGCTGACAGGGGTGAGACCCTTGGAGAGTCTTTCTTCCCTCTCCTTTGGCAGTGGTTGGCAGACATGCTCCCCAGCTTCTGGCTTGAGCCACTGCAGGCATGGGGCTTCTTTTCCTGGTTTAACAAAGAATGTTTGTCTAGTTATTAATCAGTTTAAGCTGCACAGCTTAGACTAACTTGCAAAGAGTGAATTAATTCAGGCTTGGGCTTTTTAAATGTCTGTCCCTAGCCCTGTTGTGTTACTGATTTAAACCAGTTTCCCATCACTTATACTGGTTTATGTGTAATTTCTGTCCCCAGCCTAGGAGGCTCCACAAACTAGTTAGTTCTTTGCCTTGTCTGTGACACAGTCTAGTAGGCATTCTCAGAACATACCTATTGGACCAGGCCTTGGGCAGAACAAAGGGACAAGGGGTACTTAGAGCACTCACAAGGTTTCATTTTTCTGTGCCTGAGTTGGAACAGTGTCCTAAGTCACAGTCTGTCCCCTCTCAGGAGAGGGTTTTTAATCACTGGACAGCTGTATTTTGAGGTCAGGATCCTTCAATATTTCCTGTTAAAAGTGTTTCATCTTGTAAGGTTATTTAAATATTGAATGGGGCCAAGAGAGAGTGAAAATGATTATATGGCTTGGTGATTAATTTGCAACACTGGGAAATGCAGGATTCGGTTCCTAATCTAATTTAGGCAGCCAAGGGATTTTAACTCATGTCCCCTATATTCTAAGTGCTCAAACCACTGGATCAATCAACATGGGCTTGGTGTTAGAAAATGAAAAGTTCATGTCTAATTTAGGACTAAGGCAGCATGGCTTCTAGGAGATCGTAGATAACTTTGTGGATCTTCACCAGCGATATTAGGCAATGTGGCAAACAGCAGGATGAGTCTACACATGCACTTGAATGTGCAGTAGCCTATTTTACTGATCATTAAAGCATCACATAAAAAAATGTGATTATGCTGATGCGCAGTAAAATAGGATTTTGCACATTAGGCATCATTTAAAAACCATGCACATTCCTTACTGCGCATTAAGGCAGCCTAATGCACATTTCTTTAGTACCTCACATTGGTGGTACTAAATTTAATGTGCATTAGAAAAAGTGCCTCAGTGCACACATAGACGTGCCCACAGATAAGCTAAAGTATCACTCCTATATCTAAGATACAGAACCTGTTTCCAACAGCATCACCCACACTAAACCAACACTTTATACCTTCTGGTATTTGTTCATTTACCTCAAGAGGAACTTATGGTTTACAGTCTACATGAAGAGTGGCTACATAATAATTTCACTTTTAACATCATGTTTCTAATTGATAAAGGCTTCTTTTCAAAGCTTGGATGATACCAGCTAGTAAATGAGGGAGAAACTCATGATACTTTATTATCTTCCATCCAAGGATTTTAACATGCCTTAAGACAAGGGTGTTAAACTCATCTGGCCCTATGGGCTGGAAGAGTAGTGTAGCACCGGTCTTAAATGGTGTGGGACCAAACTTGTGGGCTGCACTGTTTCCACACACCCCAGTGCCAGACCCAGCATACACAATGCCTGCTTTGCTTGGTCCAGGTCCCATGTTGTGTGCAGCAACCAACCAAGACTGGCCAGGGTGGATGCTGCATGCAGTGTGGGTCTTGGACTGGGTGTTGTGTGTAGTGCAGGTCTCAGACCAGCTGAAGTGGGCACCACATGTGATGTGTCCCTGGCCCTGTTAATGGGGCTAGCCCACTGCATGCAACCTGCAGTGTATGTGTCAACTTAAGATCTAGAGGCAGCCTTGGAGGCTGGAAGTTGGGGCTCCATGGGTTGGATCTGGCACATGGGCCATATCTTTGACACTCCTGCCTTAAAACATTAAATAGTCACCAGGGTATTACTCCAAGTCTCAGATAGTATATCCCAGTAACATAGAAGTTAACTGACTTTCTTCAGGTCACACCGTGTGACTGGTGGTTTCAGGAACAACAGAGTTTTAGACAACACTCAATTTGTTGGCCAGGTTTTCTTATGAATACAAGATTCAAGCTAAATGGCGCTCGGTTGCCAGGGCTCTCTACCTGCCTTTCTCCAGTAGAAGTCTTCTCTTCTCAACCTCCCTAATGGATGCTTCTTCTTTCTACCCAGATGTCTTTGTCTATGTAGCTCACCTCACTTTGCCTGGGGTAATCCTTGCTCCACATTGCCACCACAGATGGCACTGGTCAGAAGCCGCCAGCTGTGAGGCACTGTGCCTCTTCTCTACTGTTGGTTGGTGACAGCAGCTTTCTTCCCCTGCAACCACAGAACATGTCTGACCAGTGGAAGCACTTGTGGAACACATTTCTGCATCCACTCATCATTATCTGGTCCACCAGGATGGTACTGGATGTTGAGTCCAATGATCCACTGTTAAGCTTTAACCATATGGATGGAGGAAAGGAGCAGGAACAGGCAAATTCTGCACTTGAATCCTGAATGAGTCAACAGCAATTTACTCCAGTCACTTGACCCATTTTGCTTGAGGCAACCTAGCTGGGAAACCAAGTGAAAAGAACAATCTCACTTCAAATCAAATGCCACATCTGAACTGAGCCTTGATGGGTAAATGTACTGCAGCAACCAGGGTGCAGCTGAGCACAGGGGCCAGAGAAACACGACCTAGATGAGAAGCTGGGCTGAACTGTGCCTCTCTTACCAAAGTTTTGGCAAACAAAAGGCCTGGAAATCTCCTTCATTCTAGGCCACCTTCTTCATTGCTGTGCAACACTAGGAGAAGATGGGTCTTTGTCTCCCTCGACTGGCTGCAGAGTAGTGATTTTGCTAAAGCTGCAAGCTGGTGGACTGTTGTGATTTAGCTGAAGCAGTAGAGGCACACAAACAAAGTTTGAGTCACCTGGTTTTCAGTCTGTGCTGGCAGTCAGCATGGGACAACTGCAAGATGGTATAAATACTTTTTCACTACTGAGTGCACTCTGTGAGCTAACCTTCTATACCGTACGTCTCCTGGTTGCCTTTAAGGCACCCTCTGTCTTCTGTTATTGTCCATGTAGCAGTTACTAGGGAAGGATCATGCAGCTCCCTTCCCTCCAGCTTGAGTTAGCTCTATCTTGATGACCCAGCCTATGAAAACAGAGTTTAGAAACCTGATTTCCTAGATGCACAATAGCTGCTGTCTTTCCTGACCACCACTAATCCCTATCTGGTTCTTCCAGATAATTCTGAAGTTGTTTGAGGAGAGATATAAATCGCTAACTATACTTGAATGCAATGAAAATAGAGCCCAGCATGAACTTGGTTGGGCTGAAGCTATGCCAGAAGGCTGGGAATTCTCCTTACAATGATGAGAAAAGCATCCCTTGCATCTTAGCTCCAGAGCTAATCAATTCTCCAGGGCCTCCTCCAGTTTCTGGAAATCTGATTATTTTTCCTAACCAAGACCACTGACTGAAATGAGTGTCCTAGTTACATGCTTATGCATAGTATTTAAGTGGGCAGGACTCTGTGGGAGTCCAGATGGGACTCTTTCCATTGACTTCAACAAGCTTTGTTCAAGCTTCTAATTTGGGCACATATGGCCCAGTTTTCAAAGGTGCTGAGCACGTGCAGCTCTCTGTCACTGAAGTACATAGCTGCTCTTTCTGTTTACTTGCTACTCAGAGCCAAGGGGATTTCTAAGAGAAATCTCCTTAATTCAGTTCATGAGATGTAACCAATCTGCAGTGCAGAACAAGAGCAGCTGAACAATGCAACAACCAGTTCCAAGTGGCTCCTGTAAGAACTTTCTAAAGGTTAGTTCCACCCATCTTCCTTCCCCAGCCACACATAACAGCAAGCAGTAGTCAACATTAATATAAAACAGAATTTCAAATTTATGTAAAGAACCTATTAGTTCATAAGTTCAGATAAGAGGACTGTTGTGTGGACCTCAAGGTCTCTGAGGTATCAGCACGGTTGTTGACCGACACCAGTGAGTTCTGGTTGTGCCCTATTCTGGAGGTTACTTATGTCAGTATGCCTGTCTGAGACCTCTTTGGGCACAATAGCCATGTCAGTGCCCCTTATCTCCCATGCTCCCCACCCTCCAGCCTGGGACTTTTAGAAAATGTCACCTATGAAATACTACTATACATTCATCTGGTGTGAAAGCCTCCTACAACAAGGGTATGGCTATGATTCGGAGTAGCCTAGACAAATTGGAGGATTGGGCCACAAGATATCTCATGAGGTTCAACAAGGACAAGTGCAAAGTCCGGCACTTAGGACGGAGCAATCCCATGCATCAGTACAGGCTGGGGGCTGACTGGCTAAACAGCAGCTCTACAGAAAAGGACCTGGGAGTTACAGTGGACAGTGAGATGGATATGAGTCAACAGTGTGCCCTAGCTGCCGAAAAGGCTAACAACATACTGGGCAGCATTGGTAGGAGCACTGCCAGCAGATCAAAGGAAGTAATTATTCCTCTCTGTTCAGCACTTGTGAGGCCACATCTGGAGTACTATGTCCAGTTTTGGGCACCCTACTACAGAAAGGATGTGGACAAGTTGAAGATAAGGGACTGGGGCACATGACTTATGAGGAGAGGCTGAGGGAATTGGACTTATTTAGCCTGCAGAATTGAAGACTGAGGGTGGATTTGCAAGCAGCCTTCAACTACCTGAAGGGTAGTTTGAAAGAAGATGGAGTGAGATTGGTCTCAGTGGTGAGAGATGACAGAACAAGTAGCAACGGTCTCAAGTTTCAGCAAAGGAGGTTTAGGTTAGATATTAGGAAAAACTTTTCCACTAAGATGGTGGTGAACCACTAGAACCGGCTACCTAGAGAGGTGGTGGACTCTCCGTCCTTGGAGGTTTTCTTGTGACAACTGCTGTTTGCCGTCATAGATACATGTAGTGCCATTCTCATTGTAGCTGAAATCATGTAAATCTTTTGTTTTGCTTCACCAAACTGCTTGCATATGTGCAAGTCCCTGGTAACTTTGGCACCTTTTGCGAACAGTGTAGGCTTCCTTGTTCTCAGTTTTCTTTGGAACAAAACATCAGCAGCTGACAACCCAGGCCTCGGTGGCACTGTTCTGTAAGGCCTGAGTGACTCCACAGCTTTTGTCATTAGGCATTTTGTTGTTTTGGTACTGTTTCCTAAAGCTTATTGGACTGGAGACGATGAGGATCAGTGGTAATATGCTCAAACCCATATTTTTGCTACATAGCTCTTAAACTCATGCCCATTAAACTGCGCCCCATTGTCAGACTTTACCATATCAGGCATAGTGTGTCTATATCTGATCTTCTGTTTAGTGACAGTATATTCTAGTAACAGTGTCTCAGGGAAGTGAGGAGTATAGTTTAAGACAAGAACATACTCCTTTCCAGCCAATATATAAAAAAGCCAATACCTGTTTTGCTCCAGAGGACTGTGTGGTGTTGTTTTTGGTGGCGGTGGTGTTGCTTTTTCCTGTGATACCAGTATAACATCTTTTGCTTACTCTAGCCTGTATTTCCAGTATATATGACAAGCCTTAGCATGTTCCTTGGTGTTGGTGTTCATTTGATACCAGTATCTGGCCCATCTCTTAGATTTTTCAGTTCTTAAATGATTCCCATGTGTCCTCAGCTGTATATTTCTACCAAACCGTAGGAATTACCATCCTGTTGTCTTAAAAAAAAAATCCATATACTACTGAGCGGTCCCCCTAAATTGAAAATAGGAATTGGGAATGTGCTGTTCCAGTAACTCTATGGTAATAATTCTGCAGAATTTCATACTCAGTAGTGGCTCTGGCAGTCACAGTCCAAACTGTGCATGGAGCATGAGTCATGGGATATTGGGCTTCTTCAGTTTCATTTTATTCTCGGTTGAGAGCTTTCCCATCCACGGCACCAAATCCTCAAAGTATTCCTTACTTGTTTCAGCTCCTTGTCCCTCCAGAGAGCATACCCACTCAATGAGATGAAGAGCTTTGTATAATTTTAACTCAATACTGGGTATTTTTTGCTGTTGCAATTATAAACTGTATCTTTTCCAATTGGCTTTTAGCCCATACATTTAGTTCACCTATTCTCTTACTGAGAGATGGTTAGGTAGTTTGAAATTAGGCAGAAGATAGGGAGTATTTAACTAGCTAGTATTCAAGGTGCCACCCTGCCCTGCCTCTTTCCTTGGTGGATGAAAATCATCACTGTAAGCCTTGAGTTTTGCGCATTTGTCTTCTTTCTGCCCATGCTTTTTCTTTCATTGCTAACATTACTGTTTCTGGCACCACATTGCCTTGTACACCTGTGTCCAACAAGTACATGAATAAATGAATAAATGGTCCATTTGGTTTCAGGATGATAGTCCATTAAACTTTTCTTCCAATGTTGTCTATTGCTGCTGTGAAGAATTCCCTTGAGCTTATGGTGCTGCTGTTGTCATCTCTATTCAGCTGTGCGCACCATCCTGGCACTTGCAAACTCTCGGTAAGTGAGGTAAACCAGCGTCAGCCTTTGCCTTGGCTTGTGGTGTTTGCAACAACATGTACAGCTCCATGTATTTTTTGTGGGCCCTGAGCTCCACATGCCTTTCTGCTTCCTGTCTCTTTTTGCTGTCTAGTATTTTAATGAATATGGAAGTGAATGTTAGTATTTTAATGAACATTACAGACACATGACATGAATCAATCTTTCCACTTTACTCAGTACTAGCAAAGCCTTGCTTGAAGCACTGTGGTCAGCTGGAAAACGTGCAGATAGATGAGCCACAAAGAAATATTGAAGGATTCAGGTTTGGTTAGTTTAGAGAAAAGAAGACAAAGTGGAGATGTGAGAATCTTCAAGTATGTAGAAGGTCAGTGCTAAAGAGGAAAAGTGTCTCAGTGTCCTTGAGGGATGGCACAAGAAATAATGGGCTGCACTTGCAACATGGGATTTTCAAGTTAGACATTAGGAAAAATGTTCTGATTGTAAAGGGGTGAAGTACTGGAATAGCCTACCTTGGGACATGGTGGCATTTCCATGCTCAGAGGTTTTTTAGATCAGGTAAGAAAGTCACTTGTCAGGAATGGCTTCAGCATAGCTGAACCCAGTAGCATGTCAGTGGGTAGGCAAGTAGGACATGAGCCCTGGATGCTGCCTAAGGGGGCGGGGGGCAGTGCTGGAAGGGAGCTGAAAGGGTGCTTCACCCTCCAGCCCTCTGTCTCCCCACTTTCCCCCATATCCGGCAACAACTTGGGCTTGGGCTTGGGCTCTGGCGACTTCCACTTCTTTGCCAAAACGCACAATACAGGAGAAATGGCCATAGGTTTGGTACTCCTTCTGGGGAAGATGTCACCCCCTTCTTGCCACTGAAAATCAGTGGATTTTTTTCAGCTGAACATGCAGGTTGTGGAAAAAAAAGAAGGCAACACCTCCCTTGGAAACAGCAAACTTCCAACCACTGCTTCTGCAGCATGCGCCACCACCCAGGGAACAGTACTGACCACTTACGCCTCCTACTCAGGGGTGGGCAATTATTTCAGGTGAAGGGCCGCATACTGAGTTTTGGCTGTAAGTGCCACATGGGTAGCCCCATCCCTTGACAGGTGCCCCACCCCCTGGTCGCCATCTTGTGACCAGATGTCCCGCCCCCTAACCCCTGACCTTTGCCACCAGAAGTCCCTTCCCTTGCCCCTGGAAGTACTTCTTTCAGCAAGGGGTTTTGCCATCTCAGAACCAGAAAAATACCAAATTATTTTCTAAAAAGGGAACTACAACATTCATTGTGGGGGATGCGAGGGAGTTGGGGGTGGGGTGGGGCCTTGCTGCTGGGTTTCTGGGTCCTGCTGCCAGCTTTCCCTGGATCCTACTGCTCCTGGCTCCTGTCAACTTTAACAGGCAGCCAGGAGCAGATAAATATTAATCTTCTCAATTTTTTAGAGGCCCCACGGGCCAGATAGAATGGCTTGGTGGGCCAGGTCCAGCCTGCGACCCATATTTTGCCTCCCCTGCTCTTGTTGAACTTTCCCTGGGATGGGGGAATAGATTAGGTGACCTTTTGAGGTCCCTTCTACCATGAGACCAGAATCTGACCAATGCCCTCTGATTGCATCCAGCAATCAGCTTCTCTTACTTTAGTTATGCTGTCCATCACTGCCACTTATGCTATTCAGTGGATTGGGCTTAAGAGTAATATTTTCCTTTTAGCATCCCATTAGTAGTGCTCCTGAATACCAAGCTATTAGACCATCTAATAGGAGTAATAAAGTTGATATCAGGTACATTTATTTTAACTGTACAATAAGGCACAGTATTAAAACTGCGACATGCCAGCCAGATTTTCAGCAGTACATAATACATCTTGCATTTTTACAATAACCAGCCAGGCATAAACGTGTCTCAGAAACTACCCAGGATGCAGAACTATTCCTCGCTGTGCTGCATAAGGGAAGGCAGATGCGATTCTTTAAAACCAAACATGCACAATTAACAGGAAAAATATTGCCAATAAAAGGGAAAGATGGCTGGTAAGCACAGTTAGATGTGTTAGTTCAAAGTGGAGCAACTTGGGGGATCGGCAGAGGAAAATGACAGTTGAAAGCTTCAAAAGGGCTTTTAAGGGAAGTTGTGCTTTTAGTGACAGTATCACAGAAAGTTGTCAGGCTCAAATGGATGGTTCTAGGGAGTTCTTTGCCGAAACATATAGGGAGCTTATATCTGATGACAGCTCAGTGAAATCCAGGATCAGCTATATATTTGGTTATCTTCACAGAAGTATTTATGTGAGTGAGGGAGTTTTATGCTGAAACAGATGTGGAAGGAAGGAGCTCTGCTGTGTTTGTTCTGAAGTAGGCACACAAATGTGGATTTTGGTGCAGGCTTGATACTTTTGGCCTCAGGCTCTGATCCTGAAAGCTATTTAGGCCTTCAATTATGATTGATGTAGGCATCAGGAGGGATATAGAAGAGCTGGTTTTGCATCTTTTATCTCCTGACTCTGTGCCTGTGCTTTTTTCATAAGATCATTCTTACCCTGAAAATGTAACCCATGTCCTCTGATCAGATATCAGGCTGTCTATGTATGGCCCCATTGCCACAGTATCTGAGCACCTCACTTTACTGTGTTCATTTCCCATCACCACTCTGAGGTCAGGCAGTCCATTATCTTAATTTACATATAGGGAACTGAGGCACAGAAAGACCAAAGCTCTCACCTTAGGTCATGCATGAATTCTGTTAGTAGCGTGAGTATTAAATGTGGGTCTCCCACGTCATAAACTTGCACCCTAGTCACTGAACTACACTTCCTTTCATGACTTCAGTGCTTGGAAGGTACATCCTTGATCACTGAGTCAAGGCCCCTGACATCAAAAGTGACCAGATCATTTAATCTGTTTCATAAACTGGTCAAAGGGCCCAATTATCACATGCACAAATTTATTGATGTCAATGGGGCTCCACATTGAACAGCAGGCAAGGCTGGGGCAGCCCATACTGAACCCCAGGCTGGATTTCAGGCAGTACCAACACAAGGTTGTATAATGCTTTTTATAATGCAGTTGTCCCCTGTGCTATATCACAATAAGCTGTAAACTTTTTACAAGGTTTCAATAAATGGCACATTAAAATGCCACAATTCAAAGGAAGGAAATCATGAATGGAGACACTGTCATCCATCTCCAGTGCTAAGGAGACCTGGGAGCCAGTCCTGTGTCTCTTTATGAAAATGTGTATGGAATATATTGATTTGAAGGAGCGTTCATTGGAACGGAAAGAATCTGCCTCCGAAGCTGACTGCCAAAAACACACTGCACTGAAAATCAACGGCACTTTTCTCATTTATATCAGCTGATGGGTACCTCAGGGTCATTTGTATAGGTAGATGCTGATGGTCCCAGATCAGTTTAGCAGAGAAAACTGCTCTAAAACCTGGCCTCCAAATAGAGCGTGATACATCCCTACAAAACAACATGCTCACATGAATGCAACAGCTTGTAAACAGGGCTGATTAATGCACAGGCAAACTAGGCACATGCCTAGGGCCCTAAGTAAAGAAGGGGCCCACTTGTGCTTATTTTACATGTTATAATTATCAAGTGAAAAAAGTAATGTAAATTTACAGTATTAAGTAGGGGCCCACACATTTGTTTGCCAAGGGCCCATTAGAGGGTTAATCACACGCTGCTCATAAAGTTGCTCTCTCAAAGCAAACATCCATGGCCCGAATCAAAGATGGTGTTGGTTTTCCCCCAGACAAAGTTTGCAGAATCTAATGGCACAGAGTAAGATGGCGTGATAAGAGGTATTCCAAGCAACGTAGACCATGCTCAGTACCTTGAGTCACAATCCAGTGAGAATCAGAGAGTAGGGTTTGGAGTGCCAGGTGTCAGCGCTATGTGGATACAAGGCAACCTGATATCTGGCACAACTTAAAAAAAATCACTTAAGTGTTTCTGTGGGGGGCTGCAGCTGAAAGTTTTATTGCAGCTTATTTAGGGTAAACTTTAGATGAATTAGTGATGTGTCGAAAATTAGAAGCGTGGTATCATTAACCACTGTTCCTTTACTGCAAAGCATTGCTCAGGTTCATTAGCAAACAAGGAACGCCTATCTCATAAACATGGTATTAATGTGGATGTCATTTAACTGTTTGTACCTCTCAAGGTCAGGATGGTTTCTGTTGTTCTCCCCAGGTAGCAAGCGCTGCCCTGCCCTCTGCTCAGGCTGGATTGTGACGTTTCAGACAGTTCAGCTCTTTGTCTGCTCTGCTCAGTTACTATTTTAGGCATATCAGATGGAGATAGGCCCCTGGACCATCAAGTCCAGTCCTCTGCATCCTTGTCTAAGGATTCCTTTAAGTTGCCACTTGAGTAAGGCATAAAACCAGAAATCCCAGGAACGCACTACCAGAGGTGAAGCAAGGAGCTGAGTGCCCTGTCACTGTAATGACAAGGAAGTAGTTAGTTAATATGTGTTGAGAAGATTCCTTCCATGTTGGAGGGACATGCCAAGCCCTGACAGTCCTTACCAGTTTGACCTCACGAGCTAGCTATGGAAAGAGGTTGCGTTTCTTACCAGTGGTAAAGACCTTGTTCTCAGTTTGGAATTTTGTATCTGTTTTGATGTCTAGTTTCCTTTCTAGCTTCAGTTGTGTCATCCAACGCTTTTGTTGTCTGTCTAGTCCCTGAAGATGTACACATCTGTGATACCAAAGCACTCCTAGGGCTTTTTTCATCTCACAGCTCTTTTTCCCTACTACATATTTTTCACCTGTTCTTCACTTTTGACCTGCCACGTTGTGTTAATCTGCTTGTGATATTCTGGGACTAGAAATCCTCAGATCTCTAGTGCAGTGTAAGTAATTGGCTGCATTAGTTTGACCGGGTGGATTTTGGTTAAGAAGTTGTATTTGTATTTAATTAAAAAAGGGACTTTTGATAGTAGCTACCAGAGCTGCTAGACACCAACCAAAGCGACAAGAGTGGATCCCTGACTCATACCATGGGACAGGAGATAGAGACCACTTCTGCTTCTCACAGCTCTATTACAGTCCTCTCTTCCATTCATACTTGTGTCTTGTATCTGGTTTGATCATATCACATACATAGATGATTAGTGGCTGGAAGGGACCTCGCAGATCATTGGGTCCAGCCCCCCCTGCTCTAGGCAGGAAGACAACTGGGGTTACGTGACCCCAGTGAGGTGACTGTCCAGCCTCATCTTGAAAACCACCAGGGTAGATGAATGCAGTACCTCTGGAGGAAGTTTATTCCACAATCTGGACACCCTGACTATGACAGAGTTTTTCCTGTTATTAAGCCTGAAGCGACATTCCAGGAGTTTGTATCCATTGGTCCTGGTCTTCCCTGGAGGTGCCCTAATGAACAGTTGTTCACCAAGCTCCTGATGCACTCCTCTGATGTAGCGGTAAGCCACTATCAAGTCCCCTCTCAACCTTCTCTTCTTTAGGTTAGAGGCCCAGGTCCCTCAGCCTGTCCTCGTATGACTTGCCTTGCAAGTCTCTGATCATATGGGTGGTTCTTTTCTGGACCCTCTCAAGTTCTTCCACATCCTTATTGAAGCGCGGCACCCAGAACTGGATGCAGTACTCCAACTGCGGTCTCACCAGTGCTGAGTACAGCGGGAGTATCGCTTCTTTAGTTTTACACGAGATGCATTCATTGATGCATGCCAGCATCATCTTACAAACATGGAGAGCATTAGATAGGTTATTCTTCTCTAACACATGGCATTATAGTGTTCCCTGAGTTCCTTGCAACCTACTTCTCTCCCTCCCCTTTATATGCCGCAGTAGTGCATTGCATGGTAGTTCCACAGCCGTGGCCAGAACTGGGGCAGACAACCGGCATTCTCATATCTCTTTTGAACATGTGGCTCGGTGAACTGTCTTTCAAGTGTGCCTTGGGCATCTTGTTGCAGGATGATTGGATCCTTATTCACTCAAATCACAGCTTTCTTCCTTGTATTTGTGTCATGTACATTAAGCTGTAACTCCTGTGCAGTGTATAAGGCTATTGCATCCCAAAAGATTGAAGACTCTGAGCTGCATACGTTTTGAAGACAGAGTATACTTACAGATATTTCATTGTTGTTCTAGAAATATCAAGTCCTATCTAAAGTTAAGATAAACTTTTAGCTTGAAAGTTTTTTTGATTTAAAAATGCAGATTCAGTGACAATGAAACCTTTGAGAATTTATTCTAGTTTTGCCAAAATGTCAGTTTAAAAAAAATCTTTTAAATGGTCTGCAAATATTTTAAACACTCTCTTTCAACATATTGAAGAAATATAATATGGGTTTCCTATTTGAAATAGTTTTACTTTTGAAAATGCATTTACATTCATTTAAAAATCATTTGAATTTTTTAAAAAAAATCAACAGTTTTGCCTTCTCAATACCTTAAAAATATTTTTCAAGATTTTTACATGTCAATGCAATTCAAAGCACTTTTACATTTTTTATGAAAATGTCAGCAAACCATACAGAATAATAATACATACATTTCTAGTTCAGCACATTTCTACAGCGGTTTTATAAATTTAGAGTCACTGAAGTGTCAATTGTAAATTGAACCCTCACACTGTAAGCAGTGGATTTTTTTCCTTTAGTTTTCTAGGAATGCATTTTCTATGTGTTATAGACTTGGTTTCCAGAAGGTCAGCTTAGAATCTATGCCATTATAGAAAGGGGACAAACGTCTGGGATTTGTTCCCTATAAAATCAGTCAGAAAAAAGATTGCCCAATCTGTGGCATGGGTACCACCAGTGGTATGCAGACAGCCTGTTAGTGGCACACATTAACAGATTTATTATAATTACTTTATATGAAAAAAAAATTGCTGGTGGTACTTAAGGTTGAACTGAAAATTTTTATGGCAGTACAGGCAGTCCTCAGACTTACGTCACAATTGGTTCCTGAAAACTGCGTCTTAAGTTGAAATGCTGTAACTCAGAACCAATTTTCCCATAGAAAACAATGTTATAAATGGGGATTGGTTCCTGAACCAAGGCTTGATACCCTATTTTCACAAAAATACCCCAGAATTTTGTACTTGATTAATTATAGATGAGCAATGTGGCTACATTTAGTGTATTTATATTGTAAATAGCAATCATATTGATTTGGAAGGACTTCTTTGAGGTGACTTTGCTGGACTTTTTGAAGGGCTCTTAGTTGGACTTTTTGAAGGGTTCTTGGCTGCAGGCTTTTCTGGAGTCTTGTCTGCTTCCTTAAAGAAAGTGTCCAAGGAAGTTTGGACAGATGTTCTCTAGGGAGATGGGCCATGTAGTGAACTTGTTCACAGGTGTGGTGTTGTGTCGGATCAAGCATTGTAAAGTTGAAACTGATGTCAGAAAGTTAAAACAGGGTGTCAATTTATAAGTGATTTGAAATTGGTCTAAATCTGTAACAGAACAGAAGTTCAGTGCACATAAACTGGTTTCAAAATGGCCAAACCCAGTTTAAGATCGATCTAGATGGATGTAGTATCAGACTTAACTGATTTAGGTTAAACCAATCTTCTGAACCAGATCTCCTCCTGACTCAAGTTACTCTGCAGTCCTCCAGCATCCCAGGATGCTTTGCACATCCCCTGTTAACCCTCTTGTGGGGTGGACAGACTAGCCTCAGCCTGCACTCTGCCTCAACTTCCCCATGACTACCAGAGTCGAGGCAGCAAACGTCTACTCCCCAGCCCCATGTCCTGCCTGTGTCTGTCAGCTGGGCAGTGTAGAGCTGGCGAGGGAGTGGAGGCAGGGGGGACTGTGTGGAAGGGGCTTTCTTTACGCTCTCACTGACTGGCCCAGAGGGGCTGTGTTCTGCAGCTCCACCCCCTGCCAGCTGCTAGAGACGGGGGAAAGAGGAGGATGGGGGTGGAGGTGGAACGGGGCTTTCCACTCCAACCCTGCCCCCTCCCCAACCCAGCCAGAACCAAGAAAGCCCTTGCTGTGGACCCCCCCAGCAGTTCTGGCTGGGTGTCAGGGGGTGGGGGCAGGGTAGGAACGGGGGTCTCCACTTCCCTCCCATCACCCCCATCACTGCAGGCAACTTGAGGCCGGGGGGCAGGGCTGGGGAAAGAGTGTCTGGTGGCTCTCCCCCTCCCTGTGGCTGACAGCAGGGAATGGGGGCATGTGTCCAGCAGCCAAGCAGGTGTGGTCTGCTGATCAGCTGGGCTTGGCTGCCTTCAGCAACGTCTGGCACAGGGGGAGGCACGTGGCAGCACCTCCACCCTGCTACTGTGAGCCAGTGCAGGCATCCCTGTGCCCCTCCCGACACACAGATGGAAGAACATGTATCCTGTTCCTTCCCAATCTATTCTTTGCAGTTTAGAGAAACCAGTGAAGGTTTGATAGAGTCCACCGTGCGCTTTTTGATTCCCTATGCTTAGCAATGTGGCTAGTTGCAACGACTTGCTTGCAAGTGGCTGGGGGGGGACTACCAATGCCCACATGGGCAGCCTCACCATCTTTGGAGCACGACTGAAGGCATGCGTGGAGGCAGGTGTTCAGGGGGCCAGCCTGGACACATCTTCACGAATGGGTAGACAATTGATTAGAGCACAGAGGAGCAATCATTGATGTCAGTCCACTGGTGGGTCTTAAGATTCGCTGTCGTTTCTTTCTTAACTTTTGGACCTCTCCAAAAGTTAAACAGTGTATAGAACTGTGAGCTGCTTTGTATAAACTGTATTACATACTAAGAAAAAGTTTTGGGTTTTTTTTCTTAAATGAAAGAAGCCATGTCAAACTTTGTTCCGCTTTTCAGAAAGTAAATGTTCCTGCCTGTGACAGGCTAAATGAGGTGTTGAAGTTGCACACTGTGAAAAGGGGAGAGTTGGCCTTTTGCATAGCAGAAAAACAAAGCTCCAAAACTTGGGTTTAATCCAATGGAAGTCTATATTTGCCAACAGGAATTAAATGCACAATACTGGGAGGGAGGTCAGCATGAAGTTTTGATGTATCAGGTAAGGTGCAGTGGTAAGGACAGAGTTAGGAATAGGGACTGTCTGGGATATGGAGCCCAGGCCCCTCCTATTGTAGGCTGCCACTTCATATAATCCTTTCCACAAACTAATTTAACTCCATCTTAAAACCAGCAATGTTTTTGGTTCCACTACACTGCTCTGATGGCTCAAAAATAATACTCAAAGCCAGTTTATCCCCATTTGCTCATGTGCCATCAGTGTTCTTCAGTTTAAGTAATGCTTGTTCCTTCCTCCTCGTGTGTTTATAGACAGCAGCCATATCCTCTCCTAGCTTTTGTTTTCCTAGGTGCTAAAGGAGCCAAATCCTTTCTATCTCCTGTAAAATAAAGCTTTTTATTCCCAAATCCTCCTTACTGTAGATCTCCTTCCCTGTTTAGTTTATCTCTTTTGAAGAAGAATGATCAGTTCCTATATTATACACTCTTCAAACCCCATGGAATTTAAAAATATCATTAAACCAATACTAATGGGTAAACTTTTCAGAGAGGGGATAATGATAGAGTTGGTGCCACTAAATGTGATATTGTTTAGCTGTCTCTGTACTTAGCATGGGAAATACCAGAGTAAATATGACTACTGCCAGTTAAACATAACATTCAGCAGAGACCCCATGCTTACCATTGGCTAGACTAGGATTGCCAACTCTGTTTGAATTTATTCCAGAAGTTATCATCACGTGAGAATGCCAACGTGTCCACGACACACAACACGAACTTGTGGATTATGCACAGTTACAGATTACAGTGCGTAGACTTTACATCAGAAAGGCAAATGCAGATTACTATTACCTTTTAAATATATGCACATTACTATTACATTTTAAAAGCCCACTGGACTACTGTATGAATTGGATTCAACATTTAATATTTATTTTAATGAATGCTTTATCTTTTGTGCGGCCGCGACACGCAACACGAACATGCATATTACGCAGAGTTACAGATTACGGTGAGTAAACTTTACATCAGGAAGCCAAATGCACATTACTATTAAATTTTAAAAGCCCACTGGACTATTGGATAAATCAGATTCAACATTTAATATTTATTTTAATGAATGCCTTGTTGTTTATCTCCAGGGTGATACACTCAGCAGTCCCCTGGAAATTTAAATCTAATTTCTGGAGACACCAGGACAATCCTGGAGGATTGGCAACCCTGGGCTAAACCAGGGGTGACCAGCCTGTGCTCTGGATGCCACAAATGGCACAGGCAGCTTGTGTGTGAGGCATATGGAAATTGGGGTGGGGACAGACAGCACAGTGGCAGATTGGGCAGGGAGCAGAAAGCAGACATCAGATCAAGCAGGGAGCACAGGGCAGGGAGCAAAAAATAGAGCAGCAGCTCAGTCAGGAAGCACAGGGCAGGGAGCAAAACGCTAAGCAACACATCAGGCAAGGGAAAGGGATCAGAATGACACTTGGGGAGGGTCTGGCATAATTTGTGGCATGTCTACCCAAAAGGTTGGCCTCTACTGGGCTAGACTATGACCTTTGTTTGTATTGGTACACAGCAATTACATTAATTTCCACAAGACTGACTTTGGGAGTAAGTTTGCCCTTGCATGGGCAGTTGAGATCTATCCTTAATAACCTGATCCTGATTTTTCTTAAAATCACATAAAAAAGAACCTAACACAATGGTAGAAAAGACAGTAGTACAATGGGGAAACTTGACAATGAGATTTGTTAGGCTGGGAAATAGTTTCCCGAGGTTAATGGTAAAAGCTCCATCTATCACATTGGTCTTTTAAGGCTAGACAAAGAAATAGAAAAATGTACTGTAGGAAAACAATCCTCTCTTATCATGGAGATGGGATAGTTGATATATCTTTTCCATCTTTAATCTTTGATTCTGCTGAGGACAGGGAGAGCTATTTTTCTATAGCAGGTCTGCCAAACTTCAGCCTCTTGGGATAAGACTCCTTTATTCTTGATCAATTTCAAGTTTTTGCAACTTGTCCCTTCTGATGAAGGGTTTGTCAGCACGTTTCATAGGCATTCATCAGCTGACTTTGATTTGTTTGAATTCTTTCTCATTCAGATTGCCAGCCCATTCTCCCAGCACCTCACAGATAATTAGTGGTATTTCTGGAGAATCTGATTTTCTGCCTGTGTAGTGACCCCTTCTTTACTTTAGCTTGCACATGTAGGGAACTGTATTATATGGCCAAAGGAACCCTTTCCTTTCCCATGTACTTACATGTACCATATCTACTTGAATATAAGGTGACCTCCCAGTAATTGGATTCTGTGTATGGAAAAATTATAAATGTGTTATTGGATTATTGGAGAGTTATTGGAGATTTGCCTTGAATTTGTCCTCCTCCCATTGCTACATTAGAGAAAATAAATCTGTGGGGGATCAGGTAGCTTTCTTGCCCTCTGCCCTCTCAACTTATTCCCCCTGCAGCCCCTTCCGCCCCTCATCTCCCCTTACTGTCCGACCCTGCTGTCCCTGAGCACATGGAAGTGAGGGTAAAATTGGAAAATACTGACTTTGACTAAGACCTGTAGTTATATAGTACATCCAGAATTGATGCAGTTTACCTTTTTTGAAACTGCAGCAAATTTTAGCAGAGGTTCACCATAAACACAATGGTAAGCAGCACTTTTCTATGTACTTACGTACATGAAGTAGAAATATGAAGCAAAAGCCAAAAGGCTCATAATTTACCATATAGGTAACTTGGCTGGACCCCAACAGAGTCAACAGTAGTTTGAGCCATGATGA